>NC_044284.2:1244545-1555681 GCF_004027225.2 Strigops habroptila
CTTCAGACGGTAGAACTTCTCAACACACAGAAAAATGGGACAAACCCTGGGCAGACTTACTGGTGCCTCATGCTGCCAAGGAGTACAATCTCCATCCAGCTGCAGGACACTTTACTGTGTTCTGTGCCTCTGCCAGCTTAAACACAGTGCTGCTCCACCACTGTAACTTACTAATACTAGCATAAATAAAATGATCAACTTTTTGGTGTTTTTTCTATATCTTTATATAGATGTGTTATTAAAGACAAGTGTCCTGTGTTTAGCAAGCAGGTTTTCATCCCTATCTCGGCTGTACTGTGATGGCACTGGCAATCTTTCAGCCACTTATGGCAGGTTTCAGACCATCTCGTCATGCACCAAGGTACTCACAACTAACTCTTTAAGTTACAGCTACAGGAATTAAATATGCTTGTTTCTTTAAACATCCTTTTTACATTGAAAAGATGTCTTTAAAGTATTTTTACCCCTACTCCCAGCTATGTAGTCAATAAAATGCTTTGCTTTGCTTTGTAGGAGGCAATTGTTTAACTGGTTTCACTGGAGTACTGGTACAGCAGCTAGAATACTAGCTGGTGAGTAGGCATAATAGTTGTAACTACTTTTAAAGTGATTTAAAGGAACTTTGTTCATTGTCTGGGCTGTTGCTCATGTAAGATACCTATGGACAACCAGTTGAGGCATCTCTGAAGGCTCTTTTTCTTGCTGGCCATCTTCTGTGTGAGTTTGAAGTGGCCGTCTGGTACAGCTTTAAGGAGAAGTGACTGTGTAAAACTAAAGAGATTCCAAACAAATCTGAGATCTCTGTAATGAAGACCTGTTCTTATCTTGAGTAATTTCTGTTTGTCTTGGAAGACCTGGGGACAGTGTCCTTACAGTAACGTAGTTCAGCGTTATGTAGTGGGAGAAGGGAAACTCGCAGGACCAGCAGCTGAGCTTAATTCTGTTCATAGTGACAAGTTTCCACAGGCAGCTTAAGCACAAATGTTGTGGTGATTGTGGTCTTGTTGGTAGAGTCACAAATGCTAGTGTTTGTGCAACTGGGATGGGATTGGGCGCTGAGCAGGATGGAAACTATCTTGGCTTTCTCCTTTTCTCCTTGCCTTCCCCCTCACTGCCAGAAAAATAAAAGCTTAAAAATACACAAGCTACAAGGATTCCTTTAACCTCATTCCCCAAGCAGTTGGAGGCAGTTCATGGGAAATCTATTGCCAAAGGTGTTGAGAGCATAGCATTTTTTAATTACCCTGACACAACATGTTTAATGTGTCTTTATCTTGTTTTTACTTACTAGTGGTGACTATGTTCTTGGGAATGGACCTACCAGCACTTGACCTGCCTGACCCCTGGGACACCTATACAATGATTGCTTTTGTAACTTGGCATGTCGGCACTGATGTTCTTCTGGAAGTACACAGCTACTGTCTCATACGTAAAGGTACAAACCAAGTGAAACTCCTGGTGTTACCTTGGGTGCTGAGGATTATGCAAGCAGTGTAGTGGTGTGGATTGAATTTCAGGTGTTCTTTGGCCTCTAACTTGGAAGCTGGAAGGGCATAACCTCAAGTGATAGTGTCATATCTTCTGTACAAACCAATATGGGAGTACACCAGTTTTTAAGACCAAAGTGTTCCAGAAAAGTTGGGTTTGTTCCATTTTAAATAGTGGCTTCATTTCTCAAACCACAGCCGAGAGGGGCAGACTGAAATGCATAAGTATTTTCCAAGAATCTGTTACTGTTTGCCATGATTTTGGTCCCGGGTGGGTAGGTAAAGTCCAGGTTAGGTCATGCAGATGCAGTCTGTGTTTTATTGTGGCAAATCGCTGGTATGAATGGCTCTATTGCATGAGCAATGTGATCAGAAACCTGAGCGCAAATGCTTGCAATTTTCAGTGGGCAAGGGAATGAAGGTGAAATCCTGACTCCAATATACCAGTCTAGTGAGGAGGCTGGAAGTAACTTCATTGGGAATTCTTAGCTTCAGTGGCTGGTGTCACTGAGAGGAAGTGACTATGCACATGTAAATAACCTGTATCTCGGGCAGAGATGAGACATCTGCAGAATTGAAGAGCATGATTAGTTAAGAGGCTGTGTAAGGTGGCAGGTAGAGGAGGAGTGATTATAAAAGATGTGAATTTAAATTCAACTGCAGTAGTTACTTCCTAGAAATAGAGAAATGAACCTGAAATGTTTAAATGGTGAAGGTTCTCATATTGGCTAATGGAAAATACTTCTTAATGAAATCTAGTTATGTTGAACAGGAAAAGGGTTTAGAGCAAACAAATACTTGTTCAGCTCAAAACTCAGTGTTTTGATGGTTCACTCTAGCAGAAGAGGCAAAATGTTTTGCTATTTCTATGTCGAGAAGTTACTTTTTGTAGGTCAGCTCCGGAACAATTTTTCACTTGTGCTGTGAGCATGGTATTACTGGTCATGAAATGTCAAGTGAGACTTCCAAATGCTTTTCAAATTTGATGCTTTATAAGACTTAGTCATAGGATCAAGACTTCTGCAGTATAAAAATGAGCTCCCTCCTTCCTCTGAAGAGCAGACTTTGTTTTTCTTCCCACTAACAGTTGAAGTGATAGAGTATGACAGAGTACAGATACTGCAGTCACTCACATCTGCAGAAGCAGAGGTAAGTCACAATTTTGTAAATAACTACTACAAAATGGGATGGTTTTTTTGTTCAAATCAATAAAAAGACTGACACTTCTGTGTTGTGGGTTTTCCTTCCCTTACAGGGTCGTCTGTTTAAACAGATTGTGTTAACTATCTATGTCTGTGGAAATATAGTATTCCTCATTGCCTTTCTGGCAGCAATCAACCAAATCTGAAAGAAGTCATGGAGAATTTTGTGATGCAATCTTGTGCAGTTGAATTGAAACCTGCAAGGAATGCTTTCTGTTACAACTCCTCCGCAACACCTCCTTGAAGATGCAATTGAAGAATAACAGCACGTGTGTCATGCTTGGTGTCAGGAAGAACTTGAATTCCCATCTATGGAAGGATGCTGCAGTCCTACAAAGCTGTGTTCTGATGGGACTTTTAATGGGAGGCTTTGCCTGAGTAAGGAATGAAGTCTCTGTTTTTTAAGCGCAGTAATTGAACTTGATAGAAGCTTATAGGTTAAGACAACTGAGAAGATGCTGAAAATGCTATTTTGTTACAGTTCCCTAAGCCTTTTGTGAATATTATTGGGAAAACTGAAAAGATTGATCTGGAATCTATCACAACTGTTCACTTTACTATGTTCTAATGGCATGTGATGTGGCAACTTCCTGCTCATGGCAGTTTGTGCATTAAAACCAAACAAACCAAACCACCAACTTAGTGGAAAACTCTCAAATGCAGGCTGATGCATGAGCTAAATGCTGTTGTCTGTCTTTGCAGTAAAATGCAAAAACCATTCTCTCTGCTCTAAGAGCAGCACACTTACACAAGCATATGAGTTTGGGAACTTCAGTCCTTTAGTAAAAGCACTATTTGCCTCACTCAAGATACTGTTTGTCCCATCCCCCTCAGTGCTTCTAAACTATAAAGAGAGAATGTGTCTGCGGTGTAAGTGCATTAAAACCAGTTGTGTTTATCCAAAACTCAAACAGGAAGAACTGATCTGTTGTGTGTGGATTTCTGTGTTTTGCTGTCTTTGGTTGCTTGTGGCTTCTGAATTATTTTTCTCTGTGGATAATATGGATTATGCCACTTTATCCTTAAACGGGGGTGAAAATACTCACTTAGGAATGTTGTATTTGCGCTGCTGAGTGAAATGTAGGTTAGGAGTTGTTTTGACTTCAGGAAAAGCAGCTTCTGCTAATGTTCAGTCAGAGTCCTTTGTGTTGGCCTATCTAGGAGACAGAACTGTCTTATAAGAAAATGGGATATTTAGTCAACACAAGACCTACCTAAATATATGAACTAGGTACAGGGAATGGAAAGAGACTATAGTTTAACTTCTCTGCTTCATGGTTTGCCTAAGTATGGAAGGACAGTCTTGAGATGCCGTCTCAGAACTGAACCCTTAATGTGCCATGAAGTACAGTGCTTTGCATTTGTCTCTTGCAATTCTGGACAGTTTGCTTCCACACATCATTTTTGATACTAGAAAGTATTGATTTTTAGTTGCAGTATCTTCAGGCTAGGGCTAAGCTACCTGGGAATAAAGTGTTGGACTATTGGACAGAACAGTGAGGCCTGACATAGTACAGCAACGTGTCTCTACTACCTGATGGCCAGCTCTAAAATATTCATTCTCTGCTTACTAAAGCTGTTTATTTCTGTCTTCCTCCATCTCCCCAAATCCACAGTGTAGCCTGCTGCAGGAACGAGTCCTACTCAGAAAACTACAGCTTGGTTTGTAGTCAGTGATCTCTTTTTTGGCTGCTTAAGTAACTAACTGGTTTAGCCATAAGGGCATTTGTAGAGCTGGGACTGATCTCTTGGCAGCAGGCTGCAGGTGAGTGTAAGTTGAATCGTCCCCCTTGAAGCTGGTCGTGTGCAGCTTGGGAAGGGGGGATTAGGAAGAAATATGGTAAACCCCAGGCCGAGGGGCAAAAAGCATATGGCTGATTGTGTGGTTTGTGGTTTTTTTCTTTGCAGAGAACTCTGATCTCAAAAGTCTGGGAATCACAGGCCCATCTAATGCTCAAGTCTTGGGGGACTTTTGGTTTTTTGTATATGCTGAGTTTATAGATGAAAATCTCTCAAGCCAGGCGTGATGGCTTTTTAATTAAAGCCAATGCTGGATTCTTTGTGTAATACAATAGCTGTGCTGTGTGTTGTTTTCATTTGCATGTGACAATGAACATGAGGATTTTTAAAACATGAATGTAAATGTCTTAAAGTTTTTGTCCCTTTTAGTAATGTGAAAAAACTGTCAAATAGAAACTAGAAAAGAATAGTCCTGCCTTGCAGCAAAACGGATTGTCTGTTTTCTTTGGAGATGTTTTATAAATTAAAGCTATCTAAATACTTCCTGGAAAAACTCGTATTGAAACTGAATGTTAAAATAGTTTCACCCCATAATGCAGAGTTTATTTTCCTCAGGAAGACAAAAAATTGCTTTTACCACATCTAATTCAGCTTTAAAGTTGGCAAAATGGTCAGTTCCTCTGAATAACTTGTTCCTTCCCAGTGCTAGCAATATTGTGTTGTGG
Source organism: Strigops habroptila (assembly GCF_004027225.2). Classification (NCBI taxonomy): domain Eukaryota; kingdom Metazoa; phylum Chordata; class Aves; order Psittaciformes; family Psittacidae; genus Strigops; species Strigops habroptila. Next base: position 1,249,700 of record NC_044284.2, read on the forward strand.
TGTAGCTAGTTTGATGGAAAGACTTGTGGAATGTCTGTTCACAGCACCAGCCCTGCCCTCGTCCTGCACGACTAGTGAGAGGAAGCAGAGTGGCATCATATTCCAGTGACTCCCAAATTTTCTGCTATACTCCTTTGGATAAAAAAAAGGAAGAAGTCTGTGGAAGGGTTTGATATCAGCAGGAAAATCAGTGACAGGCACTTTGGTTCTAGACATACTGGTGGCTACTGGATTTTACTCCATTTTCTCCAATGATATTGTCTAGAAGAAATTCCAGCGCCTTGCTTATAAAAGAATCCCACTGAAGTCAAGAAAACTTCTTCACAAGAAGAGCTGAGAAGGTTTCATAGAATCATAGAATAGTTTGGGTTGGAAAGGACCTTAAGATCATCTAGTTCCACCGCCCTGCCATGGGCAGGGACACCTTGCCCTAAACCATGTGGCTCAAGGCTCTGTCCAACCTGGCCTTGAACACCGCCAGGGATGGAGCATCCACAACCTCCCTGGGCAACCCATTCCAGTGCTTCACCACCCTCACTGTAAAGAACTTCTTCCTTGTATCTAATCTAAACTTCCCCTGTTTCGGTGTTCTCTCACTCTCACCTTAAACTTGCGATGACAAATCAACATTAGCATGTTTCTGTTTGGGTTCTTCTAGCCAGGCAAACGCTCCCAGTCAAGTAGAAGCTTGTGCTCAGGCTCACAAGAGGCTTACTGTTTTGATTGAGTTGTTAGGTGCAGCCCCAAAATACTGGTCGTCTAAGCTTGACTTAACTACAAACCATGTTTATTGCATGTGTTTTGAATGAAAACTGATGCAAATAGCTCAGTTGCAATGGAATTCACTGCTACTTTGACATGAAATAATATGTTGCTAGCTGACATGCAGGCTGCAGAAGGACTTAAGGTGTGCTTTGTTTCTCCTCCTTACATTGAACTCTACACTGTTCTCTGTTTTGTCAAAGCCCGGGAGATGGAGACTTCATTTTCAGTGTAGTAATGCCCATGTTTTTCCTTTACCCAGGTTTGGGAAGGCTGGGAGAGATTGCCTGCCTGTTTTCCATCACGGTCTGTGACACTACGTGGCGCTCTTGGTCAGATAAAGCATTTGTATTTTGCTTGCTTCCTTTAATGTGGCAGGGAGAGGTTGAGACATGTAAAGGGTGTCTGAAACAGGAGGTGTTCCTGGATTAACTAATTGGGAAAATTCTTCAGCTTTATTAAGAAACTCAGTCTTTAAATTCAAGCCGGTTCATACAGGTAGATGTGATGAAATGGGTGTTTGCTTGATCTCTACGCTTAAGCTTTTGTTTGGACAGCTATGGCCTGTTTTCGTTTGTGGTGTGTGTAAACTGTGCTCTACGTGGGTACATCCCTTTCCAAAAGGTGAGATGAATGCCAGTCATTGAGGGAAAACTGCAGGCTTCTGCACTTCAATACAGAAGTTAACATCTTGGTGAATTTTACACCTTTGGTGCAGGCTGAAGTAAGAAAGGCTCCAAGTGAATAGAAGGATGGTTAACAGGGGTGATCTGCTAGTAATTCTGAGGAATTCTTTGCTTACATCAGTCTGATTACAGGGGCATGTGTGAAGGGCAGTGCTGTTACGTTCACGTACCTGAGGAAGTGGCACAGCAGAATGGGCACAGGAAAAATGCCTCTGAACACACCTGGTACCATCAGTTTTGGCTTATACCTGAGCTAATTCAATCACTCTATCGCTTCTGGTTGTCTTTGTGCTGTGCGAAAGTGACTTCACGTGTTGTAAACCACAAAAGCTGACCATCTACATCCCACTGAACTAGGTATCTATGACACTCATCCTGGACAAATGATACTGCACTAAGAAGGGCTCCAGGTTTGGCTTTTGTTTCAGACACTTTTGTCTTGTTGGACCATAAAGATCATGTGGCTTTAGCAATGAATTGGAATTTTGCATGGCATCCATAGAGACGTGAAAAAGATTATTTGCCTTTTTGGAAATCTGTTCTTGTCTTTAATACAGAGCTTCACAAGCAAGGAAAGCTCTGGGGCTGCAGCACTCAGCTGATGAACATCTCTGCTTCCCAGAAGCATGCAGCTCTTGACTGCTCCATTTTGTATGTCTGTTCCTTCAAACGAATGATCTGCGATCCATGCTGCTATGTAGCTGGTATATTAGTGTGGGACAGCTCGGATTCGTCTGGCACAAACTGAATAGCTTTAATATACTTGACATCAGAATTGCCCTTTGGCAAAGCAGAGATCTCCTAAGCCCCATTTTGACTCCAGCAGTGGCAGGAATGAGTGCTTAGAGCTAGAGATGTAACAAGGCTGCAGTGATATTTTCTCTTCCCAGCCAGATCTCCTTACGACTTGCTAGAATCTATGCAAGGATGTCCTCCACTAGAAACTACAGCTGGACCATGAACTTCTGTAGTGGTTGGATTTTATCTATGAAGTGTGCAATGAATTATTAAAAAAAACTACTAATGTTTTTGCCCCCTCCGTTTACTCAGTCACTGTGAGACAGTGCTTGGTTTTGGTTTAAGCCTGCTTCTTCATATCCTTGTTTAATGCTCTCTATTTTGCTTTTACCTTCCTGCCTTTATCACATTTCTCTAGGAGTCTCATGTCTGTGCCTTACTGTCTCTTTCCCTATATGACTGTATTTAGCCATTTTGCACTTCTGATAACCTTCATTATCCTTCTTTATTTGTCTCTTCAGAGATAGGGTAACTAAACTCAAATTGTAAATATGAAGTACTACAGTTGTATTCTGATTTGTTTTCCAGGTCTTCCCTAAGGAATCCTAAAGCTCTTCATTTGCATGGAGTTGGTATTTTCTGAGGACTGTCTAAAATAATGCCAAGGTACTTTGCTTTCCAGCCAAGGGGTCTGTAGCACCAACTTAACTCCATGTGCTGTGGAGGGTTTGGGTTAGTTCTGTTTGTTTTACATTACTTTTCATGTATTGGTACCAAATTTCACCTGTGGATTTACTACGCATTCACCATTGTAAAGCTTCTCTTCAGTCTCCTTTCTTTTGAGCTGCTTTGAATAATACTGTGTTGGCAGCAGCATCATTTTTGTCCCCTTTTCCAGGTCATTTAAGTTTTATAGCACAGATTATTGGGGAAGGGAGGGGGTGAGCATCCATAGCCACTGTTACAAAACCTGCTTGTGACTACTTGGTATCACTTTCCTAGTCTCTCACTTTTGGTATATGCTGTTAAGAACCTCTTGAGAACATGTAAACAAAATAACAGAAGAAACATGATGGAAAATAATCTACTATAACAAAAACCCACCAGGATAGACACAGAGAAAGTGTGATAGTTATATTTATTTGGTTTATCTACCATTCCACTCTTCAGGTAACCATCTCTGACAAGTCCTAAAATTGGAGATTTTTACCCACTTCAGACTGGGAGCCACCAAGTACTCAGAGGCTACACGTCAGCTGATTCCTACCATCCTGCCTCAGTATGAGGTAGTAGCTTTAGTTTCCTGCTCTAAAATGAGGAAGACCAGCAAAAAACTTATGGTCATTTGTTTTTTTGCTGGTGCATAATTTGGGTCAGCTGTAGTAGAATAACACAACCTGAGCTTTAGCTGTGCAGTGATTCAAACCAGGCTAAGACCTATCATACTGATTTGAAAAGAAGGATGTAGTGCTTGGAGGCACTTTTTCCCACCCCGCAAGAACTATGTACTGGAAAAATCCAAATTGCATGTATTTCTCTAGGTGTAACTGTACCTTATGGCTGCTTTTAGGGCCCTCAGCTCCTCCCTCATGTGGAAAGAATTAACCTGCTCATTGGTGGGAGCCTTGGACCACAGTGCCCAGCAGTGGCTGCACCTCTAACGGACCTTCTCTTGATGCTGCAGGACAAGCCATTGGCAACGCTAGTGTTTCTGTTGGGATGCCTGCACTCCCTGGCCAGGCATTGTCTGTCTGGTAACCAGTTTCCTGGAAAAGCATGGATTTCTAAGCAACCTAGGAAGGGAAACAGTGCTTGGAAGGTCAGGCTGTTCATAGTGTTGAAGGGAGCAGGGGCTGAGGATGGCTATGTGGTCATATGTAAAAGAGAAGGGTGACTGGACTGTGCAGCTCTAGAAGGCAGCTAAAGATTTAAATCGACTTCTTTAGTGTTTTAGTTTCTTTTGGTGTCACTTAAAAAGGAATGCTTTAAATCTTGGCCAAGGTGGTATGCTTGGAAACCAGGTTTAATATTTATATTTCTTCCTGCTCCTACCTCTCATGCTTAGTTTTTTATTAACCATTGCTTTTACCAGCAAAATGGCATTTTCAATCACAACTGGGTAGATCAAACTTGGAAGTGAAACAATGTCCTGTGAAGTTCCTCAGAGATGGGTGTTTATCTGCTTTATGTACATAGCAACAGCATATTCCTGATTGTGGGAACAGGTATGCACATGTCTTCGTACTTGGATATACACTGCATTTATGTGTATATCCACTACTTACAGTGAAATCCAGGGAGTGATTTGTGTGTATGTGGCAGTTGGTCAAATCTAAAAGTCTGTTCAAGTCCATTGGGTTATGCAGAGGGCAAAATAACCCAGATGCATAAAAGAGAGGAGCAAAGCAAGCATTCTGATCCAAAAAAGGTGTGCTGCAGAAACTCTTCTTAGCTTTATTCTGTTTTGAGTAGCAAACTTTACTTCCATGTCATTACAGCTGTTAAATCACCTTTTTCCCCAACTTTGCCATTCTCATCCTCAGAGCTGGAAAAAGAAAACAAAGCCATTGCATTTTCAGACTAGCTTCCTCTTTCTGACACTAAATCTTTATATAGAGAAATGAAGAATTACACGTACCTCCAGTGATTAATCCAGCAGAATAAGCATTGGTTTAGTGTTACAGAAAGAAATCGGTAGAAAGCATTAGTTCTGGTAATTTTGCAAGAAAGAGGTATATTAAGAAATATTAAGAAATGGCTCCAGTATTACTATTTGAAGATTAGCACAGCTTTTCTAACCGTTCCCTTCCCTAATGCCCTGCAGACAGCTGGTATTGTCCTTGACTGATACAAAGGATGCATGAATAATTAAACAAACTCTTTGTTTAATCTAAACTCCTCAGTGAGAGCTGTAACTGTTTGGAAGCCTTTTTAGCTTCGTGTTGATGTTCACAGAAAACTTTCCTGTCTTCCTGGTGTAGTGAGTCAGTGTTAGTCATATTGCTATGATTTAAGTCCGACAGAGTGACTTACTATCTGTATAAACTTCAGCATGGCTGTTGTCTGTAACGGGGGATAACGTGGGTTAGTTTGAAAGTGACAGTGGAGGGCAGAAGATTAAATGTTAAGGTTATTTTTAGAACAGCAATAGAAGGTTGCTGTTTGATATGTAAGAGCTCCCCCCACCACGTAGTTGATCTGCGAATCCTCTCCAGCCCTCTGACCTCTTAGTTTGAAGAGTCGCCCAAAATAGCATCTCTCGTCCCTTCATCCTGCACATGTCCCTGTACTGAGAGACAGGGGCGTCAAAGCAGCTGTTTGCTTGATTTATGCATGTCAGCAAATGCCCAACTGGAGCTATGTTTTGAATGCTAAAGTTGTTGCAAATCATAGAAGCATCTGAGTGTAACTTTATATCGTAGGGCCACTGATGTTAAGCTTAGCTCTTACAAAGACCCTGCGTACTGTTTGCAGACTAGGGAGTTCTGAAGGATTCAAGTCCTGCCTGTGGTTTGAGAGAACAATCAGCCTGATGCTTTACTGAGAGCCATTAGTCCCTTTTTGCCTTGCTCTATGCTTTACAGAAACATGGTGTGCATGAATCTTTCTTGGCGAAAAAGCTTTTTTGTCCATTATTCTTTGACACAAAGGTGTGTTTTTGAAGGTTACACGGCTTCCAGTGGTAAGGAAAAAAAATAGCTCATCTAGACCTGCCATAAAGCCTTGGACCTTCATGCCCCATGAGAGTCTGTTCCACACTGTTAGTAGGTTTTACTGCCTGTTCAGCTTCAGTTTTTCCTTGCCTTATTCATTCTGCTGTGTCTAGCCTTTGTTTCCCCCCAAGGACTTTTAATTTCCCTAATGAGTATTGAATCTTCAAAACATTTGCACACTGATGGAAATTTAAAGAGGAAAATAAGCTCTAATAATGCAAACCACTGGTGTCCTAATTATAGCATTGTCATCCTTCTCTCTGTAAGGTTTTTCTGAGGGCAGATACTTGAAGATACTGGTCTTGCAACAAGCCTATGGGGAAAGGAGAATTGCTTCCATATGGAAGGAGGCAAGTCCTACATTTCTATCAGTTTGGGGGCAAGCTGAAAGCTCCTAGTTTAATCTGATGTTTCTCTGTATAGATTGGCACATGGAACGATTCCTTTGCCTCCTAGTCATCCTTGGCCATCACTAACTCATTCAGAAACTTGCTCTGAAGGTTCATTTTTTCCCTAAAGCAAGATTGCTACATAAGGGATCATCTCCCTGGTCTGTCCTGTGCTTCCTTCTTTTCCATTCTCTTAATGCCTGTTTAATGTTCAAATGCTGCAATTGTCTCCTAAAGCTTTCATTTCAGAGAGGGTTATTTTTGCTGCTGTTCTAGTAATGAATGGTGAGGTACCAAACCCAATTTTGACTCCCCTCTTTTCAGTGGTGGCAGTTAGGGTGAACCTCCTGGCCTGGACTAGTGGCTGCCTTTGAAAACAATTTATTTCCCTAAGAAACAACTCTGTGTAATACATTGTTGTAGATTTAAGAGGCTTTCCTTGTTTTGTTTCCTTTTTAGAAGTCGCAGTAGGATTAAAGGACTGCTGGGGAAAAATTGAGTCACTTCCTGGCTTTTTCCACTGAGCAAAATGTCCCAGGGAATGACAATAAATAGGTGGAGAGGTAAAGAGGAATATGGCTTAGTTCCAAATTCTCCTGGGCACTTAAGAACACTCACTTGGAAGCAGTGCTGACTGTTGGGGTGTCTTTTTCAGGCAGTTGCCAAACTTTTTAATATAATTTGTTCTTAATTTAATTGGGACCATTTTTTTCCCAATGGGTCCATTATTTCCTAATGGGCCCATTTTGTAATGGGCCGATTTTTTTCCATGGTAGAATAGTTGTAATGAAATGAGTAAGACCCCAACACAGATTGTCAAACGTCTTTGCTAAACTTACACTTACCTCCCTCCCCTGAAAGTCAGCATTTGTTTTCTACTAACCCCAGAAGAGGGAGAACTCAGATTGTTTAGAGGATGCCTATGAGGGGCAGGGGAAAATGAAGATATTTCAGATGCTTCTTTCAGGAGATAAAAATAAGCAAAGATTGTTAGATGTGAATGCCCCATCCCTGGCAGTGTTCAAGGCCAGGTTGGACAGGGTGACATGGTCTAGTGTGAGGTGTCCCTGCCCATGGCAGGGGCTTGGAATTAGATGATCTTAAGGTTCTTTCCAACCCAAACCAGTCTGGGATTCTATGATCAAGGTGCTGTGCTAACACCTCATGGCCTGTACATGGCCCATATGCTTTGTACTGCCAACTCATAGTTGCTTCTTGGAAACCTTTTTTCCCAGGATTTGTTCAGGAGCACCCTTGCAATGGGCTGGAGGATGAATGAACTGTCTCAGTAGCAACCAGCTTGTGAGTGAGTGAGTGTTGCTTCTCCATTATATGCCTATACATATGTGATGGGGGAATTAGTGGACTATGCCCAAAATATAATTGGCTGGAACAGTTGTTGGAGTGGTTTATCTTGCCTGTACCAGCTACTCCTGCTTTCAGTTGCTGGCAGCAGCCTTTGGTCCTGGAGGACACAGGGAAGTGCACAGATGGCAGAATTGGTGCTCGAAGGAAGCAAAGGTCCTCTCGAGTGATAGGGCATTGCAGTGGCCTCATTGATCAGAAAGGCTGGGAAGCACTGCTGGGGTATTTCTGGCTGTTGTGTGCATGATTGCACGAGGCTGATACTCCACTAAACTGAGAGTGTTCCTTACTGAACAGCTCTTCCTAATCAGTGCATACTGATGCAGAAATGCCTGATACCCCTTAGGTAATGCAGTGACCACCATCTCTCCTGGCTTTACCTGTACTGTAAAGAAATGCTGGGCTGCCAATGGAGCTTTAGGCAGGGCCCAAACTTACTTTTTTGCTGCCAAAATGTAAAATAATTCAGAATATAGTCTGGAAGAGGAGGAGGGAGAGAACATGGGTTCAGGACCCCTGATCTTCCTGTAATTCCAGTACAGTGTTCTTTCTCTGAAACAGAATGTGACTATGGTCTGAAATCTGCTGTTCTATAAATATACTTTAAATGCTGTTTAGTTGTATACGTTGAAGTGCAACGTGATGCTAAAGAAGAGCTTTCTGTGTTCCTAGAAGGTCTTGCTATTGTTCTGTCAACTTTTTATTATAAAATTTTATACTTAGAAATAGACACCTTAAATATCAATAGAATATAAAAAGTGTTAAGAAAAAATGACACTATGGACCATGTGGACTAACCAGATGTAATGAAAACTGTTGTCTTTCAGGGGCTATAAAAATACCTAACTCAGATTAACAAAAGATGCTAAAACTTGTATAAACATTGTCAAGGCAAGGTTGGCAATGCTGATCCCAGAGAAATGCCAAGTAAAGCTCATTATTAAACAGTCTTTCTGATTTAAGGAGTAATTTGGGAGCAATTTAAGGAGCAAATATCTCTGAATTGGTTAGAATGCAGATAGGCACAAAAAACATTCCAGTGAGGAGACAGTGTTAAGAAGCAATGCTGTTAGTTACCTGGTAGAAATGAAAATTAATTCTGCTAATTGGGGTAGCATTAATGTCACTTGAAAGAGAACCACTTTGCATCTTTGAAGGTTACAGAAATGGCTTTTCTGAGAGTTTGCTTTCCAAATTTTGAGCTGGCAACTAGTGCATTGCTAAAGATTAAATAATTCACCAAACTGCACATTTGCATTTGTTAATAAACAAGAGCAAAGAAGTGATTAGTAATTGCGTATTAGTCCATGGAACGATGGTATTCAAGTGAAACAGTTGCTGGCAGAGAAGAGCAGTATCAGTTTGCTACATGAGTGAACAGCAGTGACAAGATTTTCCTTTCCTGTTACCTGTTAGTGAGGGATCTTCAGTGCCATCTCCAGATCCCTGGCCATGAAGGTGAGCATGGTGTGTTGGAGAGCTTAAGCGTTCCTCTTGTTCTTGCAGGGAGATGGAGTTTTTGTGGGGTACCTTGTTCAAACTTGTGCCCAGACTGCTCACAGGGTTCATCTGTGGGACTTCTGTGGCCTTCCTGCTCGGTGGCTGATAAACCTGACTATAGTGGCCTATGGGATGATATGCTGGTTTCTCAGATTTGCTGTCCTCTTCATCATCATCATCAATGATAACTAACTCTGCACGGATAACCCCATCGTATCGCAATAACTTTTGGTTTGCCTCTGCATCGTCATCATCAATGCGCTGATAACCCATGAAAATCATGGTTACTGGTTCAGAATCATCCACGTAACATGGCACAGCTTGGACAATGCTGTAGTGAGCATCTTCCTCATCTTGAGGTGCAGGGGATGTTTCATTAAGATGGCAGGGACTTAAAAACCTTGTCTCATTATGTCTTTCTTTGGTACTCTGGTAAGGTTTTAATTCCTCATGCGCAGCTTTTCTTCCCTCATTATGTATCATCCTGTTCTGAGGATTAGTGTGCACATTCTTCTCTGAATGTGAAGGGACTGGAGAGGGAGATTTTGGCTGTATTACCTTTGGAAGATCAAGCCCATTCTCTTTATGTTGCTGCATAAAGGGCTCTGTTTTGGGGGAGAATTCTGTCTGATGGTTGCTAAATCCATTCATCTCTCTTCTATGTGTGTCTTCCAGTTTTGGTCCAGGGACTAATTTGTCTTTCTGAGGAGTAACTGGCCTGCAAAACTTGTTTGCAAACACAGGCTCATGGTACTCTGTGGGAGACTGGGAATTCTTTTCAGTTGCCTGCCGTAGCAGGTCCTCCACCTCCACAGGAGCAAGTTCATCCACCCCGTTTTGTGTCGTGCTGCCGTTTGAGGACACTGCGTAGACCGACTTCCTGCCATCGTCATAGACTTTAATTCCTGTCTCTTTAAACTCCTTTGAGGGAAGAGGTATTGTTGATAACACTGTGTTTTCTCCTGTCTTCATGTCTTTCTCAACTTTAATTTCCATGGCAAACAATGCTGTGGAAAGAAACAAGTGCTTAAACTGATAATGTAGCAGCTGCACAAAATATTATAGAGAGTTCTGACAGTGATAGAGAATGAATGTTGGAATTATCAAATACATGAAATTATCACAAACATAACCAGTATATTGGGTCCTCATTTTGAATGTCCCCTTCCATCCCGTCAAAACTTGAAGTTGTAAAAACCCCATTTTGGATCCAGTTCTGTGTGGAAAAACATGCTGTTGAGGAGCCAGTTTTCATGACTTGGCTGAGAAAGCCAGGTTTAACAGTGGGCCACGGTGCTGTGCTGGGCAACAGCGGTTGAAAGAGCTCAACATGCTACAAGACTGAAGAGTCTTGGGCACTTGGAAGGGCTAGGAGGCTTTGTTGGAGGTGGGAAATAATGAGACTACTGCCCAATAGGTGTAAGTGTGGATAGAAAATGCAAAATACCTGATGTGAAGGGAGGAACTACTGTCTATAATGTTTATCCTTCCCTTAAAGTGTATTAGATTCAATTTATAGGAATATTCTATGTGACCAGCAGGTCAAAGGAGGTGATCCTGCCCCTCCACTCTGCTCTCGTGAGACCTCACTTGCAGCACTGTGTGCAGTGCTGGTGTCCTCAGCATAAGAAGGACATGGAGCTGTTGGAGCAAGTCCAGAGGAGGCCACGAGGGGCTGGAGCACCTCCCGTATGAAGACAGGCTGAGAACATTGGGGCTGTTCAGCCTGGAGAAGAGAAGCTGCGTGGAGACCTCAGAGTAGCTTCCAGTGTCTGAAGGGGGCTACAAGGATGCTGGAGGGGGGCTCTTCATCAGGGACTGTAGTGACAGGACCAGGGGTGATGGGTTCAAACTGAACCAGGGGAAGTTCAGGTTAGATCTGAGGCAGAAGCTCTTCCCTGTGAGGGTGCTGAGGCGCTGGCACAGGGTGCCCAGAGAAGCTGTGGCTGCCCCATCCCTGGCAGTGTTCAAGGCCAGGTTGGACACAGGGGCTTGGAGCAACCTGCTCTAGTGGAAGGTGTCCCTGCCCGTGGCAGGGGGATGGAACTAGATGATCTTAAGGCCCTCTCCAACCCAAACCATTCTATGATTCTATATTGGCACCCTTTGGAGTTACTAATAAGCAGTACCTTTCCTCTTCTCTTCATCATCGGTGGCAGCATGTGCTGGACTTCTCAGTGTGGAAGGCCTGAAATGCTTGGGCAGGTCAGGTATGCTGGCATATATGTAGTCTGCCTCTGAATAAAGAAGATCCACAAAGCATTAGTGTGCTTCCACTGACTTCCACAGGAACCTTTTGGAAATATTTTTTTGGTCTAAACATACCTTTTTCAACTCCTGCTTTTTCAGCCTTCACAGACTAGGAAAGAGAACCATTAACAACAAACGTGATTAGTTAGTTTTAAGATGTTAACTAGACAGTGCATTGCTTTACCTGCTAGTTTTAACTTTTTGTGAGCACAGGTTCATACCGAGAAGGGGCTAAAAGTGGAACCTGCTCCATGGGAGCATGGCAAGGGAGAAGAGGACATTTTTCAGGTCTTTTTGCCAGTGTGATTCCAAGTCACACAGAGGAAGGCAGGACATTAAAAGTTTTAATCAGTGGCCCAGCCTCACACTGTGGCCCAAGTTGGTTGCCTTCAGAGGTTTCACTTCAAAGTTTTACTTTGGCTTTCCAGTTGTGCTTATCTCCCTGCATATCTTCAGAGAGCAAGCGTGTGTGTGTGTAAGAACAACTGCAGAACTATAAAGTTCAGTTTCATCACTATATTGTGTGAGACTATATAAGATGGTTTTCAAATATTGGAATGACATTTTGATAAAGACTAATGACTAATATTAAGTCATGTTTCACTCTACCCTCTCTCAGAGACTTGGGGTGAAAAGCATGATGCAGTTTAGCTGGGAGCATCTCCTGAAGGGGTATGAATACATCAACCTCTGTATTCACTTGGTACCCGTTAGATCTGTCTCTGGTTGAGATGCAAAGCTGCTGGTTGGTGGCAGTGCTATGGGTGAGGAATGATAGGAATTGCTCTCCCACCCCCATAAACCAGCAAATGGAGACATTTGGGCACTTGGACAGTATAACATCTCAATCCCTCTTGTATCTGAACTCCTGTCACTTCAGACAAAAGCTCATGACTACTCACAGTACTCATGACTACTAGCAGAACCAGCTAGTTCCACTTTCCCTGGTTATGATGATAAATGAGTAATGAATTCTACTTCTGGAGTAATATGGCACTAACCTTTATTATGTCTTCCGTTGTTTTCTCAACAGACTTAAGTTTCTTTAAAATTGCTTCTTCCTTAGCTGAGACTTCCATTTCCTCTCTTTCCAGGGCCTCAATTTCCTTCTCCAATCTGCAATCACAATTCTCTTTGATTTGATACTAGTCAGAGAACAACATTGCAGATTCAATGCATTGTGACATTAGGACATTAGGAGGACTGGTTCTACTTACCCTGACAGATTCTGCTTAAATATGAGATTGGCTTATCACTTCGCATGCATCGGAAAATGCTGTGAAACTGTATTCTTTCTTTTAAAGCAAAAATGGACCTGCCATAGATTCCTTCTGATCCTACTTTGAAGAAGGTGGATCAAATTAACTTATTTTTGAGGAGGGAATATATAAGAATATGGAACCCCACAGCATTTCCTCATCTCTAACCAAATTTTCTCTACTATGTTGTCTCAAGAAATGTGATTACTTGTGGGAGATGAAGGCGACAGGGTCTGCATGGTGAGCTTGAGCAACTCTCTGAATACAAGCTATGAGGCCTTGATACCAAACAAGCCTTGGGCCGGTAAGCCAGGATGTTGACAGATAGAAAATGTAACAAAGAATGTTAGTTGAAGGTCAGGGAATGTAGCAAAATGTGAAGAAAGAAGGCTGAACTGGAGTCGCGTGAACAGCGCGTGATCAGCATTGTGATTGGGCTATTGTGCGCGTGTTTAGCTATGGGATTTTCACAGAATCCAGTGAGATTGAGTGTGGCATGCTCATGTTTGTTGGGAAAGTACCAAATGAGGGAATAAAAGGGGCTTGATTGTAATAAAATTTGTCTCAGTATCCTCACTGACCTGAGCCCGTGCCTTTTGACACGCCACAAATGGTGCCCCAACGTGAGGCATAACGGCCAGCAGTCATTACAGTGGCATAGCTCAGCCGAACTACGGGACTGAACGCTGAAAGGAAGCATACCCAGAGCGCTCTATTACCTATCGCCAGACGAAGGTAAGCGGCTGAGAACTATGGGGACTGCTTTAACAAAAGAACAAAGAAGCGTTTTACAAGTCTTTACTAATATTCTTAAGAAGTATGGGAAGAAAATAGATGAGGAAGAATTGAAACGTGTTCTTCTATGGGCATCAAAAGCTGACCCATTTATTAATTCCACTAATATTTATACGCTGGAGATTTGCGACAAAATTGGTGTTAATCTGTGGGGCTGTGCCACAAAAAATGATAAGGTTGCTGCCACTTTACTGACCCCTTGGCGAATTGTTTTTGAAACTCTAAAAGCTCATGTTGGCTCACAATCAAAGGGAGTAGAAGCGGCACTTTTGGCTCCCCCTTCGCCCCTCTCTTTGGCGGACCCTGCCGTAAGACCAAAAACTCAGTCTGTTGCTGCTGCTCCTGCAGTTCTGCCTCCTGATGATTCCTGTGATAACCCAGATGACCCTTTTGACCCAGGGATTATTGATCCGGAAAAGGAGCCTGATTTATATCCCCCGGACCCTTATGATAAATGGGCAGCTCTAAAGGGAGAAGCGAGACGAGCGGGGGATGCGGATGTATTGCGTGCTTTCCCTGTGATGGATATGCCTGATCAAGATCCGCGATGGGAAGGTCTCTCGCATGCTCTTATCAAAGATATCAGATGAACAGTGACAGACCGTGGACTTGGGGCTCTGTATACAACTCATTTGATACAGACTCTCTGTGATACTCGTGTATTTACCCCAGATGACTTTAAAACGTTGTTTCATTTGATAATGTCGAACATGCAATATACTATGTGGGAATCGAAAATGAGAGAGCTTGCAGACGGCCAGGCTGCTGAAAACGTAGCGTTAGGGGCATGTGACCCATTGCGAGCAGTCACTGCCGATGTACTACTGGGGCAAGCTGATTTTAGTAGCAATGCTGCGCAAGCTAGGATTTGCCAGGCGGGCTTGCACAAGTTAAACAATTGGCACTTCGTGCCTTGAAAACTGTCCCTGAAGCCGGTAAACATAGGCAGCCTTTTGTTCGAATCAAACAAGAAACAAACAAACCATTTATGAAATTTTTAGGCCGACTTAATGAGGCTCTGGAAAAACAGATCGATTATGAGCAAGCACGTGAATATATTTTCAAACAACTTGCTGTTGAAAATGCTAACCCTGACTGTCAGAAAGTATTACAACCCTTACGAAATCCTAGCATAGGTGATATGTTAAATGCTTGCATGAATGTTGGGTCTAGACAACGCGATTTGTCTGTGATTGCAGAAGCATTTGCAGCATTATCACTTAAGTCACAGCAGTGCTTTTTGTGTGGTCAGTACGGCCATCTGAGAAAGGACTGTCTGAAACTAAAACAAAATAACAAAAGACCTGGAATCTGCCCACGCTGCCAGAAAGGGCCCCATTTTCCAAACCAATATCGATCAAAATTTGACCGGAATGGCCAGCCTTTGACTCTACCAGGAAACTCCAAGCGGAGCGTGGCAAGGGTCGTGCCATGACAATAAATCACCCCTCCAGATGGCCCCCTGACGGAGCTGCCACAGTTTGTGCACCAGCACAAGAGGCAGTGTCGGAGTGGACCTGGCCACCTCAGGAGAAACAATAATTCAAGACACGTCAGTTGTGCTTATTCCAACTGGCATATATGGTCCACTCGGTCACGGGAGGGCAGCATTGTTAATTGGGCGATCCTCTACAACAATAAGAGGCCTTTTTGTGTTGCCAGGGGTCATAGATGCTGATTTTGAGGGAGAAATTAAAACAATGGCATGGACTCCAATGCCACCATGTACTATACCAGCAGGAAGCCAAATCGCACAATTAATGTATTTTTTACCCCAGTCACCGAGTGCTGTCCGAACTGTGTGGGGTTCAGGATGTTTTGGATCTACGGGGATGCCAGAAATTTATTGGACACAACAATTAACTATGGATCGACCCCAATTGTCCTGTACTTTAAAATCAGGAGGGACACAAATTACTTTATGAGGAATTGTCAATAGCGGAGCAGATGTTACAGTCATTTTTGCACCACAATGGCCCAATAAGTGGCCTTTAATGGACGCTCAAGCTTCCTTATCAGGAATTGGTGGTCAAACTTCTCTGAAACAGAGCGAAGTGCTTGTTGTTATTTTTGGCCCAGAAGGAAGATCTGCTTTAATTAGGCCCTATGTGTTACCTGGATCTCCTACCCTATGGGGCAGAGACTGTTTAAGCCAATGGGGAATGCACTTAAGCACGGATTTTCCCTAGGGGCCACTGTTCTGCAACAGGTCCCACCTTTAATCTGGAAATCAGATGAGCCTGTGTAAGTAGATCAGTAGCCCCTTCCAAAAGAAAAACTGCTGCAATTACACAAATTAATAGGTGAACAGCTGAAAGCTGGTCACATAGTCTCCACAACCAGCCCATGGAACACACCTGTCTTTGTGATTCAGAAGAAAAATAATTCTTGGAGGCTTGTACATGATCTAAGAAAGATAAATGAGGTTATTGAGGATATGGGAGCTTTACAACCTGGGCTCCCCTCGCCAACAATGTTACCACAGACATGGACTCTTATAGTCATCGACTTAAAAGATTGTTTTTTCACGATACCTCTTGCTCCACAAGATGCACCATGATTTGCCTTTTCTGTACCTTCTATCAATGCTGCGGAGCCATATAAAAGGTACCATTGGAAGGTGTTGCCGCAAGGCATGAAAAACAGTCCCACATTATGCCAACAATTTATAGCGGCAATTTTAAGTCCGATACAAGAACGTTTTGAGAATGTTTTAATCTACCATTATATGGACGACATCTTAATAGCTGCGGAATCAAAACGAACAGCCCAAAAGGTGAAACAGCAGGTGATCCAAGCAGTATCAACGAAAGGGCTCAAAATTGCAGAAGAAAAAATTCAAGAAACTCCACCTTGGAAATATTTAGAATGGAAAATATCTGAACAAAACATTCAACCTCAAAGTGTCACCCTACGGACAGAAATAAAGATTTTAAATGATTTGCAAAAGCTTTTAGGAACTATAAAAACTGATTCCATCCTCTTTTAGGAATATCTACTGAAGAACTCCATCCTCTCTTTAAACTACTGAAGGGAGACCTGTGTTTAATGTCTCCTCGAAGACTTACCTCCTCTGCAAGAACTGCCCTTGATAAAGTGGTTACAAGATTGACTGGTCAGGTCGCTCATCGGCGAAAAATGAACCACCCTATTAGACTTTTTGGTTTTTATATTCGTCTTTTCAACCCTATCGGCTATTAGCACAGTGGGTTCCACAAGACATACATCCATTGATTATCCTAGAATGGATATTTTTACCACATGATTTTGGAAAAACAGTTACAACAGCTATTGAAATGATAGCTATGGTTATCCAGAAAGGAAGAGAGCGGTTATTGATTCTAGATGGTGTTGAACCTAATATAATCTATTTGCCTCTTGATACAAAACAGTTAACCTTTTTCACTCACCAGTCTTTTGTTTTTCAGTGTGCTCTAGCGGATTTTACAGAACAGGTAAGTATTCACTTCCCAGGACACAAAATTATACGATCCCTACACTCTGTTCCTCTTTTACCTACTGCACAGTTAGCTATCACACCAATAGCTGAAGCACTCACAGTATTCACTGATGGTTCTGGCAAAACAGGTCGCACAGTAATAGTTTGGAGAGACAGTGAAGAAAACTGGAAAAGTGATATACATATTGTTACAGGATCACCTCAGATAGTAAACTCTCTGCTGTAGTCCGTGTTTTCAAATTATGGACTACTCCAGTAAATATTATCACAGATTCTGCCTACGTGGCAGGTCTTGTTTCTAGGCTAGAACATGCCTTTTTGAAGGAAGTTTCCAGCAGAATCTTATTCGCCCTTCTCTGGGAACTCAAGTGGCTCCTGGATCGACGGATGCACCCGTATTTCATACAACACATACGATCACATACCTCCCTACCCGGACCCATGAGTGAAGGAAATACACAGGCTGACAGGCTTGCAGGTATTACAGTCTTACCTGACCGTTTTGCACAAGCTCATTTATCCCATGAATTTTATCATCAAAATGCAGAAGCTCTGCAATGTACTTTTCAGCTGACTCAGGACCAGGCGAGACAAATCATACAGTCGTGTCCCAATTGTCAACAAGTTTTGCCTGCACCGACAATCGGAACTAATCCTCGAGGTCTTTCATCACTTGAAATTTGGCAAACAGATGTTACTCATGTACCAGAATTTGGCAAATACAAATATGTCCATGTTTCTATTGACACCTTTTCATCTTGTATTTATGCATCGGTACACCCTGGCGAAAAGGCCAAAGACATTTTATTGCAGCCTTTTCCTCCTTGGGAGTCCCAAAAACCATAAAAACCGATAATGGCCCAGGCTATACAGCGCACAAAACACAGACATTTTTTTAACAATGGGGAATTCAACATACCACAGGTATTCCACATTCTCCCACACGTCAAGCCATTATTGAACGTGCACATAGCACTCTTAAAATCATGTTGCAGAAACAAAAAAGGGGGAGTTTAGGGTTAACCCCATAAGAATGTATAGCTAAAGCCTGTTATGTTTTGAATTTTTTAAATCGCTGGATGGAGGATGGACCTCCTATACAGCGCCATTTCGGGGGTTCTAAGGATCTTAGACAGGAAAAAGCTCATGTAAAAGTACGAAACCTTGAAACCCATGAATGGGAAGGCCCATTCCCCTTAATAACCTGGAGACGAGGCTATGCTTGTGTTTCCACAGATAAAGGGCCTCGTTGGGTTCCTGCACAATGGGTCCGTCCAGCCTTGTCCTCTGCCTCCTCATCGCAGAAGGATTAACCAGGCCATGGATCCCCAACCAGCCGAAAGAAAACGTTTGGGTGACACTGGCTAACGCAACCAGACAGGACACTCTGTGTCTGTCTGTTGCAACGCCTATGAACCCATTTAGCATGTGTCTGGTGGGATTGCTATTGGACGATTGGACGCATGTCGCTGATACACCCCTCATCGATGTATTCATGAAAAAGGGAAAACCTGTGGACACATGGGACGGCTGGATGCCAAGTTGGCCGTTAGTCTCTCTAGAACCCCAAGAAATTGATTTGTTAGGTTCCGTTAGAATGGATGAATGTTTGTATTTTAATTATACAGGTCAGAATCAATCATTAATTCAAATTGTTAACTCTTCTTTGTCTGTCTATCGAAATGCTTCTATATGGTGTAATCATACGTCTGTTAACATTTCTTCCTCTTCTAATAGTCCTATATCGCTTCCCCGAGGTGTCTTTCTAATCTGCAGAGATCGAGCATGGCCTGGCATCCCTTCTCATCTCTGAGGAGGCCCTTGTAGTTTAGGCAGATTAACAATGTTAACCCCAAATATTTCTATGATACTGAATTATACTAGATTCCACCATCTCCGCAGGTTAAAAAGATCTGCTCATGCTTTTACTCCCGACTGCAAAGACACTGCTACATTCTGGAGTCCTGCACAGATAATCTCAGTGGCCTTTTTTGCACCAGGAGCAGCCGCTGCACAAGCTTTTGCAACTCTAAACAAATTAGGATGTTGGCTTGCAAAGCAAACCAATGCCACATCTAATGCTGTTTCTAGTCTCCTCCTTGATATAGGTTCCGTAAGACATGCCACCTCACAAAATCGGGCTGCAATAGATTTTCTTCTCCTTGCCCATGGTCATGGGTGTGAGGACTTTGAAGGTCTATGTTGCATGAACCTTTCAGACCACTCTGAATCGGTTCACAAAAATATACAAACTCTTAAAGAACTTACAGGAAAACTTCAGGTTGAGGATGACTGGAACCCTTTTTCAGGTTTATTTGCTGGAATAGGAGCATGGGTAAAAATATTGATTGTATTAGGAGCTCTTGTTTTCTTAGTGTTTATTAGCTTTGTATTCCTTGTTTAATGAAACATATGCAATCTCTTATTGATCGAGCCCACAAACAGGTATTGATAGTAGATGTACAAAACAAAAAAGGGGGAGATGTGGGAGGTGAAGGCGACAGGGTCTGCATGATGAGCTTGAGCAACTCTCTGAATACAAGCTATGAGGCCTTGATACCAAACAAGCCTTGGGCCCATAAGCCAGGATGTTGAAAGATAGAAAATGTAACAAAGAATGTTAGTTGAAGGTCAGGGAATGTAGCAAAATGTGAAGAAAGAAGACTGAACTGCAGTCGTGTGAACAGTGTGTGATCAGCATTGTGATTGGGCTATTGTGCGCGTGTTTAACCTATGGGATTTTCACAGAGTCCAGTGAGATTGAGCGCGGCGTGCTTGTGCATGTTGGGAAAGTACCGAATGAGGGAATAAAAGGGGCTTGATTGTGATAAAGTTTGTCTCAGTATCCTCACCGACGTGAGTCCATGCCTTTTGATACGCCACAATTACTCTGTTGTGATTAACACTTAGGAATTCACTATACAGACACCAGGGTTATGACGTTGTCTTTTAGTTTTGTTTGTTTACTTGTACAGATGGTGAAAAGCAGCAAATTGTTTACTTGTAAGAAAGTCAGAAGAACGTTCTTGTACCTGGTAGGACTTAAAGGGCTAGAGTACATCACCTCATATGCTATATTTTATTGTATGTGTATATATTTTATGTATGCTATATTTATTATATATATACCATATTCAGGAGGATCTCCTGTCGAGGAAAGTTCTAGTCAATCCGTAACTAGAAATTACAATTCCAGAGCTACCTCTATCAATGTTAATCAAGTTACATTTGTATTTCTGAGGGATAGAACAGGTATCACTTTTTTTTTGATAACATAATAATGTCATTTGCAAGTACTTTTTGTAGGTAAAATAGCTCTTAACTCATTTTCTAAGATGAAAATTCATATAGCTAGAAATCATAATAGTGATGTGCTTTGCAGGCTACTCTGATGAAGTGATAACTACATAATTGGTGGATTTTGAAAACTACGCAACCTGCAGAGAGGAAGGTGCTCAAGAGACTCGAGTCTAAAGCTTTATTTTCCAGTCTATCTGGGCTTGAAAATAAAGCATTTACAAACAGCCGGGATGAACGAAGGGGCTTTCTGAGGAGGGTGTGTGTTCAGCTCCAAGATGCTTCTAAGATACTCCAAGATAGTTCCCCACGTTTTTGCATTTGTGAGTGTGGGTTCTGGGATTTCAAAGCTCCTTGGTTTGTTAAAACAGGTGTAACTGATGTTTGATTCTTCAGGGGAAAAATAATCATGCTTAAAAACGCGAGGTATTACGGATGTGGGGTGGGTGTTATTGTAGTGTTCCTGATAGAGTAGACCAGAGCCTGTGGAGCCAAAGACCTAAAAATAATACTAAGCTTTAAGGGCTCCTCTTTGGGGCTGTGCACTAAGGCTCTTACAGACATACATGTGTTTTTTTAGTACACAAAATGCTGCTGAGTGACTCTAATTCTCTGGGAAGAATGCTTAAATCTTGTTTTAGAAAGCATTCCTTTCCAGTAGAGCAGCAG
Source organism: Strigops habroptila (assembly GCF_004027225.2). Taxonomy (NCBI): domain Eukaryota; kingdom Metazoa; phylum Chordata; class Aves; order Psittaciformes; family Psittacidae; genus Strigops; species Strigops habroptila. The sequence goes on from NC_044284.2 coordinate 1,270,583, forward strand.
TCATGTAAGACACACTGGTTCAAGGCAAGGTTCCCAGGACAAACAGCTGAGAAGGTTGACGTTTGCAGTGTTTGTTCAAGTAATATCCTCACAAGTAGTACTGATGAATTTGCAGGAGAAAAGTGGGTAGTTCACATAGGTGTGATGCATGTCCCATCAGGTGCTAATAGCAATCTCTTTCTAAAATTGCAATTAGGTGAGATCCCCAACACTAAGAAACAATATTAAAGGGCCTGCTTATTAAAGGAGGAGCCTTGATTCTCAGTGAGAGCTTTGTTTTACAAAAGCTACAAGCCTCTCTCTTATGAATACCACTATACTTCTGTCTTGTATCTTCTCTGAGACAGCAGGATATTTAGCAATTGACTGATCTCTGTCAGATTTTAGCAGTGCAAAACACAAGTACCTTGTTGGTTATGACTTGGCTGATGGGCTAAACCTTTATTGCTACGTAAAAGCAGTAAAAATTTCTTTGGGGCTATTGACTTCTACTGTAGGTTTGTACATTATTTAAAAGGAGTCACAGCTCCCTTTCCCTCCCATCTTTGTTATATGTTAAATCTATGTTATAGGGTTTCTTGCATGTTAAAGCTGAGTTCAGTGTTTAAGGCATCATTTTCCTAATTAGTTTTTCTTTTCTTAGCACCAAGATGTTTGATCATACAAAGACCTTTCTTCTAGACAGAAAGGTCCAGGATAAAGTCTCTAATCTCTGTGTCTGTGAGAGAGGGAGAAAGCTATGTCTAGTTGAAGCACGCCTCCAAGTTAAAGTATCTCAGCCACATTCTTTCTCTGGTGACTAAGGCAGTGACTTAAGCAGGTCCTATATTTAATTTTTTTCCTCTTTCTAGCCAAGGCTGTTCCTTTCTGCATAAGTGTGTATTTATTAGGCGTTAGATAGAAATTTGCTTTATTAGCCTAGTTGGGAAGTCACTTTTCCATTAATATGTAGGATCAAGTCTGGATTTAACTCTGAACTGGGACTTGAACTGGATGTCTTGTTACAGAATCAGCTGGGTTGGAAAAGACCTTTAAGATCAAGTCCAACCTTTACCCAAGTACTGCCAAGTCCACCACTAAGCCATGTCACTATGGGTATGGCACTCACTTATAGGTGCTATATAAGTGAGTTCTGGTTCATCTACCTTTTATTTTGGGGAATTATTTTTGGAATAACTTCTTTTAACTTAAAGGAAAAAAACAAAAGCAAATTTCAAAACCTTCCACGTTGGAGTAAAATATATCTTCCATTGGTTTTGAGTCCGTCAGAAATCAATGACTGTAGACTTAAGGCAACTGCAACTGATGTCACTGGTTGCTGAGATCAGTCAGAAGAGTTACAACTAAATGATCTGAGCCAAAGTCACAAATAGAGTAACCATGTCCTATAACCCTGATAGAGTCAATTGTTTGATGTTTTGAGTTATTCTTTAGTGTGTGTTAGGATCCATGATATTGCACCAAAGTCAACAGTAAGAATAGAAGCCTGTCATCCCTTTAAGCAGACCAGAAAAGTTGAATGCAGGCTGGCAGAGAAGCATTATTTATCTCTTTCTGTGTGGCTGCTTAAGGAGTCTGACTTAACACTGTGGCTCTTGCCTTATTTAAACTCAGATTTGTAGAGCTATAATAATAGGATACTACATGGGCTGTTATCTGTAGTGAGAATATCTTCTTTTTGGAAACACAAAGGTACCACAGACCTCAGAACTGAGGTCTGAGGAAAAAGGCATTCAGGATGAAAGTAAAAGCTAAAAAAAAGGTAAAAATTAAAAGCTGATAACACTGTGGACCTAAACTTTGCAAGATGCCCTTAGGACCCTGCTCAAAGGTACTGGTTGTAAGTGCTAAAACCATATGAATATTCTTGGAGGGCTATATAAGTAACGCAATGACCGTGTGCCATGTTTCTGCACTTCTTACAGAATAGTATTTGCTTAAGACATTGAAATGTATTTTTACATGAGGCTTGATGGTAGTATTATCATAATATGAAAATGAATCATTGAAAGCTAACAGAAGCATAATGAACTGAAGAATCATTCACTTTTACTATGGATTTATTTCAGTCTGGACTCTAAATACTCCTAGAGACGGGTGGAAGAAGAGGAGGAAAAATCTTGGAAAGGTATTAAAAAGGGAGTGGGGAGAGAAAAAGAGAAGAGACAACCCCAAATAAATCAAAGATTATAAACCCCATATAGTTATCTGGGAGATCAGGAGAAGTATTATTTAAGTTTATGTATGCTCTCACACCCATACCAACACCCACTGTGTATGGTAATTAAGATGGCTGATTCACTGCTCAGTGCAGTTAGGGAAAAATTCTCATACCCCTGTAATGGGAATTGGATCTACACCTTAAGTATCTCTTTTTGCATTCATACTTGCATATAGACGTAGATTTTAGGATTCATTTTCAGAGGATGCTGGGAGTGTGCACACGGGAATTTGTTGAAAGGAGCCTTTTAAAAGATGCCATCTGTAGAGCTCAGACTGACTCCGAACTCAGAGTTCTGACTTGGTGCAGTTCAGAAGTTAGGCTGGGATCTTTCTGATGTGTTTAAATCTTTGGAAACATCTAAATAAATGGCATTTTTATGAAGTTGCATTACAGTTTATGTATGTCTTGAAAGGGTCTAGCAGCTACACTAGCAATTATAAGAAACTATCTTTCGATGGTGCTGCTGTGCTTTGTAGAGAAATGGGAGTATGATATAGCTGTTGTATTAAACCCTTTGGAGATTTGTCCCCTCCTTGAGTGGTGCTCATTATTTGAGAGGGGAAATAAGTAGTGTGGAGGTGGGGATGGAAGAAGGAACTTTAGAAGCTGAGATACTAAATTGGAGGTTTCTCCAAAGCAGTAGCTGAATGAAGACATTCTGCAGAGTAGACCTGCCTGCTGCTGGCCACCAGTGAGCTGCTGGGGTTGGCATCACCGCCACCCCAGAATTAAAATAAACAGCTTAAGAATGAAAAGCAGGTAGGAGGATACCACCCTGGAGCATACCAGACTGAGAGGATAAGGCAGTTTAGCAAGTCCTCCCATGTTTTGAGGTGAGTCACATGCTTTAGCAGGTGTTGAGTCTATTGAGCCTTAGCCTACCTTCCTTTCTCACATTAGAAAACACCCATTAGAACCATAGAATCATAGAATGGCTTGGGTTGGGAAGGACCTTAAGATCACCTAGTTCCAATCCCCTGCCATGGGCAGGGACACCTCTCTTAGTTACCATGATGTTGTTTGTGCATTTTAAAGTATGTTATTTAGCAACTAATTCCATCAAGAATGAGTGCTATTAGCTGAAGATTAAATGAGAAAATGGGTCTCCTCATTCTTCATTCAGCTTGTACCCCGACCAAGGACATGCTCCCTTGGCTCACTAACTTCTAACATGTAAAGGGGGTGAATAGGACAGATAATGTAAATGCTATTTTTGGTCTGTAACCAGAGCATTCAGCTGTTTGTCTGCAAGGTGGTTCAGGGCACTCGCTGTTCGCTGGTTTGTTGTTGATACAAAGAATGGAACTTTCCCTTTTATCAAAAAATGCTCAAATCCAAACTGGTTAGCTCTTTTTGACATCCCGGTAAAGACTATTTCAAACCAGAGGTCTCATTTAGGAGAGTGATGGAAAAGCCCATCCATGCCACTACTGTAAATAGTCTGCCTACAATTGCGATTGTCCTCTCAGCAGAAAGCAACAAAGACTGGTCTAAGGGTATTCAAAAAATCTTTGAAGTGATTCAGATGTTTTAACTAAAGGTAAAACCCACCCAGAATAATCAGCAGAGTGGACAGAATTTGTCTGAATCAAATGAAGTTCAATAGTCAGATGCCCAGAAGAAAGAATTCTACTGAGCTTCTCAGTAATATAACTTACTGCTGCCGCATGACATGTGTCTACAGGACCGGTTTAGCAATCTTTGATTTACAGGACAGGTTAAAGGTGTGACTTCACATCTGTGTAGTCAAACAAGCTTTTGTTAGCTTGAGTGATATCTATGGCATAGCAGAAGCACTGTGCAAGTACTGTAAGGTGCATATTTTGTGCTTTTTAGTGGACTTTGTTCATTCTGAGCTCTGTTACTGGGTTTCTGTATTGCTGCTGGCAGGTCTGAAACCGGGCTGGGTATGTCTAAATGAAATGTGGTGATATTTGGAAGGCAGCATGGATGTTTTTCTAGAGGCCTTTGCTACACAGCTATTGAGGAGGAGTGGTAGGAACTATAATTTGTAACAAAAGATGCTCTATGTGAATAAATCTGCTTAAATTCCTAGTTCAAAATAAAGGTCCTACTTGACTCCAAGTATGTTCTTCTGCCTCCATTCTCCATCTGTAAAATCAAGTGTCCTTGTCTGAGTCCTCTGTGTATCGTGAAGATAAAAGCTGCTAAAGACACTAAGGTGTGTAGATTGTGTGGTTATGGGAGTATCTCAGTAATGAAAATGTCTTTTGATATCAAGGCCCTACAAACCTCTAAGAACTTCAGCAATTGTGAGTGAAGTCCTCTTAGTTCAGGGTAGCTCAGGAATGTAAGTAGGAGCATTTCTGTACTGACTTTCATTTCTAGAATGCATTAGACCTGTGAAGTTGTTGTTGTAAGAGTGAAGGCAGTGTGTCATTTTGTGTTATACTTTCTTTGTCAGTTCATCTTTTCATTTTATCCTGATGCAATATGGTACATTTCACTACAAATAAATGTGAAGTATTTCAGATGTACATCGAGAAGTAAGAATTGTTTTAAGGAAGAAACAATTTGGTGGAGCTTCCCAGGAGAAGTTCATAGGCAAGAAAAGTTAGTTGGTAACACTAAAATGTTGGGGGTTTTTGTGTATGCTGAATGTTAATCAAGTCTCTGGCAAAAAAATTCCAGTGGGAAGGTGGCAGGCACATCTCTATAGTGAGGCTGTTACAGGCTCAGGCATACATCAAGTGTACGAGCTGAGGAGCCTCAGCCTTGTCTGGTACAATGTGTGTGCTCTTGGTCGTGTGATGTGGTACTAAATGTGCAGTTTTCTCATTCACAATGTGTCTGCATCTACTCCTTGTAATTACCAAAACTAGAGACAGGCTGAGATGTTACTCCAGGATTCATGTTGTGATTTCAGGAAGCAATCGGGCACAAATGATGGGTTTGGCACTTCAATTTCTCTTTCCTTAAAGCAAAGATACATTTAGAAATGTTCCCTTAAATGCCTATGGGCGTCTTTTAAAAGACCTGGAAGCTTCTAATTCAGATAAACTTTAAAATTTGTAATCTCTTGTCAGCTTTTGGATCCAATCTAGAACTAAAGCAGAGGGAATATTCCTTTGTGGTGCTGATTTACGTACATGAATTAAAGTTCTTCAGGTTTGAAGCTTCAGCTGAATTACTGTTTTATTATTTGTAATAGCAATAAATTCTAATAATGCTAAAAGAAAAAGTCAATATGGATAGATTCAGAGGAGTAAAGCTCACCACATATGCTCAGTTTTGGTCTCTGAGGAAATAGAAATTAAGGCCACTGATCTGACAACAAATTCAGGACAGTCATTAGAAAAACAGTATCAAAAGACTCTATAGCTGTAGTAACAAACCCAGGATCCTGGGAGACATGGAAATGAAATCATCAACCCTATTCGCTGAGATCTCTGAACTAGTATTGTAGGAGGAGTTTTAATTCCTAATCCTGCATTCTAAGTCTTCCCAGGGATAGGACAGGAGGGACCTGCTGCCAGCGTTGCTGTGAGAGCTCGATTACAATGACTCAGGTGCAGAGAGCCCTAAAGGTGTGTTAGGAGGGAACAGACTAGATTTAGATGCTGGAGATACACTATGCTTCTTGCTAAAAGATTTTGCTATTTTAAGGCAGGTAGTATGTCAGGAGTTCAGTAGCTTTCCTTTTTAGTGGCATAGACATTGATAGATCTCCACTATAAGAGCATTGCTTGTTCTTTACTTGGGTGTTGTCAAAGGAATTTGGAACAGTGTAAGTGTAGGTTATGTCAGAAAAAAAAGCGTGCTTCCAACATAGCCACACACCAAACCAAGTTTTTGACTCAAAGTCAATAGGAATTTGAAAATCCAGTCTATCCTCCCAGTGCTTGGAGATGGGCTGAACTTCCAACGGGCTGGTGGGGAGCTGCTTCCTTTTTGCTCCTGAGCCAGTCCTTCCCCATACAGCTCCTTCCTAGTGATCACACTGTCCCAGGGTGCGCACTCTTGCGTGTCTTCATTATCACAACCTGCTGGGATGTTCTTAGAGCTCCTGCTACTGCAATCAAGAATTCTACTGACATGTATGAAAAGCTCTTTTTTTTTGAGAAAAGGTGCTTTCAAGTAAGAAGTCAGCATAATCATAGGACCAACTAGCATTGGGATGCTGCCTGTCGGAGAGATGGAGCACAGAGGTGGGTGGGAGATAACCGCGTGACAACTTTGCCAAGACAGTGTGTGTAGGAAGACAGTGGAGGAAGAGAAGAGTATGGAGGAAGTTGCTATTGAACTGAAATAGAGGAAGAAGCCTCAAAACAGGACGATGAAACTTTCCAGAATCTAAAGAAACAGGAACGCTTCATCTTTTCTTTGGATGCTAGTGGGCAGTACCAGTCAGTATGCCTGGACCCAGGGAAGGAGCTGATTGTGTACAGAGCCCTGTAGTATTTGAGAAAGGCTAAGTGCAGTAATAAGCACCTAGAATCATGTCCACAGTAAATAAAGGAGTTGTATGTTAGACTGACTGTGCAGTTTAATGTTAGCCCTGTGTGGCAGGCAGGCATTAGGCAATGAGATTTGTAGGAACATCTCTAATAAAAGCTAGTAAAAGGCCTGGAAGGCCTGGAAGCTAGAACAGGCTTCCAGGAATGAACTGAGGACAAAACAGCATGGAAGATAAGTGAAAATAAGGCAAATTATACTGACAGGGCTTGTACTGTTCTGAAGTGTAATGTTATGGTTGAAATCAGGTGTTAAAGGCTTTGCAGGACCTAGTGAAACTGAAGAACTTCTAAAACTGCTTACTGTTGTTTTGAAATTCTGGTTCAACAACTGCTATCTCAGAGCAAAACCCAGAGATGGGTGATATATGATGTGTGAGTATAGCATGGGAAGGATATCTGGAATTAGAGAAACAAGTATTCTGCAAGATACTCATTGTGCAGTTTGGTAAAATTCACAGTATGAGAGTTTGCATTGTGCATTCTCTAATTTTATCTGACTAAAAAATATAACAGAGCTTGCTTTCCTTTGTGTATCAAACTGCCTCTGTTTAGCCTTACTGATGTCTTAATCTTTTACAAAATGTGGTAGGACTTTTAAGAAGGGACCATTTAAACCAGGCAGAAAGGCAGGGTTATTACCCTACCTGAAAATGTCTTGTTCCAGCTCATGAGTTCGTTGTTGGTCCTCCCGATTCTGCTTTTGCATTTCTTCTTGCTCTTTTGGAGTGACAGAACTAAGGCCATCCAAGAGCCATTTTTCTCGCAAGGCCTTTTTCTGATGGGGAAAAACACAGACAAGTTAGTGTGCTTGAAAAGTTAGGCTCTTCAACCATTTACTGTATTTGCCTTGATGCCATAGGTGTGATCTGCGTTCCTGTGCTGTATCTAGCAGAAGGCAACTTGGCAGCAGTGAGTGCCACTGAAAGAGAAATACTAAGGAACATTTGTGTTTTGAGATTGACTTAAACCCAAACTTGTTAAGAACAATGTTCCATTAATCGACCCAACAAATATCTAGAGGATGCACTAATCAGTTAACCTGTAACAGATTAATATCTACTAGTGCTACCTGTAACAGATTAATATCTACTAGTGGATCCAGTGGTGTGTTTGTCCTCAATAAAGCAAACCAGTTGTATCAAAGCACTCATATTAGACTCATGCAAAAGGCTCCAGTCAGAAGTGTACAGTTTTATTTCAATAGCCCTGATTCCTGGGGTTATGGCATTGCATAACTTCTGGGAGGAGGTATAAGAGGTGAAAAGGTTCAGTAAGTAAGGCTGTAGGGGGAAGAGATCTCTAGGGAGTTAGTAATGCAGTGGTATCATCTCTGGACTTTCTAAGGAAACTTATATTTATATAGATGTGTGTGTTGAGGTTGGGACTGGAAAGGCAGAGCACGGGTAGCTGATGTCTGGTTCATGTCTCAGCAGATGTGCTACATGTTTAAAACTGCTCTTGTAGCGGCAATCCAGGGCTTATGTATTTAAGTCCTGACCCGTTTAGTGCCTGTGGAGTGATTCTGGGCAGTAGTGGCTTATAACTGTGTGTATTACATGTGTTCAGGTGAGTGAACCTCTCAGCTGTGTTTTCAGATGGTGAAAAATATGACTGTATCCACTGAGTGTTTCCTATAGCTGCTTTACAATAGGAAAGGTGGCAGCTGAAAGTCAACAGAGGTTTCTAAAATATTCCTGGTGTAAAAAAATATTCATGGAGGTAAGCTCCTATTTTCAGGCTAGAGGTTGTAAACCATGCAAACTTCATTGTGCTCTTTTTACTCCCTTCAGACTAACACAGGCATATAAACCCAGTTGCTGCCTTGGGGAAGAAGTGGGAGTCAGGGCTCCTTAGGAAAACTCTTTCAATATGGGAAGAAAGCCTGCAGAGAAGGTTTTTCATTAAGCATGACTTTTCCATTTGTAATTTAGATTCCTTGAGCTGTCTGATTTCCATGTGTGTTTTTGGGGGTTTGTTTTTTTCCTCTATCTAGTTTGATTAATTGTAGGATGTAGATGAAGGTTAAATTGGATTTTGGCTGCTTTGAGGCAGAGCTGTGCCCAGCGCTGGTGAGAAGGCTGCATTAACCTCGGTGCCTGTTGGAATCCCTGCCTGCATCCTGTGTGTTGAGTCACTTAAACCGTTGCTTCCTCCACTTTTCTGTTTACTGTACACTTTACATGATGTTATTACTGCGGTGCAGCTGATGAGGAGGATGCACGTAGGACCCGACTGCAGTTAAAGGCTATTTACAGCTTGCTTGATGGCTGATATACATGATGTGATAGAAACTGTAGCTAAAACAGGGTTGTTGGGAATTCTGTGGCACTCCACAGTACTGGAGTGTTTCTAGTTGTTTTAGCCCTGTGGGATAGTATTCTCTCTCTCAGCACTGGATCCTAGGAAATCTCTGGGCAACAAGGGCTGCTCCAGACTGACGTCTTGAGGCTTGACCCTGTGGGATCACTTAGCAGCACTTCCTGGCAGCTGTGTCTTAGGATTAAATGAAATAAATGCAGATTTTAATAGGATGGTTTTTCCTGATCTGGTAGGTGAATGTAGGCTGGTGTTGGCACAACTCTTACTGACCACAAAATCCTATTTTCTTCGGTTACAGGGAATAGGGTTCTTAATTCCCTTTTCAATTAAGCTAGTTAGATTTTAATGATAAGTAGAGCTCCTAGAAAAGTGAGGGTTTCTTTAATTCTGGCTTGAACTGAATTACTCTAGCACTGTTGTCCCCAGAAATCTCTACTGTAGACCTCAGAAACTGATAACACCCATTGAAATCACCAAAAGCTTCATGTATGTATAGAGTTAGGCCCAAGAAGGTAAACTCCCTCAATACAGACATAACACAATAGTGTTATTTTTGCCTTTTCCTACAATAGTTTGGTGCTGCTCCCAACTAAATGCCATGTGATCTTTTAATCTAATGAGACACTTTCAAAAGAGTGACACATTGTGCAGTTTGGAAGCAGCCTCTGAGCAAGACAGTTTCAAGGCTGCTCTGCTGACGCACAGGCACAGCCCCAGTGCTTTGGGGCTGTGGGGTTCTTTCTGCTGCCCAGCATTTCCTTCTGCTATAAAGCATCTCTAGTTCAGTACTAGGTGGTGCATGTGTTATAGGATTACATGAAAGCATTTCATTTTGCATTAGGCTGAGCATGTTAAGGGAAAGGGATACTTCTACACTGTGATGTGATAAGACCCTGGGAATGACCAGGGTGATATAAAGTCATCAATTTTTGTAGTTCACGGTCACATCAGGAGTACTGTGACAATATTCTGCAAAGTCTATGAATAGTGCCCTTCACATGCTCCAGGCACAACTCCACTGTAATCCTTAACAAGGCTAGACTAACATTCCAAGATTCCTCCTTTGCTGGAAGGCACAGGTGGTGGATCTGTGGGTCTTACTCTACCATGGTATGGCAGTTCACCTTATGGTATGCTGGGGAAGGCATAAATCATCTTCACAGCTTTCACAGATGATGTAGTTCAGTGCTGTTAACTCCTGGAATAAAAAGGTGTGACCAGCACCTACAAGATAGTAGTCATGGAGTTCAGGCATGTCAGAAGCCAAAAACTTAATCAGCTAAACTAGAAAAGCTCTTGGGAAGCACATGCAAATCAGTGCTGATTATGCTTTTCAAGCAACTCTGGTCCTTTCCCTTGTTGCCTCAGTGAGAAGGATTCCAATTAAGAGAAAGAATTAGTTGCTGGTGCGTCTAGAATGACTTGAGGATGAAATTTCCCTTGTACCCTCACTGGCAGTCCCCGTTACCCCTTGCAGTTCCCATGGAACCCTAACCACACATGTGCATGTATTTGCATGTCCGCTGCTTCATGTGGTTGAAGTGCACACGTGGGGTATAAATAATCCTTCTCCAGTAGTGTTCTACCAAACTAGTAAGACCTGTTATGGTACCCCAGCTGTCTCTTTCTAGTACGAATTTAGCTTGGGGACAGCAAAGTCATTGGGAAGCCGGAGCAGAGATCCCTATTTATGAAAAGGAAGTTTAAAAGACCAAACCCTCCCCACCCTCCCTCAAACAACAACCTTTTAATAAACCTGTCGCTAAGGGTTATAAATAGGAATAAAGGACAAAATGAGGGACAGGATAGTGATATCAAGCAAACAGGAACATCCATATGACAGTGAGATTTACTAACCTGCAATAGTTTCCTAAGGGACAGGTGTGAGTTAATGTCAAATAGGTCACGGAGCTCTAGATCTCACCATGCACAACTAGTAGGAGTGTAGATGAGTGAAGTCAACCTGACTTGCTAGGGAAATGAGCCTCAGAAATAAAATCTGCTGAAGTGCCTAAACATTTTAGAGTTCTAAATCTGGTTTAAGGCAATTTCTCCACTAGATTCTTGCGTTGTTTGACTCCATTGAAATACCTGAGTTAGTCTGAAGCATAAATGGGTTTGTTGAAGGACAAGGCTTCTAGAGCATAAACAGAGGATGTTCATATAATAATGTTACATTTGCTATTAGATGCACTGGAATGGGTTGCCCAGGGAGGTTGTGGATGCTCCATCCCTGGCAGTGTTCAAGGCCAGGTTGGACAGACCCTTGGGCCACATGGTCTGGAGTCAGGTGTCCCTGCCCATGACAGGGGGGTTGGAACTAGATGATCTTAAGGTCCTTTCCAACCCTAACTATTCTATGATTCTATGATTCTATGCCTTAGTACTTGGTTGGAAAAAGTAGTCTCCATTTTGGGTGCTTGGTCCCTCTTTGCCTAGTGAATCATTCCTTCTACAGATCCTTGATTTGCCTCATATGCAATATGACTGATCTTAATTTAAAAACCTTTCTGTATGATAACTATGATTTTTCATAGAACAAGCAAACAAATCACATCCTCTGTCCTCTTGCGAAGGAAGAGCATGTCAGTAGTATTTTTCCAGGAGTGTTTTAGCTTCTGTAAAATTCCATGAAACCTCTTCAGACTAAGTGCAAGGTGGCTTTAGCTTTTTGTTTTCTTAACTTTTTAACTCCGTTGTACCTATTAGTGTTGGCTGAAGACACATAGTAAATCAGTAAGGAAGCTGCCCTGGGGCTCTATCTGTAGTAACAGTAAGGATTAGCTGGCTGTCTAGAACAGATCAGTTTATCCTTTTTAAAAGAAGGGCAAAAGAGTCATTCTGAAGTTACAGGCATGGAAACTTGGAACCTAAATTACAGCGCTCCATGTAACCATGTACTAAGGTGGACTTGGAATAGTTATTCTCCTCTTTTAGGTAAGACATTACACATTGGCAAGCCTGTCCTTATGATCACCTTCCAATAAATCCTAAGCATGGATGATTTTGCCTTGGCTTGCCTGGCTCAGTGAGCTAGTTGATCACAACTTCTCATTTTTTTGGCTTGACTCAAAAGAAGAGGGTGGATGAAACCCAGGATTAAGTCCCTATTTTGAAGAGGAGTCTGTTTTAAATATGCTTTTCCCACATTTGCTCAAGGACACGTGCCACATTCCTGGCGTTGGATTCAACATATCTTTCTTGAAACTGTTTATCCACTCGCATGATTAAAAGGGTATGTAAAATACCAAGTCTTGTGTATTTCTAGAAGCATAGATTTTTGTCTCATCTCCCTAAATGACATATAGTATGTGTCACATTAGACATTTAAAGAATGGTGGTGTTGGATAGAGATCGCTGTAATTTCAAGTGTCTACAGACACGGATCCTTTGGTTTCTTAGTCATTTGGCCTTTGTAATGCTGAGTTTACCACCAGGCCATAGTTGACAATACTTGCGGCATTTATGCCTTTTTTTTGTTTTGTTTTGTTCTGGTTTTTTTTTTTAACACACAAAGAAACATCATTATTTCAGCACAGAGTCATTGAACAAGCTGACAAAAGGCTATGGCCAAATACAAATAGGCTACCACAAATAAAAATAGGCTCCTAACGGTTGGACTTGATGATCTTAAAGGTGTTTTCCAACCTGGCTGATTCTGTGATTCTATATTTCTACTTTTTTTTTGTTCTCCAGGAAAACAAGTGCAAGGAGAGCTCATGGTTATGCTGCACCCTGCACAGAGGGAGGCTGCTGTACTGGAATCAAGGAATGAACACACCCAGTCTGAAATGCGAGGCTTAATTTTCAGCTGTGAGTTATTCCTGGGTATGATCTCATTTTATGCCATGAAAGTGATCAAATAACATTAGCTCCTGAGTGTAGTTTTCTTTTTTTTCCAAAGAGTGATGCTTATTAAAGTCAAATGGAGTCGTGGCAAGACTCCAGAAAGCTGTGAAAATTTGACAGTAAAAGCACAACTTAAATGCATGAAAATTTGCATTCCCAGATCCCAAACCTTTATTCATGCTGAACGACTCGAGGCTATCTTCAGTTATAGAAATCCAACATTTACCTTTAAATGTTGGTGTTTCATTTTTTCCTCTTCCACTTTTAGACGTTTCTGTGTAATTTCTTCTTGCAGTTTTCTTTTGTCCTACAGATCAAGGGAACAATAAAACTTTGTTTAGAGAAATTACTTGTTTAAAAAACAACTGGTGATGTTCAGCAGGGTGAAATCAATCCATGCAAATAAAGCCTTATTGTAAAGCTTACATGGCACTCAGACAGTGCAGAATTCTTAGCCACACCAGCTTGTGTGTCCTATGCAGGCATGTTTTCTATTACCCTTTCTCTGAAGTACATCTAAACATGTTAATGACCGCAAAGCAGTGATGACCTGAATTAAAAATCTCCTATTTTTGGGAAGGGTAAGGGAAGAAAACAGGAAGAAATACCCCTTGAACACAATTGTACATGTAAAATGAAGCTAGAAATGGGTCCAGACCAAAATTCCCAGGGCAGCCCATGTGCCATTTAGGAGAGGAAAGAGTCTGCATGGTCTGTACTGCGATACATTGCTAAGTGAAATGGGCTATTAGTGAATCCAGCTCTGATATCTGGTTGATGTTGTGGCTGATAGCTGAGATAAATAGGGATAAACAAAGATTTAGAAATTTATTCACTAGCCAAATAGTGGTAAAGAGGAACACAGAGAAACTTAGTATGCTTCATATATGTTGTTATCTCTCAATTAAAGATGATGTTTGTCTTTGCAAAGGCTGCTGAACTTGAGAAGGCAAAATCCCAAATAGTATTGATCTATTATAACGCCACCTTCATCCTTTTGCTCCAGATTATAGGAAAAAGGTGATGGGTGAACAGTCTGAACACCAGCAACACTTGAGCCTCTTGTGGTTCTGGATAGCTGAGGTCACGTGGAGTATCCCTGTGGCTCCTGTATATGAGGCCAAATGCTGATTTAGTACTTTGTGTCCTCAGCAGCCACTGGGAAAGAAATGATGCCAAAGGAAGCTGACTTTTACAAGCTGTATTAATAGGCTCTTGGTCAACTTTAATGCTATACAATCCTGTTACTGGACATGGCAGCTTTTGGACATGTTTCTTGGTATGTTTTAGGAAAGTAAATGAAATAATCTTTTGTCTTGTGCAGAAGTATTTGCTGACTGGAGGTTAATCCCCCTTTCCTTTCAGTTGGAACAGATTTCTGATGGGTTTTGTTCCCAGAGTTTGTTTTCAAACAAGTATGGTTTAGGAAGGAGTTAAGTTCTTCACAAACATAGGAAGAGACTTGCCTTTTTGGTCCACCCAAGGAACCAGTGATGTGTAAAGAGTGTGGAAAGTTGGTAAGGAAGTGCTGGGCATCAGGCTGGGAGTTGTTCTCCACTGTTTCCCTAGGATCTGGGATATGGAAACAGGAAGAACTGTAGTGTTTCTGGCTGAATCACTTCACTGTTACTGGAAATTAGAAATTAGCAGTGGGACCACAGGCTATAGGGACACTTTGTTGAATAATAGGAAGGAGAAGAAACCACCTAGCCTTGTGGAGATCGAGGGCAGGACTACAGGCTGGCCAAGCACAACTGATGGTATGCTGGGATTTAGTAGGTGAATGAGTGTCAGTGATCTGTTCTGTCATGCAGTCTGTAAAGTGTAGTAGCCACCCGTAAACACTATCTGTATTTCACAATTTTTGAGTTAGTCTGCCTCTTTAATACACCAAATGAGGCAAGATACATACCTGCTCTAAGATACATGCTGCCTTCATCCCTGTAGTGGTTCTGAGTTTTACCAATGTTCTTTAATACAGTTAACAGAGCTACTGATTTAGGGTCACTACAATATGTAATTTTTCTGCACTGTCCCTTTTTGGAGAGTATCCAAGAGCTGCTGTGCTGGATTTTACTCAACCAGTCCTGATTTTGGTGACATAGCATCTGGTTTTTGACCTTCACACCTTTCCTTAATTAGGAAATATTCCTGATCTCCTTGTATGAACAGCCTTTAAATAACTCATCGTTAGATTAGTGTGACAAGCTTGTGTATACAGATTGTTACAATTCTGAAGAAAGCTGCTTCTTCTCTTTACTAGAGTTCTGGATAAGATTCTGAGCCAGAGAATGAACTTTTACTTGGTTTGTACTATGAAAAACATTTTAAGTCAATTTAAATATTCCTTTTGCACAAGTGGAGATGTATAATAAGAGTTTGGGCAGTCTGAAATGAGAACTGGTACACAAAAATACTGCGCAAAAGAAATCAGAGTGTAAAGGCACAAAAAACTGAATTTGAAGTTAAATGTGTAATAAGGAACCTGTTCAGTAATGAAACTTTTGCCTATTTCTTTTGTTAGAGGTCTATGTTCCTTTTGCAGCCAGTATTTTTTCTCTTCAAGGTTTCTGCTTGTATTCTTTGGTGTTCTAGCATGTTTAATTTCACTGGTTGGTAATAAACATCCATTATGCAATTGTCCAGATGAAATAGGTTTAAGTAGTTGGTCTTTTATATATCTAGTCAAAGCTGAAGGTCTAACGCCAGAAGCTAAATTCAAGGGAGATGTATGAGGAACCTCTTTGAACCTTGTGTTGCCAGCATAACTTTTGAAACCTGTTAGGACACTTCCTGCAGTGTATTCTGCTCTGCTTTGTGAATCCTGCCTTGCTGAACAAAGCTTTGACTGTACATCTGGTGGTATAATTTCTTATTCCTAGATAGCTAGCTAAGGGATCCATACTTCCACTAAACTTCATACTCTGCTCCTCTAGATCATTGGGTTACTGGCAGAAGCCCTCTAATCCTTTCTTATTATGCTCTTGTTAGCATGGGAAAGGTTTGCTTTTTACAAAAGAGCACCTTCATCAGTTCCTCTCTGTGCAGTGCAAGGGAAGACTTGAGCCTTGGTCCTAATTTTCGCTCCTACTAAAAGATGCAGGCATCTTTCCTGACTTTTGAGCAAAGAATAGTGTTCTAAGCTGGGTCTGTCTGAAAAGAAGGGAAACACATATATGGAGCAGTGTCCTGCTAGGTATCTTGTGTGCTAAGTCCATTAGTTTCTGTCAGTGTTCCACAGTGGTACCAGTGTTGGTCTGCTTGGTCCATGGCAGATGCCATGCGCTGTCAAAGCCAATGGAGCAGCTAATGTTTTAGCTGATGCTTTTTTGTTTTCATATAATTTTCCAAAGGTAATGCTTTGTTATTGAGGGTTCTCCTCTAGAGGTATGGACACTTAGTGTGATGGCATGAGACTGCAGAAATGTCATAATTCAAATCTTTAATCACAGTTTACATCTTCTATCATATTTGTTTTCTTCTACAATGGAGGATTTGATGAAAAAGGACTAAGCCTAAGGTTCCTCTTTGACTCTTTAGTCTCAATGTTTGCCACAGCAAATGCTAGAGCTGTTGTATTTTAAGATACGTCAGCCTCTCTAACAAAATGGATGCGTATGACTTTTTTCTTACTCGTTCTATTGTACATATACCACCCGCACGTGGAAGCTACATAACAGAGAAAAATGGTTCCTTTCAGAGCTGTGGGAGCATCAAAATAACAATAATAATACCAATAATAAGACTTTCTTTTTTAAATTTGCTACATAGAGAAGAAATGAAAATTAATTTGAAAGCCCCTAATGGCAGAGAGTCAGATGCTGTAAAGGAGCCAAGCATTTGATAGCCAATAAGTTTTTAGTGCAAGTATAGCTGTTCTGGATGCCCCTTTCTATCCTTTGTTAGATCCTTTGCAACACACATCTGGTAGGTATGAAATTCCCAGGTATGTTGTGTGGGACAAACCTTCCCACAGCCACTGAGTAACTCGCAATTGTAATTGCAATGTGTTGTTTTCTCAGACAACTCGTACTGCAGATTTTTAAACCTGGTGGTAACTTCACCTTATTTAGGCTCCTTAATTTCTGTAGTGCATAATAACAAATACACTGAGTGTTGCAATTAAATGCTCTCAAGTGATGAAAGTAGAGAGGAAATAGTTGCTTTACGCAGCAAGTGTAATAAATGAAGTCATGGCCAGAACCCAAATATGATTTCCTGTAATGCAAGACACTGGGAGCTGTCACAGTTTCTTCAGACAATACTTCTCCAGTATTTGTCTGGAGGTGAAAATGCAGCCAGAGGACACCAACCCTAGTGTGTTCATAGGAGCCCTCATCAACACGTCTGCTGCCCCATTCCTGCTGCTGGATACCAGGAAGTACAAAGCATTACGAGGCTTGGAATTCTCAGGAGTGCCAAAATATTTCTTACCTTTTGAGCCTGTGTGCTAGAGACAAAGTCCAGGTTTGCCTCTGGTTCAAACACCACTGCAGTTAAACTCCAAATCATTTCAAACCGTGGGTTTGAGTCAGGTCTCAAGTACAGCCTGTTGGCTCTTATCAAGTGTCATAATTAAAATCCAACCTATTCAAGCCCTGCAGATTTCCAGTTCTGCCTTCTCACATGTATTTCTTCTCACATGAACCTTACTGGTTCCAGTAAGGTATTATTCAGGCGGTAGTGTTTGTTTCACAACTAATCTGTCATGCTAAGAGTGTGAAAAATACCTTTGTTCCCATAATTTGTTATAAAGATTGCCTGTGTCAGTCAGTGATCCTCCTGCAGTTTTCCTTTCATTCCACAGGGCCAACTTTCGTTTCAGTTTAATTCCTTTGTAACTGAATAGGTTTCAGGGGAGACCAAATCAGAGGAGAATTTGGCTTCAGCCATTTTTGTTACATTAGGTTATATTTCTTTAAAAAAATAGCTGAGTATTTCCTTTAAAACAGAATAAATCTTTTGAATCAGATTTCCCATTAGAGGAGAAACTGAAAATGTTTTCCAATGTTTCCAGCATAAACTGCACCTAGTCCTTTTTTTTTCCTTTCCTTTGCAAACTGACGGGTAGGAATTTGCTTAATCCTTTCTTACTTTCCAGACAGCAATATTTACAACAGATCATCAATAATTCAGAAACTGCATCGAATCCTACAGTACAAACCTAAAAATCTTTCATCTCTCCGTTTTCTTGTGAAATGGAAAAATTGATTTGTTCTGGAATTCTCTAGCTGCCTTTTGACCTGCTGTCCTTCAGGCAAACATTCAGTTGGGGTGATAGGGGTATGGATTTTGGACTGTCCAGCAGTGATTTGCACACATACTTTCACTGCCTTGAACTGAAACCGCAGTACAACCTGTAATGAAGTCAGCACAGGCAACTTTGCTGTCTTAAAGCAATAGCAATGCACCAGAATTAACAAATAACAATTTCAAGCACTCGTAAGTCTCTTTCTGTCCTGGGATAAATCATTGTCAGAAAACACACAGTAGCTCATTAACACAATACTTCTTCTAAGCATTTTGGTTTTAATACAGTGATTTATAACTGTAAGCACTTACTGTTATGGCCTGGAATCTTTCTTTCAGCAATTCGGCTTCCTCCATTCTAGAAATCAAAAACAGACAAGTAGTGAAGGAAAACAGACTGAGACCATAAGCAAAAGCCTCCTGGTGGGGCTATGAAAAAGCTGAGGTGATTTGATCCAATTCCAGGGCAGAGAGCAGGCAGAATTTTTCACTTGTCAGGAGAGTCCCTGCACAGATGAGCAGATCAGTCCAGACAGACACATGCAATGAGGGTGTGTAGAAGAGGCAGACGTGGAGAGTGCTGGCATGAGTTGACTGACAAGTTGGAACAGAGGAGCACAAGCCCTTTTCCTTCAGAAGCTGCCAACTCTTTGTTTTAATGTGCTCAGTTAGCGTGCCACTGCTGCTTTAACTGTTAAATGCCCAAACCCGAATATTCCAGGACCACAGTAGAAATAAACTTTTATTATGTTCCTATTTCTCTTTCTTTGCTTTGTGTATTCTTCTGGTGATAGAGGTTTTCAACTTTTAAAGTCCTCCTGTTTCTCATGAAACTTACTTCACCCTGTGTGTATTACCGTGTTGTAATGTTAGCCCTGTAGATGGCATGGGTTTCTTTGAGATGGCAGTTTTAATTCAGTTTCCTAGATGAAGCTGTATTCGTAGCTGGAAGAATGTTTTAGAACTGCTAACCTAAAGTAAAATAAGCTTTTAGCAATCAGGTCTGTCACTGAATGCAAGTGTTAATCTGTGCAATTACTGGTCAGCTATCTAGGACTCAGAGGAAGCTTTGCCTAAGTAAGGATTTCGAGATCATCATTTCAGTGTTACCAAGATGAGTCTGAAATGCCAGTGGCTCTCCTGCTGAATTTGAATTTCCATTCAGCTGACTTGAAGGGTTTTTTTTGCTGTGGACTTTTGCTGAAATCAGCATTGTGCTGCTTAAGGGCTGGTGTACATTTTGACCTTTCCAATTGCATGAGTGGGAGTCAGGCTTCCAAAATCCATCTGGGAAACCTGCAAAACAAGTGGAACTGCCTCTAGTAAAATCCAGTTGTAGAAAAAATTCGAAGTAAGGTAAAGCTGAATGCAAATAGCAGAAATATGTAATGTGAGTCTGGAATTCCTTTGTGTTGCCCTTGGTATCATGTAGCTTAAGTCTTTGTAAGGACACCAACAGGACAGTCAGTCAGCATGTTTGGTTTTTCTCCTGCTAATTCACTGAGATGTCTAAACTCAGCAACATTTGGTGAGGGGTTTTACTTTACATGTCATTAGTGACCTAAACCTTGGTGGCAAATCAGGGTCATTACTAGCAAATTCTAAGATGTTACAGAACTCCACATTTGATGGTGAAGTTCCACCCCCATCAGTCAATATGAATCAATATTTCATTTCAATTTCCACCTTTGGAACTAGGTGATCTTAAAGTCCTTTCCAACCCAAACCATTCTATGATTCTAGTATGTCATCGCTCATCTGTTTATACAAGCAGACTATCCCCCTCCACACTGGGATTAAGGACGCATTAATGTTTTGTTTCTACTGTGATCCACCCTGAGGTTTTGTTCAAACTTGCAAAGACCCCGTTTTATTCTCCAGTGAATATTTATATTTTTTCCCTAATATTAATATATGCCTCATTTGGTCAGCACCCAAAATTAAAAGCAATACCACATAAAAGCAAATGTGAAGTTCAAAGGCAAGTGTACTGAGGTATATCAAGAAGCAGATTGCATGGGAATTGCGATGTCTTCAGTTTATGGATTTGAGAATAAATTCAACCACACCACTGAATTAAATAAATAGATTCTTGCTGCAGAAGCCAATAGGGAGGGAGACAGTCTTTCTGTTTAATATTTCATGAGTCAGTATAGGCTGCCTTATTACATTTTTGACACACCGCTCCACACTCCCCTTCTCCCCAACCCCAAATTTATTTCATCTTTGTTTTCAGTGAAGTTAATCTTAAAATTTAAGGGGGTATGTGGACTTGAAAATGCTTAAAAATACATAAAGCAGCAAAGGATTACATCAGAAATAAGGAAGTCTGTTTTGGGTCAGAATCTGTCGTGTGATATAAATGGGATTCCATTCTCAATGGGTGAAATGAGATTGGTATTTCAAGTTCAAATTAGAATCAATGGGATTGCATCGCTTTGAATTTTTATGATCTCAAATATTTTCCTAAATTTATGCTCCAAAATTATTTAAATGCTCTTACAAGCCTTACTGTGGATGTTATATCCTCACAGACCCGAAAAGTAGTTAATGTATCTTTCCCAAACCTAAACCCCCAGACAGTTTCAGAAATGGTGCTTACCTTTTTAAGTGACCATCATTAAGGAAGGTATTTAAAGCCCATTTTAAATTGTTTAAATCATACATATCCCCTTGCTCGGCAGGATTTGTTGTTCACTCAGTAGGTTGTTTTGCAGTTCTCTTAATCCTATTTTAAATGGGATTTATGTGCAAGAGAAGAAATAGACCAGCTGTCATTTTGTCTGCCCCTTAAGCCTGGAGCATCCGCAGTGTTACGGGTTAGATCAGTGAATCTGAGCAGCTGTGTTTTCAGTCTGCAGGATTCTCAGAACAAGGGTTTCCAGAACCTTACGCCTGGCAGAAATATATCCAGGAAAACTATCTCCCTATTCTGTGAGTTTAAGAAAACACCCCAAAACCAAAACTAAAATACTTTTGGAAGAAGAAGGCGTTAGCCTGTGTTTCTGTAACTGGCAACTGTGTCTGTTTCTTTTGGTAGAACAGATTCTCTTGAGTTACGCAGCAGAAACTGTTTGTTGTATCACAAGATAAATCAGACAGGTTGGATTCTTTTTGGCTTCATTTCTTCCTTTGTTCATTTCCATTTTGCACTGGGTGCCTAATGTAGGAGTAATAATGAGAATCTAAAGCACAAGTTGAAAGAGTTGCGTTCTGAAGTCTTACAGAAAAGTGGGTGGGAATTCAGAAGATATCCTGAACCAAAATCTGGAAGGAAGACCACAGAAGCGCTTTCACAGCTGGAAACGCAAGTCCCGTCGTCCATTTCTGGAGCAAAGTCTTAGTATTGGCATCGAGAAATACTGTCACTTCAGAACTGTAGTGGCTGTCTCTGGCCCTACTCTACAAACAGAA
Organism: Strigops habroptila; assembly: GCF_004027225.2. Taxonomy (NCBI): domain Eukaryota; kingdom Metazoa; phylum Chordata; class Aves; order Psittaciformes; family Psittacidae; genus Strigops; species Strigops habroptila. The sequence goes on from NC_044284.2 coordinate 1,292,117, forward strand.
CCATCCTCAGTTCTACTCTGACTCATTTCAACGGGATTTCTTTTGAAATAAACCATTAACTTAAGGTTATACATTTACAGTGAGTTAGAGATTGTTTTAGTAGCACACAATTGCTTCTGAGAAGAAACATCTCATTAAAGGTAAGGAGCAAGAAGCTTTCACTTCTCAAAAAAGTGAGTTTGAAGAGAATGGAGTTGGTCAGATTGTTATCAGTTGAAAATACGGCCTATACTTTCTGGAAAGGGTGGTTAACGTGTTCATGAATCACTATTTTGTGCATCTTAAGTCTGATTATTTCACTTTCTGATGAGCTGCCTTCTGTACCTGTGTTTGAATCAGGAGAAGGGTGTTTTGGATTTGGTTTCAAAGTAGATTCTGTCTTCTTACAGTGAGTAAATGTACTGCCACTACGCATCTGTCTGCATGTAGCCCTTGAACCTCTGACGGCAGAGGAATGGAGAGGAGAGAAATTTTATTGAAGGCCCCTCACTAACAATGTCTACTGCAGCATCCTGACAATTGAGAAGTCTCATGCCCGGGATGCCTCAGCTGACTGAGAAATGGTCTCTTCTCCAACCAGAACCAACGTTTTGAATTTTCAAGGTGAAAAATAAGCCAACAATAGAAATTTGAAGATCTAAACACTTCTGTTTATTCCAGGTGAAATGCACACAAATAGACAACTAAAGCCTTTGGGCACTTGCTCCCCCAGACTTTTTTGGAGTCTTTCTCTTTAGCATATATTATTTCCCCAAAGAAACAAGGTTTGTCTGTCTTAAAGGTTGGTTTCAAAGGCCATTTCCACCATTAATCTGCAAAGTACTTCCAGCTGTTTCAGTCAACAGTGAATTAATGTTGCTCAATAAGAGCAAACAGCTTTTGCCTGGGCAAAGAACTCTACTAGGGTTCTTCACAGGGCATTTTTTGGTTTCTTTCCCTAAAAAGCTTAAGATAGTTACACTTCTCAGTGACAAAAAACTTAGCCCTCAGTAAATGAAAGACGTGAAGCCCAGGGAAAGACTGCTAGCCAGAAGCAGCACCTATTGCATGAAATTTGTTTTACTTTAACCTGATTTCTTTCATATTATAACTTTTTCAGGTATCCATCAAGTCATAAATTCTAAGCTAAACTGGAAGGTGTTTCATGAAAAATACGTGTTAATAATGGGGGGAAAAGGCTTTAAGTGAGGATAACCTAGAGAGACAAAGTTAAAACAACTATCCCCAGAATATAATTTTATATACATGAATATATGTATAATATTTATACATATATAAAATACATAATAATATATAACGTAAATATATATAAAATCATTAGCAATTAGTAAAGGTATTGGGTGTCTTTATGGGCACTTGTTCATGTTCAAATATTGCATCTAGGGGTACATGTAGCTATCAGACTAGTCGTGTGTAGCATGTCTACGGGAGACTTTCTCATTGCTTGTTTTCCTTCCATGGCTCATACATCTACAGCTGTATAGCCTCTCAGTTCCTGTTGGCCACCAAATCTTTAATCTAATGATATGAATCTAATGGCATGTGGGATTGCCTGACCCCTATCAGGCGAATAAAATTTAAGATGCTTTCTTTTATACTTTAGTCAGAGTCCAGATTGGATGAAGCCAGTATGCTTAAAGATACGTGATAAAGCGTAGGGGAGGGAGAAGCCACATGTTCCTCCATCAAATTATACAATATTAGAAATTATAAAAAAGGGTATATTTTTAGGCTTTTAGAGGAAGTTCCTAATAAAACCCCTGCCAGCTCTCAGCAGGGAGTGACATTCTGTCTGAAGGCCAGGTTTGGAGAAGTAATTCCCTTCTAGGCAGGTCCTTTAACATAATGAATTTATTGGGTCCTCTCACTGAAATGAAACAACATCCAGGTATCTCAGTTTTATACAGTTTTATGAAGCTAAATTCTATCTATCTTCTTTACTTGTTTGAGACGAGACACACCCTGGGAGGAAAAACCTTGGACTCTTAGGTTTCTGTTGGTACAACTCCCTTCCTGTTGCTATTCATAACCATAAATATATCATGACTTCAAAATCAAACTAAAGAAAGAGCCATTGGTTGTTGCCTTCAATTGTTTTTAAAACATTGATTGTTTTAATAGTATTTTATAATAAATCTAATGGTCAGATAGCTTTCAATATTGTAGAAAACTTTAGAATGTAGCACCCTCTCTTCTGTGGTGTGTGTATTATGTGCACAGTGGAGCTATAAATGCTAAATTGTGCTAAATACAGATCATCCTGCCCCTGTCTTCTAAAATTACACAGTGAACTTTGTCAAAGTCTATCGATTATATATAGTGTGTATATATATATTTTAATCAGTTAGGCATGGTTTTCGTAGCCTTTTCCATGTTCCCAGACACTTGTCAGTTCTTGGTCTCATGTATTTTGGAAATGTTTTGTGAAACCCTGAATATGGGAGGCTCTACAAAGCAGCTTTAACAAACTGTTGTCGCTCATTTAAAAATCACCCTTCAGTGAGTAGTTTAAGTGTAATTACTGTGGTGATACTAAACGTGAGATTCCAAACAGAATGTGTTCAGGTGCTGAGAGATGTGATAGGATTGTGTTTGTTTGCTTTTCAAAATGTAAACTGAAATAAAGAAAACCACAGAGAGTCTGAAGTGCTCAGGCTCAGAGCCCTGAGCATGTTGTTGGAATGCATTGCTTGCAACCCCGCAGTTTCCAACTGCTGCAGCTACATGCTTCCAAGAATAGTGCAGAGTTTTAAATCCTACCCAGCCAACTGCGTGGGGAATTTTTAGCAGGGCTCTGAGAACCACCTTTAGTTGTTGTGTAGTTTGGTTTTTGTTTCATTAGGTGAATACCCCATGGCCAGGGCCAAATCCTGGGGAAAGTAACAAACCCCACGTGGGTACTGTGCTTGTCTGTAGTAAGGTATGCTATGGGACTCGTTCTTCTGATGCTCTTGGAGAACACAAAGAGAACAGTGGTGGTGTTTGAGTCTCATAAGCCTCAGTAGGATTGCAGAGCAAAATTAGGGCCTTGCAGACATATTTCTGTGACCATTTAGTACCAGGGGTGGTTTCTCTGAGTACAAGTACAGGAAGCCTTGAATGTATAGATGATTTAAACTAAAGGACAGAGCTGAAGTAGGAATTCCTTAGGAGAAAGCCTTTCTGCAGGTGGGGCTGGGAGCATGGTGGTGCAGAAGAGCCAGGGACAAGGCTGGAGGTGGTGAAACCATTCAGCAAGTTTCCCTAATGACCAGCCTTGTGTTTGCAGGCTGAAGAATGGAAGCTGTGTGGGTTACATCAGCTGATTCCCATCTCTTGAGGCATGGGCAGAGCTCCTCTGGGAAGCTGCCTGACCAGCCTGTGCTTGTAGCAAGCTCTACCCTGAGCACTGGAGCTCAGGTGTTTTGCAAGATGAGATGAACCTTATCTGATAGCTCTCAGCAGAGCAAAGAGGAAGTACTGCTTTCTCCTCCCACACTTCCAGCCACGTTTTCCAGCCACTTTCCTCCCCCTGACTACTTTGTGAACCGACTGAATTCGCTCGTCTGCCAGGAAAGCAATTAAAAAGAAAAACCAGAACGAAACCTTACCCCCTCCCCAATCCATGAGCGTCCACTGTGCCAGTGAGCTGAACAGGCTCGATGGGAGGTGAGAGGAGCAAAGACATTGAGGTGCTGGAGCGGGGCCAGAGAAGGGCACCGGAGCTGGTGCAGGGCCTGGAGCACAAGTGTGATGAGGAACGGCTGAGGGACCTGGGGGGTTTAGTCTGGAGAAGAGAAGGCTCAGGGGGGACCTTATCGCTCTCTACAACTGCCTGACAGGAGGGTGGAGCCAGGAGGGGGCTGGTCTCTGCTCCCAAGGAACAAGGGATGGGACAAGAGGAAACAGCCTCAAGCTGCACCAGGGGAGGTTTAGATGGAGCTGAGGAACAATTCCTTCCCCAGAGGGTGCTCAGGCATTGGAACAGGCTGCCCAGGGCAGTGCTGGAGTCACCATCCCTGCAAGTGTTCACACACCGTGTAGCCGAGGCCTCAGTGCCATGGGTTAGTGGTGGCCTTGGCAGTGCTGGGAACGGTTGGACTTGATGATCTTAAAGGTCTTTTCCAACCTGGTTGATGCTATGATTAGGGAGTAAGAAGGAATGAGATTCTGGCTGGGAGAGCAGCAGTGGAAGGAGAGAGATGATGGAGGAAATGTGACTCTTCTGGCAGCAGTGAGTTGCATGATGAACTCAGCTATCTTGCAGGCTCAGGCTTAGCTTACTACAGTGGTCCAGCGACCATGAGAGATCTTATGCTGACGTGTATTATAAGCATGTGTGCTTAGCTATTTATCTGAAACTTGAAGCTGCTGACATGATGACTTCAGACCCTGGCAATCCTTCCTGTGCTTCCAGATACTCAGTATCCTGTGCTGTGGGTGGGTGAAAAATATCCCACATACAATTTGTTTGGCGTAAGCCCTTCCAACTATTAATGGGAAAAAATAAACTGTGATAAGATTATGCAAAAACTATTGTTAGCAGAGCTGATAAGATTATTTATGGCAGATAACACATGTTGCAAATATATTTTCTTCAGTGAAGAAGACCTATTTCTTTTGCTGAGGAGTTTGTTATCTGGAAACAGGGGCTGAGAAAAGCTCTTCGCTTGTCATTCAGACTGATTTCAGCTGTCCCCTGTTCGTCTGCAGGTCATCTGAATAACACAGGGGCTCTGACGCGCTGATGCCTGCTGTGTGGAGCTCCAAGTGATGCAGCGCAAGCAGCTGAAGCTGAACAGTCATCCAGATGCCTGTGAGAGTATGTCACCTACTTGTATTTTGCAACGGATTCAAACATTTCACTTCTGGTTCTCATAGCAGCGTATATTTACTTAACCTCTTATCTTAGAGTGGTAACTAGGAGCAAAAAAACCCCTGGTATAATGTGGTTTCCTTTATTTTTCTTGTAAGGTTTGTTTTGATTGTGAGGATTTCAGATCTGCTTCATAATATTACCTTTCTGGTGAGAAAATGTAGCTATCTTCCTTCTTTTCACCTGAATGTGAAGTGGATCCTCTGGGTGATAGTATACTCTTTACTTGCTATTCACTTAGGGTGATATTACATGAGAAGTTTATAATGGCTGTGTGGAGCTGAGAAGCAGCATCCTGCTTCCCTCTCTCAGTCCTGGATGTGTATTCCCACAGTTTACTTGGCTCTGTGCTCACTGAATCCACTCACTAAGCTGGCAGGGAACTAACCAAGCAACAAGGTGGCTATTGCTGAGCTAATGAGTCAAATCATTGAGGGGTGCTCAAATGTGGTAAAGGAGGAGGGCAGAGGGTGGAACTGTGGCTGCTGGAAAATGCAGAGGAGGAGGAAAGAGCAGGGAAAGGGGAGGGAGGAGTAGGAAGAAAGGGAAGTGGTGGTAAACTGTTAGATAAACTAAGCTGTTAAACATAAATTTACCTTTACAGGCTATTTAACATGATGTGGGGAAACTGTTTTCTTCCCCCTGGGGGCTAAATGGGCCTTTCAAACACTGCTGGCAGATCAAAGGTTCATATTTTATCACCATCTGTAAATAGTGCAAAAAATAATCTGGCTGCGTGTTGTATGAAAGAATATTTGGGAGAATAAAAAGCTCTTTTATTGTCATATCTTCTCAGATGGGAACAAGTCCTTTACCCGGTGACATTGGGAAAGCCAAACTAATCTGCAGCTCATGGCACTGCTGAATTAGGTGTCATTTCTGAAGAGTGTCTTCGCAAACTTCTCTTCAGCCTAGCAAGTGGGATATGTGGTGGGTTGAGAGGTCCATTATGGTCTTTATAGATTTCTCACTGTTCAAATGCACCTGGAGACTGCTGGCTTGCAAAGGCTGGAGTTGGATACTATTTTAACCATCTATTTTAGCAAAACATTTTTAAATGTGAAAATATTCTCCTTGCATGTAGCCTGTGGGTGAAATTATTTTTTAAAAGGGTTATGATTCATAGTGTTATTCTGGAAAAGGGGCTTGTCAGGTCATTTCTCATTTCACAAAGTATAATAGCTTGCTGTAGAGCTCTGTTTTTAGACTTAGAGCCAGTGCAGTTAGGAGACTTGAAGAAGCTGGTTCTTGGGGTTTGGATTAGAAACTTAACCCACATTTCTTGTTTATCATCACCACTGGATTGGGCACAATGAATTTTGGAGTTTGAAGGAAAAATCAGGAACACTCCAGCAGTTCTAGTTAACTGTTAGCATCCTTTAATTTAGTTGGTCTATTCTCCTATTTTGGCTACTGCAGCTCAGGATTGTGATGAAAAGTTGACATTATCTCATGGCTGCTCAGTGCTTATATGACAAGTTCTACATCCTGAGTTTCCAGTGGACTGCCAACAGTGGGAGAAGAACCAAGGAATGAGTATCATACACAGTAATCTGTCCCTTCCCTGAAGGAGCACCGCATGTCAGCATCTGTATCAACACCTTTTCACATAGTTTATACTTCAAACACCAGTAAAAGTTAATAACGAATTTGTTTATATGTATATATTTTTCTTCTGAGATTCAAGAATGTTCTTTAGGTAAATACCCTTACTCCAATTGTATGAAGTAGATGTTAATAGACGTATGTTCATATTAATACTTCATTCTCTTAAGACACAGCTGCTTAAATTAGTATCGTTTGGAGTTTATACCATATATCACAATAACCATTGCACTGGTGCTCCAGCCCCTGATCATCCTCGTGGCCTCCTCTGGACTTGCTCCAATAGCTCCATGTCCTTCTTATGTTGAGGACACCAGAACTAGACATAGTGCTCCAAGTGGGATTAAAAGCAACTCTTCTTCCAAGTTCTCATTCCTTTGACTTCCTTTCGTCTTAAATTTCCTTACCATTATGAGAGCTTCAGCAAAGCTAACAGCACCACCTGAGCTGCTGGCTTGTACTTTCTCCAGCCTGATAGCATCTGCTTTCCAAAAACCCTTGGGTGAGCCTCAGTCTCTTTCACCTCCTCCTCCCACTTCTCTCATCATTATCCTAATCCACAGTCTTTTTCCTATCTTATATTAATCCTATAAACCCTGAGCAAATCTGCCTACCTCTGTGGGTCTAGGGTGACAGCTCTCAGGGTGCACAGTCTGCTCTGACAGGCTGCAGGCAAAACTGACCACAGTTTGAATCCCTCACCTAAGCAATTATGAAACCCTCAGAGCAGCTTTAAGCACTTGTAGGACATTCTGAAAATACTCCTTTCATACTGATCCCTTAGGTTGGGTACAAGATGCTTGTTGTGTAGGACTATCTTTGAGCGAGTGAAATGTAAATGCCAGTTTTGAAAACAACATGAATAATATGAGAATAGATGTATAGGACAGACACTGAAAGATCATGAGCACGACTGAAGCAATTGGGATTTTATTCTGGTTACACAGAGCTTTCCAAGAGGAATGTGAATCAGCAAAACATCTTGACTCTTCATTCTTTTTTCTCTTCTAGAAAATGACTTTAAATTCTCTGATTAACCTTTCATTGGAACTAATGATTCACTTGTGATTTTCTAATTCTTGTAGGTAAAAGCTATCCAGTACAGCTTGTCAGAAACATTGAGTATAAAAGGCACTGCCATAAATCCAGATCCACTTTCTGTCCTGGTTCTCCCCACCTCTGTCTACTGTTATGTGCATCCTGTGAATGAATCCTACATTTACTAGAGCCTACAATCTATTATTCTAGATTAACCTCTTGGTTGTATTTTTTATCTAGTTTTGCCTTTAATTTACTTACTTAATTTTTGGAGTGATTAGACAACAAACTTGTCTGATTTACAGGAACACTCCTTACCAGTGAGAAGGTATCTCTAATTTAGTTACCTCTGTTATCTAGATACCCTCAGTTTCAGACGTGTAAGTGGGATAAGAATGATTTTAATTCTTTAGTTCGTACATCTTTGATTATTCACTTACTTTGTCATTTAGTCATTCTAAATAACAGGATCCTCTCAAGTGAGGAAAAGGATTACAATTCATGAATAAGGTGCCTTCTCTTGCCATGTGGATGTGGGATAAATAAACTCAAATAAACAGTTGGAGATGTCAGGCATTCTCATTTATCTGTAGGCTACAGTAGTAGTCTGCCTGGGTTAATCCCAGCACTTTAGAAGTTTACAAGGGGTCTTTGGTGGCATCTGCCTCCAATCTGCTTAATTGCAAAACAGTTAGATTTGCCTAATCAGGCTTTTGTTTTTTTCCTTGCAAACTCTGGTTTCCAAGGCTCATATCAATTACAAAGTATTATGTAGGAACAGCTGAAGATCTCTATTTTCCTTTGGACTTATATCAACCCATATAAGGACTCATTATTTGGACACATAAGGATTCTTCATTAGTACTTCATGTGTGAAGTTCTGGTGTCCCCATCATAAGAAAGGCATGGAGCTGTTGGAGCAAGTCCAGAGGAGGCCACGAGGATGATCAGGGGCTGCAGCACCTCCCGTATGGAGACAGGCTGAGAACATTGGGGCTGTTCAGCCTGGAGAAGAGAAGCTGCGTGGAGACCTCAGAGCAGCTTCCAGTGTCTGAAGGGGGCTACAAAGATGCTGGAGAGGGACTCTGCATCAGGGACTGGAGCGACAGGACAAGGGGTGATGGGTTCAAACTGAACCAGGGGAAGTTCAGGTTAGATCTAAGGCAGAAGCTCTTCCCTGTGAGGGTGCTGAGGCGCTGGCACAGGGTGCCCAGAGAAGCTGTGGCTGCCCCATCCCTGGCAGTGTTCAAGGCCAGGTTGGACACAGGGGCTTGGAGCAACCTGCTCTAGTGGGAGGTGTCCCTGCCCATGTGAGGGGGTTGAAACTGGCTGAGCTTTAAGGTCCTTTCCAATCCAAACCAATCTGGGATTCCATGATTTTATGATTAGCACTGTTTCTCATTTTAACTCTGACAATAATGCCTACATGTGGCAAATAGACCCTGGCAGTGACCCTCTGCAGTTCAGAAATTCCAAACTGCTCCATGTGTGTTTTGTAGCATGAAGAAAGTGATTCTTATTTATTTTTCTTAAGGCTGACATGTATAAGAGCCATAATGTAAATGATAGCAGTAATTTACAATTATTATAATTCAAACCCAGTACTGCTTAGAGCTAAACCAGCACCACAGTGTTCACAGCAGTTGAGATTTTGATGTGCCGTTGTGCAGTAGGAAGACTGTGCTTGTTAAATATAACTGTATGTGGCCTTTTGTACTTCTCAGTGTTTTGATCTGTGGCATTCATTTAAAAACAAGAAGTGATTGAAAGCAACTGCATCTAAAACCTAAATCAAAGTCAACTGGGACTGTCTTCCTGGGTAGGTATCTAGATCAGTTCTTGCTTAAGGATTAACATATTGGCTGGGAAATAAGGTAATAATTGAAATTCTTCTTCGTTCCTTTAAAAACGAGTACAAAAATGGTAGCAACTTACAACTTATCTTCATTGCTATATAAAAACTCTTTGCAGGACAAACTTGTGATTTAGAAGTAGAGAAGAAATTGATAAAATTCTGAAGACAAGATGATCACCACAATTAGTTTGTTGAGGATTTTCTCACCCCTCAACACCATGAGGGATCAGAATTAGTGTTCATAGTCCTGCATTAAATGAAAATCAAGTAATGCTACACAGTCAAGAAAGTTTATACATCTACGCATCATATTAGTATGACAGTTTCTAGTGACCCCTAAGAAACCATCTGAACTGCTGTGATACTTGAAGACAGTAATAACTGCTTCCACAAAACAAAGCCCTGGCTGCCGTTTCTCTCCTTTGCAAGGTGTCATTTTCTCTTGAATGGAGAGGAGTAGTTATTTTCTTAAGTGGTTTTTAGTACAATAAGCACAAGTATGTTCTTCCACAAAAGTTATTGCTTTAACCTGGAGCATATACTGCAGTTCAAAATTCCTGAGAGAAATGTGCATTGCTATTAAAAGATGTAGATAGAATAACCCAGATAGATAGTTTTTGGCTTGTCACTCTAACATCATCAGTTCCAGGCAAACTGTTGGAGAGGCTGATACAAGATCTAATAATGCATTAAAGTGAAATAGTGAGTACCAATAGATGGGAAATAAATTCTGTCACTGCTCTGATGCTACTTCTGGGAAAGGCAAGAGAGTACATACATTATTTTCATTGATACCTTCATTAGGAACCAAACTAACATCAAGCCAAGTCAAGAACAGAGATGGTGAGAGCTAAGAAGTAAAGATGACAGTTTGCTGGCACAGGGTGATCTGGGACACTCCAGACTGTATGCGCATAACCAATATCCATATCAAAAGCAGACTCATCTGTTTAGGAAGGATGAAGTTCCTCAGATTAAGGAACTGCCCTGAAACCTCATGGTGCTGAGGTGATCTTGGGGGTCATGCTGGATAATCACATCAATATTAACTAATGATAGCAAACCTGTAGCTAAAATGGTTAATGGTCTAAAGAGAATGAAAGTTCCTCTGTATTTGGAATGAGTACAACTGTTGTGGGGAATGTATTGTCCAATTTTGCTGGCAATGTATCAAGAAAGATGCTAAAATCTGACTGGAATGTTATGAGAAGAATGATAGAAAGATTTAATAGAAACTTTATTCTGCAAAAGGAGCTTAACTTCTTCAATAGAAAGTTAAGTGGTTCTTCAGGAACACTGCAAGAAACAGAAATTTGACAGTGAAAGGCCTCTTGCTTTAGCAAAACGATACCAAAATTCAGTGTTTGGGTGTTGCAAGTGGGAACTTCTGCATGCCAGAAGCTTTTTAACAGGGATATTTGGCAGTGACTGCAACAAGGTCTGAGTGCAGCCTCCATTGCTGCAGATTCAAAACAGCAGATTGCTTTGGCCTTTTAATGAATGGACAGTAATCTTGGGGCAGTGGCAAAAGCAAAATGATTAAACCTGTGACAAAAGCTGACAAATTTCTTAGCGTCTTCAGGAAAGTGACAAATTAGATGATATTAAAGGGGCTTAATCAAGGCTCAGCCAAACTTATTAGTACTGGTTTGGGCATTTACTGACATAAAGGTATCAAAAATCCCTGACATATTCCCTGGTATTCCCTTGTCCCCAGCTATTCCACCATCCCAACTATCAGAAACGCTGTTTGCTCTTCCACAGTTTCTCTAGAGCTGTTTTCAGGTTATGAGAACACCTAACCTTTCTTTTCTATCTCAGGCAGCACTGTCTAGTTTGAATGAGACATTTCCGTATTCTTCTCTGAAGATGAAGTTTCCTTGTGGCTGACAGACACAATTCAGAGTGCAGGTGGGAGTAAGGCTCTTCCTTTAAACTAAATATATTTAATATTTATACTTAAACAATATATTCAACTCTTTACCACTTTTTAAATCAGTATTAGTAATGTAATTAGTATTAGATGAATGAAGACAAGTAAAATTATTCAAGAAACAAATGTCTTGTCGAATAACTGAAAACATTGATTTCAGGACAATGGAGAAATATTTCTTACTTTTTTTTCCCATTTTCTTCTGACTTTTTACATTGCCTGAAGAAATGTTTGAAAAATCGAACCCATCAGAACTTGCTGTTTGCCACAGGTAGGTGGTGGGTTTGGCAGGTTGCTGTTAGTGTTGTATTAGCATCTACAGTCCTACTGTACCACTTACAGAACAACAGGTTTGTGGTGGCAGTTGCTGAATCCACTTGCTTGCAACCTGCTTTTTGGAACTTTGCACATTTTAAGGTGTCTTTTATAATCCAGAAGCAATGATTTTCAAATGGGGACTGGATTTACCATTATTTTGGTGGTCTGAGTAATGAAATGTGAGTATAAGGACTTTGTCTTTTCACTGTCTAATTACGAGCCTAGATGAAGTGTGAATGAGTTTGTGTAAATCAGAAAAATCAACCCAGCTCCACTGTGTATCTTCTGTTTCCCACGTGGCAGGTGGGGAGAATGGTGAGAAAGCTCATGGGGAAGGAGTGCTGTTGTTGAACATGGACTACTCCTTGCCCAGCCATCTAGGTGAGATCTGAACTCGGAAGCTACCGAAAGTGAGGGTTGGTCATTTGGTAAAATAAATGTTGCGGGAGGAAACCCAAACACATTTAACAGCCTTTTTGATTTATAGATGTCCATGCAAAATAACAAGTGCAACCAGCCACAGCAATAATGGAATATTGCCAAAACTGTGCTACCAGAATGCAGGCCAGCCCAGCCCAGAAGAGAACTGAAACAGCTCCTTGATTCCTGTTGAAAACCTTGGAAGTCAGAAGCAAGTGCTCACTGTGAGGTATGAGCTGCCTATGGTTCAAAGGGCGTCTCTCTTCTATTTCATCCTGTTCCAACAGGCTGCTGTGCCTTACTGGTCTCCATAATTTTACCCTTTAACAAATTGTTTTTGGCTGGTGCGGACCCAGCAGCAGACTAATACACCAGAGTTGTCATTAGCAAATGTGATTTGCCCTTGAACAGTCTCCTATGCTAATCATTTTATGCTCTTACCATCCTTTTCCAGCAGTAGCTGCGCTTGCTAAGAGCAACCTGCCCCTGTCGCTTTGCCAAGGGAAGGTCCTGCCATGTGATTTAGTACCTCAAAAAATGTCTCTGTGTGGCTTGGCTGACTTCTCAATTCTTTGCATGCTGAGACTGTTTGGATATAGCAGGCTGGCTATATCACAGAGGGCTATAGTTCAGATCTCATCTTAGTGCCCTGTCTAAATCAACAGCCAGGCTGATGTTCTGCATTAGCAGATGACAGCACTTGGTTTGGAGATGAGGAGTGGCATTTTTCACCCTGGGAGACTGAAGGCTGAGCCAGGGGCTGCCACTGAGTTTGTCCAGGAGTCCCTGGCTTGTTTTGATATGCAGCAGAAAATGCAGCTAGTAAGCAGAGCTTTGAGTAGACCCTGTGTCTCCTTGCATTCAGGGTTTCCTTAGAGGTCAGCCTGATGGTATGTAGATGAACTACCTGGGAGGAGTAATACTTCTCCCACTTAGCAGAAGCATCATCTCTGTTATATCACAGCACTATCACTGCCTCGGTTCAATCTTTGTGACAAGGATGTTTGCTGCAGTACACAGTTGCTCTTTACAAACATGCTGCTTGTGCGACAGGCTCAGCACACTGGGGCAGGTTTTCAAGAGGGTTCAGTGGGTTCTGTGACACTTATAGGCAGCTTTCTGAAGACCCAGGACAGTGAGCTCTGAACAGAGAAAAGCTGTAGAACCTCTGCCTCTGTCAGCAGTGCTGGAAGTCTGTTTCTATGTGCAGCAAACATCTATTCAAGGCCAGGCGGGATGTGGTTCTGGGCAACCTGGTGTAGTTGAAGATGTCCCTGGTCATTGCAGGGGGTTGGACTAGATGAGCTTTGAAGGTCCCTTCCAACCCTATCTACTCTATGATTCTACTCGTGACCGCAAGTTCTCTTGTTTTCAGAGGGGCTGTTTATTAGCTTTTGAAAGGAAAAATGTGACTTGTCAATAACCAAGCTTCTAGTTGGTATTGAATTCCATCTGCCTTGATAAGCAGTGGTTTGTGGTGATAAGTTATGGTGTATGTGAAGCACAAGCCACAATATTGGGCAGAAGACATAACCTCTCTCTAGCTGCATGCACATATTAGCAAAGTGTGCATCTATGAATGTGAAATCCACAAATCCGGATTCTCCAAATAACCTTTCCTTCATGCAGAGAACTCACCACTGCCTGTGCAGAGGCTTTTACAACAATGAAGCACATTCTTCTCCAGACACACTAGGTGTTTTACAAACACTTGGGCAGGTGATGGTGCCAGCAGTGAGCATATAAAGTAACTGAAAGAAGCCTTCATAAAAGGTTTGGCTTTGTATCCCTGAAGCTTTGTATGTGCTGAATTTTCCATAATGTTAGAGACCTTACCTGTACCAGGCAAAGTGCACTGTTAAAAAACACGTCTTTTTAATGTACATTAAATAATATGAGTCAGTGTTTACCATGACCAAAGATCATCTACAGCTAGCAGGACTTACTTAGCCGCCTATTCCCTTTAGTGGTAACTAATGTTTTAACTCAGCTGTCTGTATTGTAGGCATAGCCTGGTTTATGGTATTTATAGTGCTTTTTCCAACAATACAGTTTGGGAAAGATGCAGAACATTTCACTGCCTGAAAGGTTACAAGATTTAATGGAAAAGGGAGGGCATAGCAGATCGTGGTCCCAAACACAGAATTTGAGAGTATTTTGATAAGCAGACATAGGGTATTTGTAGAAGAACACATCTGGTAGTGGGAGATTTCTCTGGGCTGTAGTAATAACAGTAAGTGAGATGAGGGAAAAATGAACCCCAGAAAGGGTATTTAAGACCAGGGGAAAAAATAAGTAGAAAAACATACAGGATACAGGAAGCCCAGTCCTTGCTTTTGATTAGTTTTACTTCATTTTAGTTTTGGTACTATTTCATGTCAACGATTAACTTATGCATGTGCCTTAGCACCTCTGGAAACATTCAAATAGATCATGCTTGAACTTCTGGAACAGATCTAAACATAACCTCAAGAACACATAAACCAAGGAAGAAATCATGAGGATCAGAGATCACGATGAACTAGGAAAAAGTTAGCTGATCCATGAGAAAGTAAGTTGCTGAAGAAGCAGTATTCATCATCTATAATTTGGCCTTTTGTCTGGCCATCAGCAGGTATATAACAACAAAGCTTGAGACCTCTTTGATCAGCAGTTCAGCTCTCACCCTGGGAATGAGGCAGGGCTTGCTCGGCTGGTACTTCATTCTGACAAAGAGATTGAGTTACAGGATGGGCACAGAGCAGGAGTCAATGTGGCATCAGTAAGAACAGTAACAGAGCAAACCTCTACCAACCGCAGTTTGTAGGAGAAGAGCATAGGAAGGTTAACAAACAGCACATCTAGTATTACTTGTTCAGCTGGTGTGAAGGAAGCACTGTCAAAAAGGGAAGCACAGAAACTGGCCTTGCTACAGGGATGGACCTGCTAGGGCTTGTAGGTCTCAGCTGTCTGCGGTGGGTGGGGAGATTCTCTCCGTGTTTTGTCAGATCCTGGCAGGGGCTGCACTGCCTATGGAGAGCCTGTGTTGTGTTATGAGAGGTAAACGTGGGGTGGCACAGTTGCTCAAGTGTAGAAACAACACAGTCATCAGACTGCATGAAACTCTCAGAGAGCAGAAAGACACTGCTTGAGCTGCAATCCCGACCTAAGAGAGTTCTCCCTCTTCTGAAGCTCTGACATGATAACCGTGCTTTCTGAGGGTACCAGCAATTCCCTTTGTGTAGAATCATGGAATCAGCGAGGTTGGAAAAGACCTTCAAGATCATCAAGCCCAACCTTTACCCCAGCACTGCCAAGGCCACCACTAAACCGTGTCACTGAGGGGTTTTAAAAATACTTACATGTGTTTTAAAACACATGGTTTTGTACTGGATGAAGCTAACGTTGCCAAAGAGGTGTCCATAGGTGCTTGCATACTGTGGCTGTGAGAGCCATGTGAGTACTAGCACACACTTAGTTACTGATTGTGATCTGTCCAGTCTGTAGCATAGGGAAATTAATATTAATGCCTTGGTGTGGCTACAACTTAATTATATGGAACTTGATCCTCTATTTATAGAGCCTGATCCTTTGTGTTCACCAGTTTATATCTAGTTTAAGTCCCCCAGATGTGTAGCCTTGACAGAGTTACTTCAGGTTTCTGTCAATGTTCGTGAGCAGCTCTGGGCACTATCGACCAACATGAGGTTCCAAAGAGCTTTGGCCCCCTGAGTTACAGCACAGTTTGCTCCTGGGGGTGGGGAGATGGGGAAGTAGCTTTAATTATTTATAGAGATCAAATTCATTAAAGAAGGTTCTGGCTGTACAATGTAATTTCTTTATAGCATCTGCTGGGATATTGCAAGCTTCGGTTGAAGTAGGGGCCAGCCAAACAACTTAGCATCTCAACTGCACTGAGGGATCCATCCAAAAGAACATCACTCTTGTAATGCTCCAAACTGACTGGAAAGTAAGAAGTGGCACGCATAGGGCAGGTTTGGGCTCATTCATAGACTCCTGGGGGTAGTTTTCTAAAATCACGTTTCTTGTGAGTATCTTTCTGAGGACACACATACAATTTTTATCCCTCTAGCATCAGGTTTGTAAGGAAGATTGAGTATTGTTGTCTGTTAGTTTGACAGATGTTGTAGAGTTATGCTAGGAATAATAAACAACCTGCATCTATCGTCTACCTGGAAGCCCTTGAAAAGCTTTGTGTAGATAGGCAATATCACCTCGTACTGCAGTTCAGTTCTCAGAGGTCATTTCTGTGAACCTCTTGGAAAGAAAGTGTTTATTTTGAAACAAAAATCCTTCAACTTCAACCAAAAATCCCACTTAGGGAACAAACTATGTCCATCTTTATGCTCAGGTTTGCATGGGTCACAGTGCACGGCCAAACCAGCAGCCATACATTATTAGTTTAGGCATCTCTAAAATCTAATTCGGAAGTAAAATAGTATGTTGGTAGATAGACACAGCTTAGTGTTTGTTTATGTAAAAGAACATCTTGAAATATAAGGATTGATTAGAAAAGTTCTTATCTCATTATAAGGAATTTCTCTTAATGGAATTTGCTGACTCTTTCTGGACTCCACTGAGCAATCCTAGGGCATGGTGATCTCTGCTGTGCAGGGGCTGAGGAGATAAAGAACACTTAGAAACAAGTATTTGTCGTTCAAAACATGTAATTACAAGCTCTCTCTGGGCAGATTCAAGGTCAAGCTTGTTGCCTCGAGACAGAGAATCTATGGAAATGTCAGCTAAGGCTTCAGGCTGTAGAGGAATATATTCACCCCTTGCCCAAATACAAGACAAACTGGATTAATGTGCTTCAGTACCTTGATTTACTCAGCGGTGCCATTAGCAGTATCTGCCAAGAAGCTTTTTTGAGAAGCTAAATCTTTGATTTCTAGCAGCAGCGTGTGGACAAAAGACAGTGCAGACACGCAGCACCCTGTGTTCTGCAGTCAGCTCTGCACTTGCTGCACTAGGGGAAAAGGAAATAAGATTACCCTGCTGTTTCCTGAGTCTTTTAGCTTTTATTTTCTTCTGGACAGCCATCACCAAAGTAGCCAGGGCCAAATTAATTTTTCGGGTATCTTTGCAGTCAGAGGAGTTATAATTGCTCTAAGTCCCATGCTTGTTAGTAGAAAAGCTGGGCTGAATCTTGCTGGAGAATCCCCTTTTGAGACATTTTCCCCAGTGGAATGCTGCGCTATGGCTTTTCATTCATTGTGAATCACCCTCCTGCCTGGGTTTGTGAAGAAGCGGGTTTTGCCTTCTTTCCATTTTCAGTGAAACATGAAAAAAACCCTCCTGAAAACAATGAAGAATCCTGCTTAGGCCCATCAGTTTGCTGTGGGTTAATGAGACAGGTCACCTACAGGAAAGGCCAGTTCAGTGACAATGATGTTTTGTTTCCATTACTGCATATAAAATTCTCTTGATACCCAAAAGACTTCATAGGGTTCCTTTTGTTATTACAAAATAATCACTCTACCTCCACTCCACTCCACTCTGCTCTCATGAGACCTCACTTGCAGCACTGTGTGCAGTGCTGGTGTCCTCAACATAAGAAGGACATGGAGCTGTTGGAGCAAGTCCAGAGGAGGCCACGAGGATGATCAGGGGCTGCAGCACCTCCCGTATGAAGACAGGCTGAGAACATTGGGGCTGTTCAGCCTGGAGAAGAGAAGCTGCTGGAGACCTCAGAGCAGCTTCCAGTGTCTGAAGGGGGCTACAAGGATGCTGGGGAGGGACTCTGCATCAGGGACTGCAGCGACAGGACAAGGGGTGATGGGTTCAAACTGAACCAGGGGAAGTTCAGGTTAGATCTAAGGCAGAAGTTCTTCCCTGTGAGGGTGCTGAGGCGCTGGCACAGGGTGCCCAGAGAAGCTGTGGCTGCCCCATCCCTGGCAGTGTTCAAGGCCAGGTTGGACACAGGGGCTTGGAGCAACCTGCTCTAGTGTGAGGTGTCCCTGCCCGTGGCAGGGGGTTGGAACTGGATGATCTTAAGGTCCTTTCTAACCCAAACCATTCTATGATTGCAGTGCTGTCTGGTTACCCCATTCTCTGCTCTGTGTAAAATGTCAAAGACTGTCTTTGCAGTCTTTGACCTGGGTTACAGCCAGGGTCACTAGCAGGGAAAAAATGTCTCTTCTCCTTTCCCTGCACTCTTAATGTACGGACTGATTTTATCTACCTCTTAAGGTGATACAAAAAATAGTAGAATTTTTTTGCACAAATGTTTGCATGATCCCCACTAGGATGAGCATTATCCATGTTCACGTTTTTTTCCACTGGCTGCTTCATATTCCTTGTGATGCCTTTTCCTTTAGACAAGTAAATTGGGTGTTCTGCACCTGATAATCCCTATGGTAGAACTGCCTCAATACTCTGCCCTTAGCATCACATTAGGCTTTCAAAAGGACTGACTCACATCATTTGCAACCTAGAGCAAGTTGCAGCTACTTGGCATTCCGGTCTATGTAGCAGGCTAATACTTACCTTTAAGTACTTGCTTTTGGGAGGCCATCACAGTGCAAATCTAGTTGATGGACAAACCCAAGCTTGGACAAACGTTTGTTAGTTTTCTCACTTCATTCTCTTTCAGAGAACAGCTGCTCTGTTTTCCAGATTACTATTTCCTCAGCTAGCATTGCCAACATTAGCTGTTTCCAGACTACTGGAAACTTTCTTCTGAATGAAACAACTTGTGCTGCCATCTATTTGAAAATGGAAAACATTTGTAATCTTTACATGCAAAGAAACAAGATCTTACCATAAATATAGAAGCAAAGCACTGTTTGTGCCCAGATCTCAAATACATCTCTGAAATAGCTGTGAGCTGGAAAAATGTTTGGGAATGTGAAGGAAGATGAGTGCTCTAAACATCTCATCATGAAATGCAACAAGTTATTCTTTTATTTATCTTCTTGAGCTCTTTATTCCCCCCAGGAGATGGCCTTTTGAAAAAGGAAATGTGGCAAACAGGAAAAGAAGGCATTTAAGGAAGATGCACAGCTGAATTGTTGGCTTGGCCTTATCACATTCTAGATAGAGGAATGGAAGATGAATTGATTCACACCCAAATTCCACTGCAGTCATCAGCAGAAACTTTAGAACTGGGTGCAGGGGCCACGTGTCCACCTCCATGAGCAGCTGTTAAAGTGCAAGGATCTCTGAGCTTGTGTTCTGACATGCTTTTAGTTGGTTGATCCAGTTCTATAATGGGAGTGGTCAGGTGTTATGGATGCAACCATGGTGACAGAGATGTCTCTTACCTGCTGGAGAGCTCTTGTGTAATTCTTGTGACAGGCATTCATGATCCTACAAATCTGGCCTTTTTTGTTCTCTAGTCATCATTTTCAGGCCTCCCAAGAGAGCACGGCTGCTGTCTCCCTTGGTTTTCTGCAGTCAGCAGCCAGAGAGTGCATGGGTCTTTTGTTCAGGATATAAAATGCTCATCCTCTGAGTTGTTTCTCAGATTTATCTAGCTATGGAACAACTTTATAGTTCAGGCAGTTTTTCACATTCAGAAAGGCCTCAATTAAATAGAATTTAATTAGAAAATAGAACTTATATTAGAATTGCAGAAATGAAGCTAGGAGTAAATGGACATGTAAAAATATTCCAACTTTCTGTAACAAGCTTTAAACAAACCAGATTTTATAGTTAAATATAAAGTTATTGTAATCTCCCTGCCATAAAAACCAGATTAGGAAATAGAAATGGATTACCAGCTGAATGAATTGATTGTCCTTCTCTTTATGTATATATATACCACAGAGGGAGATGGGCTTTGCATATGCCAGGAAAGAGCAAATGAAGAAACCAGCACGAATTACTGGTTTGTATAAATTTGTTTGCATATTAGTATAGATGTAATTGCTAGAAATGGCTGCTTTGTAGGAATGGTGTGTGACAATTCATTTGTCACTTGATATCTCATCCCCCAGCAGATGTTTTAAGAAGTTAAGGAACTCTGCTGTAGCTTCTGTATGTTTGTTTGCATAAGAATAGTCACTGGCAGGGCTGTCAAGTGCTTGATGGATCAATGATCTCTCCAATCTCTTCTATTTGTTAAGTGCCTACAAATTGCTCTGCCCATTTCAGGGATTTTATTACAGGCCAAAGGTAAGTGGAGTGTTATAAAGTATCCTGGGAAAAAACTCACCTCTTCTGCCATGATTTAACTTGCCCAGAAGTCTCTGTTGACTTTTAATTTAATGCGTGGCTTGTCCATTGTAGAAAATTGTAGATGAATTTGAGAATTAAACTGTCAGGGTAGCACCACTGAGTGTTAGTTCATTTATGCCAGGGTGAATCCATAATCAAATCTTTTTGAACCTGTTTGTGCTGCTCGGCACTCTTTAAATGTTAGACTAATATTATTACCATTTATTGAACATGAGACCTGCCTATGCTGGGAATATTCCTTATCAGATCTGGGTAATCTTCCTTTTGAAATATCTCTCAGTCAACAGATGGAGTGGGAATCTCCCTAGGTAATGGCTAATAGATAAATGCTGCTCATTAGTGGTTTCCCTTTCATACTTTCCGCTTGCCACCTAGCCCTTGGGAAACTTGATTCTTGTCATCTCTTTAGTAATCAGTAAGGACAAAGGTACTTCAAGGCGTGCAGGAATTAAATAGAAGGGAACTGTGTTTGCTCTAGCATAAGCGAAGGAAACCTTTCCAAAATGATAGTAAGTGAAGGTTTGGTGCTACAGGTAGAAACCCCCCTATAATTACACCTTCATAGTGCTTGCTAGGAATCACATTGTCTGCTGGCATGTATGGTACTATGTAGTAGTGGAGAATCTGACACTGTATTTCCATAGTGGATTGTGAATTCCCCCTGGAATTCCAAAACTTGAAGTGTCTTTAAACACATAGAACCACCTTTCTTGGGTCTTAAGCCACATTCTGTGAGTACCAGTTCACCCTGATTCAAATACCTCTAGTTTGTTACAGAAAATACCACCTGGATGCACCTGGGTTGGTGCTGAGCTATGGCTGCTACCACTGAGCCCTGCAGTCAAACAGGCTGTTATTGCTGTCACTCTGAGTCCGTCCAGACTTCCCCTCAACACCCAGCCCTCCTACCCTCCCCTGAACCCTTCTGCCTTCAGGCCTTCATGACGTGACCTATTATGCCTTTTCTTTGCTGCTTCCAAGTACTTAAATCAGTGAAATCGCACAGGCTCCTGTCGCTCTGTGTGCAGATACACTTTGCTATCAGTTACATAGCTGGTTGCTACTGATTTATACAAGTCCCAGTGATACGGACAGTGCCAGGCAATCACAGTGCTGCTCTTTGCTATCTGCCTTTTGCTCTATATAGCCAAGTCCTGTGCGCTTCTGACACAGTCCCACCATCAGCTGTTTAAAAAACAGTTTCCTGACACAGATTGGAAGAGGGATGGCACTAGAGTGCTGCTGAAACACTGGAAAACCTCTAAGTTCATCTAGGTCCTCAGTTTCTGAGAGGAACTTGCCATGACGCTTCAGCCAACAGGAGCATGGGACAACTTTGTACATCCTTTCTTCAGGAAAAAGGCTGTAGAAATCAATGTCCCTTTGTTGGGCTGAAGCTGCCAGAATTTGATTGCAGTCTTCTCTGTGCCTGAGGTGGGATTTGTCCTCTTTTTTAAAATCAGGGATGTTTTTAAAACCAGAGTCAGTGAAAATCTTCACTACGTATTAACCTGCCTCTGCTTCATACCTCTCACAGGAAGCTAGCAGAGCAGTTGTTTGTTGAGAGAGACATCCTGAGAGTTAACTAATTACACACCAATATTAAGTTAGTGGGAGAATGTTGTTCCACCAATTCCATGTCCGAGTCTCACTATACACGTAGGGTAGGTTTTAGATTCCCTCTGTGGTCAGTGAAGACGGGCATCTCCAGAGGGCACTTTGGCCACTCGTAACATAACTGAATTGCTTTCTGGAAGTGGCTGACTGTGCTGACTACAGAGCCTCCTTCTGCTGTGCTGGCTTTCCTCTTGACAAAACAATGTTCTTCATTCTTTGTACAAAAAAATACCCACAACAATGCAGGTTAGAACAAGTCTAATGTGTCCGCAGACTTTGAAAATATATGAAATCAACATTTTAACATGACCAGAAGCATTTACGTTGCATTTTCATGTTAATGTACATTCTTTATCCCCCTTAATATAACCATTCAGGAGAGTTAACTCTATGGGACTGGTGGCTACTCTCCAATCTAGGAGAACTGAAGTGCCGTCCTGGAAGGGAACCAAGATGCATCTATGTCTATTGTCCCCTTTGCCAACACTGCACAGCCTAGTACTGATACAAGGAATAACCACTTTGCCCTTCCCTTTTCCCTCATGGGCCGTACCTGATCTCTAGCAAAATTTGGCTTGAATTTCAATACATGAAATAATTTTTCTCCAAAGCTGATCTCCAAATTGTACTTCAAAATTCTGGAAGTCACTACTTAATCCCTTCCTTAATATTGAATCATAAGTTTCAACACCCTCTTGTGGCAACAGGTTCCATAGTTTGATTACACAGTGAGTGTAAAAGGATTATGTTGATTTTCTACCTTTCATGAGATGCCACTTCCTTTTTGAACAGAGATGGACAGTTTCATCTTTCTTACTGTGCTGCCTTCTGAATTGTTTCTAAGATAAGTGATTTTAAGGTTTCCTGTTTTTCAGGTATTATTTTTACCCTTCCCAAAGTCTGTTCCAATTCTTAAAAATCCTTTCAATGGATGCAGAGGTCACTGCTTATAGTATTCTGGATAAATTTGTGCTAATGGTTTCTAGAAATTCTAGCATTCTGTTCTTCACAGTTTCAGGCTTTATACATCATCTTTGCATTTTTGGCTACTGCTGTGTACAGAGTTACCTCTTCACTTACCCAAGATAATGCTGATGTCTGCTCCCTGAGCAAATATTGCCATGTAAACACGCCTACAGCTAATTCAGAGTCCAGCAAAGTGTCCCAGTAATTCACACCATGTTCATCACTTTTGATTTTCCTTTCTCATCTTTGTGTCCATTCACCGGGTGTCCCTGGATGCACTAATCTGAGTTGTTATGTGATGTGCATGGTGTGTTGATTGGGAGTGGAACTGCGATTCTACAGTCCTAGGTAGAAACAATAATCCATGGCAATCTCCATGGGAACACTTTGATTTATAACTAAGCACATTAAAGGAAAAACCCTGTAAGTTATGTGTATTATTTAAATGAAATAATGAACACAAACAGGTACAGTTAAATGAGTGAGAAAGAAAAAAAACATGGGAGAAATTTGGTAATTTCTAAACCAGTTCTTCATTCATCTCCTTGTTTCTCTAAAGCCTCTACCAACACCAATCCCAAGCTATGGATGTCCAGGGTTGGAATTTACCACAAAGCAGGGAAAAAAGGCTGTGGTTCATTCTCTTCTCTGAGAGTTCAATCTGAAATTAATCTTCCGAGCATCACTATTAAAACAGGATGTGAGAAAGAGGTAAAGAGCCATGCAGAAAGCAGGCCCCTGCATTCAAAAGAAGCTTCATCTCTGCAGGCAAAGTCTATAGAAAAAGTGAGTGCGAGGGAGGGGAGTTGAAAAATGGAACAGGGAACACTGGAAAAATAGAAATTGTTTACAGCAACTGAAAGTGAAGATTAAGGTGCCAGAGTGTCTGAAAGGTGAAATAACCTGAGCTGAGAGTGAGGCAAGCTGAGCAGGAGTTATCATTTAGGGATGTTCAGGACTGAGAAGTTCAGTCAAACATGAGAACACAACTCCGAATAAGGAATCATCACATAAACC
Organism: Strigops habroptila; assembly: GCF_004027225.2. NCBI lineage: Eukaryota > Metazoa > Chordata > Aves > Psittaciformes > Psittacidae > Strigops > Strigops habroptila. The sequence continues at coordinate 1,315,922 of NC_044284.2, forward strand.
AGCAGAAAACTCAGTGTGGGGGATGTTTAAGGCTAATCCAGTGCTGCACATAGCTCTGGTGTTCAAGGAATCATAGAATCAACTAGGTTGGAAAAGACCTTTAGGATCATCAAGTCCAACCATTACCCCAGGAGGATGCACAGAGCAAGGCAAAAGCTGTCTCTGTTTATACTTCTCTGTGATGGATCGCCTCACAATGCTTTTTGATGCCTTCCCTGAGCATCCAGAATGGTTAAACCAGACGTGGCTAATTAGACTGTCATTAAAATAAATAGTCCTTGTTCTGAAGGTAAGAGTTATGGTTTAAATGAAAGCCACATCACCCAATCTGTGTATCTCTATGTGAGCTGTGATTCCTGCTATGCATGGCTGCTTTGCTGATGGCCAAATCAGCACCGTGACCGCAGTGTTTCCTCTGTATTCAGAATTGCTCTCTAATACTTTTTAATGTCACAGAAGCAGGTTTAGAACACTTGGATTAAATTTAACTACATTGCAATATCCCCTTCTCTTTTTTCCTCGACCTGTCTTTCTGTCCTGTTTTCCCCGTCTCCCAAGAGCAGCTATAGTCCAGTCACACAGATATTTTAAGATTTGTGTAGTTCTACCTTTGAAATAGATACTCATCTATTGTGAACTGGCAGAAAGGCATTGAAGGTATGCTGGAATAACACAAATATTTCTCTGTCCTCTGCTCCCACATCTGAAAGCACAAGACCTCATAATCCAGATCCAAATAATTCTGGAAGCATAAACCAGGATTTATTTTATTTAGTAAGAAAAGCAGAATGAAGAGCAGGATCAAAATACTATGGAAAGACAGATTTTGATAGTCACATTTCTTAAGAGTGGTGTGCAGCCTAAATAGATTTGAAGAAATTGAGATCTTACCTTCTTTGTCTTTGATGTTCAGAAAGCAAAGCGTGGGACTGCATTTAGATGTCACATTTATCACGACCCCTTTGCAATTGGCGACAAGGCAAGAGGACTGTAAGAAAAACAGTCTGAGATGCTAAATCCTGTTGATGCTGTGTTATTGTGCTTTGGGAATGCACATATCCATCCAGGTGAAGTTTAACCTTCTTTTGGGAGTTTAAGAAAAGCAGATGAAGAAAGATATTTTAGAAATGTCCATGGTGGGGCTAAGAAATACTTGCTACAGACCTTTCCTCTGAGAAATCAGTGATCTTCTAAGAAGGGACCTGCTTGGGTTGTTTGCTGGCTATAATCTAGTAAATATTTAACTTGTTAAATAAGGGACTTGGGGCTGTGTGATTTATAAGTGGGTGTAGCACTTGCTTTGGCATTTATTGTGGCCCTTTGTTCTGGATGTAGCCTCACTGAATTAGTAGGCGAGGTAAAGGTTGTGGTGATTTACTGTAATTTCTGGACAGATAAAAATTCTAGGCAGGTGATAAAGGTTGCTTTTTATAAAGAATTATAAGCATAAACGTCATGAACTCTTTTAAATGAAATAGGTGTGTTGAGAGTCTTCAGGAAAAATCACAGCAAATCCGTTCTGAAACTGAACTACTGTGATCAGGAATGCTAAATTTTCTTAGAGATACAATGAGAGTACTATGGAATCACAGAATGGTTTGGGTTGGAAGGGACCTTCAAACTCATCCAGTCCAACCCCATGCAATGAGCAGGGATATCTTCAACCAGATCAGGTTGCCCAGAACCACAACCTGGCCTTGACAGTCTCCAGGGATGGGGCATCCACCACCGCTCTGGGCAACCTGGGCCAGTGTTTTACCACCCTCACTGTAAAGAATTTCTTCCTCACATCCAGCCTGAATCTCCCTCTTCTAGTTTAAACCCATCACCCCTTGTATGTTAGATAAATTAAAAATCTGGAAAAGTTCCTTCTCTAAATAGATGGATCAGGATGAAAGAGTTAAATAAGCAGAGAGATTGTGAACTGGTCGGAAACGTGGAGGGCCATTGCCACTTGCAGTGGAAGTTTCAGGGGTTGGGGAATGTGGCTGTAAATCTCTGGACTATCCCAGAAAGCCATGGTCTTTTTAGTTCTTTCCAGTTTGGTGGCATTGAGGGTGCTGAGGCACTGGCACAGGGTGCCCAGAGAAGCTGTGGCTGCCCCATCCCTGGCAGTGTTCAAGGCCAGCTTGGACACAGGGGCTTGGAGCAACCTGCTCTAGCGTGAGGTGTCCCTGCCCGTCACAGGGGGCTGGAACTGGATGAACCTAAGGTCCTTTCCAACCCAAACCAGTCTGGGATTCTATGTGGGATCTCTTGGAGATGTGGAACTGTTCAAAGGCCAGCTGGGATCTTGTTCCGTGCTTTCTGCTTTAAGTAAAGGTAGGTTGGCACAGGCACTGGTTGGCACAGGAACACCAGCTGTGTGGTAAGCTGGGTCCAAGTCCATCGTGCATGTGCTGGCTGATGGAAGCTGCAATCAGCGTAGCCCATTTCCCAGAGGTGACTCCTGCTGCCAAGATTATGAATATAAATAAGGGCCACTCTTTGCTGATGAGAGATCTGCTGATCTGTGGCCTCCTACCAGCAGGGCTGAAGGCTGGTGAACTGTGTCACGGTACCACCTCCTACACTTCCTTCTTGACTTCCTCCCATCTTTTCTTCTTTTCTTTTCTCCTTCTTTCTTTCTTTCCTTCTTTCTTTCTTTCCTTCCTTCTTTTTTTCTTCCTTGTCTCTTTCCTTCCTTCTTTCTTTCCTTCTTTCCCCTTTCTGTCCTCCTCCCTTCTCCTCCTTTTCCCTTCCCTCCCCGCCCCTCCCATCTGTTCCCCTCCCCTCATGTGGGTCTATGTGATGCAAAAGACGAGGGAACATGCAGTCAGTGCTCTACAGGTTTTATTTTGGTTGTTCAAAAATTACAGCATCCCAGAACCATTAGTGCTGGCAGGGCCCTCTGGAGATCACCCAGCCCAACCCCTGCCAAGGCAGGGCCACCCAGAGCAGGGCACACAGGAACGTGTCCAGGCGGGTTTGGGATGTCTCCAGAGAGGGAGACTCCACAACCCCCCTGGGCAGCCTGTGCCAGGGCTCTGATGCCCTCATGTAAAGAAGTTCTTCCTCATGTTGAGGTGAAACTTGTTGTGTTTTAGTTTATGGCCATTGCTCCTTGTCCTGTCACTGGGCACCACTGGAAAGAGCCTGGCACCATCCTCCCTGGCATGTCCTTTGAGCTATTGATCTGCATTGATAAGATCCCCTCTCAGTCTGCTCTTCTTCAGGCTAAATAGGCCCAGCTCCTGCAATCTCTCCTCATAAGAGAGATGCTCCAGACCCCTGATCATCCTTGTGGCCTCTGCTGGACCCTCTCCAGTAGCTCCTTGTCTCTCTTGTACTGAGGAGCCCAGCACTGGACACAGTGCTCCAGATGTGGCCTCACCAGGGCCAGTAGAGGAGGAGGAATCACCTCCCTCGACCTGCTGCCACACTCCTCCTGATGCACCCCAGGACACTCCTGTCCCTCCTGGCTCAAGGGCTGGCCTCGTGGTCCGCTTGTCATCCACCAATACACCTGTGTCCTTCTCAGCTGAACTGCTCTCTGGCATAGATGTACATTGAGGACCACAGACCATTTTGTCTTTACTTTATATTGAGACTTTTGTCTTCATATAGTACCAGTGTTTGTAGCTTGAAATTACCTTAATATTATTAGCTGTACTTCAGGAACTTTGTCTAAAGAGATTATTCTGCCCCCAGAACTGCTACACAGTGTTACAGATGTGATAATACTTTCCTGATTACTTTCTTTTGAGACTTGCTGCTATTGAATTTTAACCCAATACAGCTTTAAAGCAAAAGAATGCCTCTTCCTTCTCTGTTAAGATACCATCTTTATTCCTGTTGCTCAGTTTAACCAGGATAGAGAAGCAGTAGCATGGTGGGATGGCAACTGAACACCTCAGGGCAGCTGATGGCTTAATGCTTCAAGATTTTTGCTCACATAGAATCATAGAATCAACTAGGTTGGAAAAGACCTTTAAGATCATAGTCAGATATGAGAGGCAGTAGCAAAGTGTGTGAAGTCTCACCTTTTCTACATAGTTCTCATGAAGTGCCACCTCAGTCAGCCAAGAGCTCTGTGGAGACTTCCTTAAAGTAGAGGTGTTTTCTGGAGATGTTGAATTGCAGATTTAGAGCTTGACTTGAGGTCTCTCCAGGTTTGCAAATATCACCCATGATCATTAAAAACTTGGGGGTGTTGGTGGATGAGAAACTGAACATGAGCCACTTCAGAGTGCACTTGAGCCCAGAAACCACCCATGTGCTGGGCTGCATCAACAGGAGCGTGAGCAGAAGGTCGAGGGAGGGGATCCTGCCCCTCTGCTCTGCTCTCGTGAGACCCCACTTGCAGCACTGTGTGCAGTGCTGGTGTCCTCAACGTAAGAAGGACATGGAGCTGCTGGAGCAAGTCCAGAGGAGGCCACGAGGATGATCAGGGGCTGCAGCACCTCCTGTACGGAGACAGGCTGAGAACATTGGGGCTGTTCAGCCTGGAGAAGAGAAGCTGCGTGGAGACCTCAGAGCAGCTTCCAGTGTCTGAAGGGGGCTACAAGGATGCTGGAGAGGGACTCTGCATCAGGGGCTGGAGTGATAGGACAAGGGGTGATGGGTTCAAACTGAAAGAGGGGCAGTTCAGCTTAGATCTAAGGCAGAAGTTCTTCCCTGTGAGCAGGCACTGGCACAGGGTGCCCAGAGAAGCTGTGGCTGCCCCATCCCTGGCAGTGTTCAAGGCCAGGCTGGGTCATTCTGAGATTTTATGATCCTATGGTTCTCTGATCCACTGCAATGGATAAAAACTGTGTTTTATTTGGCACTGGATCACCTTTCTGATTGCTATTCTTCAATTTAAATTATATGTTTTGAAATATGTTGTTCAATTTTGTGTTACAGGAAAGTGACCCACCCTCGCTGTGTCATCTCCCATGTGTCATGTTCCCACACAAAGAACTGCCAAACTTGCATCTGAAACACTGGTGTGCCACTCTGAATTAGAAATCTGGGCTAACTTAGTTGCCTGCTTCTTAGGTGTGTTGTAAATGTTTCCAAACAAACATCCTTGTCTTCCAGCCTCTTACAGAGTGCACAGAATAGAGTGCTTTGAATTTTTGTTGCTATATTTCATTTCTGTCTGAATAAAAATAGGCTTATTTCTATTTAGGCATGTCAAAATACTGTTGGTTAATGTTGTGTGACAAAGCCTAGGTACAGAAAAGCTGAGTGTGTCAGGTCTTAAGCCTATGAAAACCCTTGATCTTTTTTCTGTCACTTGAGACTTGGAGAAATACCCAAACCACTGGAAGAGACAGTCCTTTTGGTGCTCAGCTCTGGGGCTCGTGCTGCAGAGCTGCTCTCATTTGATTAAAATACTAAAGCAGATTTTACTCTGAGAGGGAGTAAAATGACTTGAAGTCGCCTCATTCCATCCTCTCTAATTTGAAAACATTGCCTGCCCATCTGTTTGACATAGTACCACCTCGCTTTGGAAGATCCATCCTGATTCGACTTTCCTGGGTGTGTCTCTGGGCACAGTACAGAATGTATTTGATTCCTCTGTATATTCTGCTGTTATGGTCTTATACAGAAGAATTTATACTCTGTCTAGATCCGTGGTTTAGTTCAGATCAGGAATATGCTTCTGAAGCCGCTTTGCCTGTCCCTGTTGAATGTGCTTTGATTCACATCATGGAGCAGTCTTGGGGGCTTTATTGCATCTCTTTCAGATGAAACTGAAGAGGACGATGTATTCCAAGAGCACATTTGATGCTCACCAGCTGCATCCAGCCCCTGATGGGACCGGCCTAGTTTTTGTTTGAGGTAAACTCCCATGAAATACGCATAGTGAAGACGTCGGGTCATCAGCACCCGCTGTTTCATTCTGCAGCTCGCTCTCTAGTGAACCCCGGTCCTTGCTGATGTGTACATGGCCTCTGCCTTGTGAGTGTGATTCCTGTTAGCAGAGGTGGTATCTGTCTCTTTGGCCTTGGAAGTCCTTGTGGAAATGTCTCTTAATTATGTTTCCACACATCCAATTGCACTTTCTTTATATTAGGAGGGAAGGAGGAGGGAAATCAGTTCCTTGCCAGAGGCCAGTCTGAGGTTTTACTGAATACATGGCAGATTGCTCAGTGCTGAGGTTCTGTTTTGCCTTAACTGGAGAAGCTGGAATCAATTGTATTTACGTTCAAATAAATACCATTTCTGAAGGCTTCTGGGACACATTTTCATTTCCATTTTCTTTCCTGCCTTCCCAAAAATCTCTTTCCCAAAGGAAGTAATAGAGGCTGACCTTCAGATGCCATGTTTCTTCATGTGGTATGTATTTTGAGAAAGCTTGAATCTAGTGAGACTAAAAGAAAACTAAATGTAAGTAATGATGAACTAATGCAGTCCTAATGGAATGCTCCTTGACTGACTGGGATTTAATGGCATGGCAGCATAGCAAATTTCTGGATTTTAATGAGATTAGCAAAATATCTGCCCTTTACGTCATACTATTAATAGGCTGAACTTGATTAAATTAGACCAGAAGCAGTCTGCAGACTGAAGAAGGCATATTGTGGAAATAGTGAGTTCAGCATCAGTGACACAGCGAAGATTTTTAGGCATAAATCACAGCCACATTACATTTGGAAAGCTCCATACATTAGCAGATTGAACTGGTGATGCTTCTTTCTCCCCTTCTCTGAGTTCTCTGTAGGCTGCACTGAACTCTGGGACAGAAAGTGCATAAATATCAAATCTCAATAGTTTGAGATCAAATCTCCTCAGTAAGAGGAGAGTATTTGGAGCATATGGGATAGTTCAGAGCAGTTTTGAGGTGATCTTGGTTTTCTGACTTTTACTTGTAATTTTATCCTGTGGCCAAAGCTAGCAATCACTGATGTATCTGAGATTGATGTGTCTCTAGCATCTACACATAGGAAGTGATCTTCCTTCAGATTTTAGGCAATTCTTCTGTGGAATTTAGGTAGTCTATGATAAAAGTGTCTTCCAGTTAGAAGTTCAATCCAAGCAAATGGCTTGAGTGGAGTTCATAAAATACTTGATGTGCTTTTCAGACATGAAACATGCTTGTCACTTTTGTTCCTCACTGGAACTCTTAGGCAGGAAAGAAGCTTCAAAGCAATGTTAGTGTCACAGGGTGTTACTAACTCTTCTTTGCAGTTGGATGAAGCCTTGAAGAATTTGGGGTAAAACTGAGCTGTCTTAATGAAACAGCAATTTTGAATGTGTATTATGTCCCAAGCTAATGGCTGCTTCAGGATGTTGCTTCATTAACCGGGGAGCATTAAAAGCTCAAAACCACGATGAAGGATGTGTTAATCAAAAATATTAATGAAATGTGCTGACCTCCAGATAGATGTTCCCATGCACAAAAATAAGGGCTCTGTAATTGAGATCCATTAAGCATTGTGGCTGTATTGGCTGAGTTAGCAGCCTCAGGTGCTGCCTGGCATTCAATATTGCCAATTTTTTGCTCTATTAGCTATATAAATGGAGGGAAAAAAAGAGAGTCTTAACGGCAGTCCAGTCTTTGCTAATGGGAAGGTGCTTAAGATGCAAATGAAAAGCTCTCCTATCCCCTCTTTCAACAGCTATAGTAAGTGTATTCAGCCTGTCCTTGCTTTCCCCCTGTTAAAAAAGAAATGCACTATTTGAGACTAAGCAGTGCAGGATTCCGCGGTGCTCAGTGGCTGTGCTACAATACAAGACCAGAGATCTCATTCCCACCTAAGGACACCTCTTTCTTTTTGTAGCAGAAACTCATTAATTTTAATACACACCAGTGAAGCAGCTGAGTGGGCTTTGAGGTCGCCTTCTTACAGGCATGTTGTGTTGATTCTGCACCACTGAGTTCATTACTCTTTTATTGAGGAAAGCAAGGAGGAGTGCAGTGTGTATGGTCCTAATGCTGTCTTGCTCAGATATCACGGGGCATCAGCACTCTCCAGAAACATAAGAGAGCCTGCTTGAAAAATGAAACGAAGCATTCTTTGGTTGGTTTAATCCACAAGTGAGGAACACACGGCACATATTTCTACATGATTTGCTGCTTCTCTATTTCCTTCTTGCCCTAAAGTTATGCAGGTCAAGGCTAGGAAAATTGGCTGCATGAGAAATAAATGTCAGCGATGCAATTCAGGGCCAACAAGGGACTTGTCTGCATTTCCTCTGCAAACAGCTGTATGTGAGGTACTTTTCTCAAGCCTACAATGTTTAACTGTGCTGACATGAGTATTTTTACATGTGCTTTCTGTGTTGCTTCTATAGGATTGAGACTTCTTTCAAACCTTGGGAGCCCAGGTCCATTTCTGCCAGTTCCTGAATGGGCCTGGAAGTCTCAGCCCACTTCTGCCAGGATGCATGAGGGAGGCATTCAGCTCATATTTAGGTCAGTGAAGCTCTTCAGGGGAAGCACAAGACCTGCGTGCATTGATTCAGGTCCAATTCAGATTTGAATTTTGAATGGAGCTTTAATTCAGCTGTCACATCCTCAGTCTTCTTTGTCCCACCTCTGTGCTGTCAATAAAAACTAAGCAGCAAATAGAGACTCTGTAAACTTCAGCACACTGTCATTTGCAGTTAGTGCTCGGGCAGAATATGCTCGGGCAGGATTTCTGCATATTAGCGATGGTTTTACTTTGTTCATTAAGGAAAGATCTATTTAATTTCAGTTTTGATTCTGCAGATTTTCTCAGGACTCAGCTGTGGGGATTAAATCCAAGCAGCTGCTCTTAAAGTTTCTAAGACCAAGTCTCCCTTCTTCCTTTCTCTTTTTAGGTTTGTCTCTCCTTACAGTCCCTGTTTAAATATGCCCTTTTTTCCTGCTTTGCCCCAAGATTTGTCATTTCTAAATTATAGACCCCAAAGTCTCCTTTCGATGCAGTAGCCCCCTACTCTGAAAAACATGTATCAAAAGGTCCAGCAGAGGCTTATCTTACCTACATCTCCTGGGCAATGGTTCAGGAAAAAGAATGAAGGGAAGCATATTGGAATGTCTCCCAGTAACCCCATGCTGTTGTCTCCCTGTGGTGATCAATTAGTGTCCTGTCAAGAAGTGCACACATTGATCGATGTGCTCTGTTTGTTTGCACTTCCCGTACAACAGAAATGTTCCATGTGGTGTCTTTGTGTTCTGCACTGGGAACTGGGCTGTGGCTGACCAGCAGAGAGGCAGGCAGCCCTGCTTTCTTGTTCTTCTTACCTACATAACAGGTTAGGTGAATCCTTTGGCAGGAAGACAAAGCAGCTGAGCATGTTTTGCTCAGTAGACTTTAGTCTGGCATGTGCAGAGACTGGAAGGCTCCTGGGAAGAACAGAGTAAACAAAATGCCCAGCATTTCCCAGAGAAGGGCACTGGAGCTGGTGCAGGGTCTGGAGCACAAGTGTGATGAGGAACGGCTGAGGGACCTGGGGGGGTTTAGTCTGGAGAAGAGAAGGCTCAGGGGGGACCTTATCGCTCTCTGCAACTGCCTCACAGGACGTTGTAGTGAGGTGGGGTCAGTCTCTGCTCCCAAGGAACAAGGGATGTGACAAGAGGAAACGGCCTCAAGCTGCACCAGGGCAGGTTTAGATGGAGCTGAGGAACAATTCCTTCCCCAGAGGGTGCTCAGGCATTGGAACAGGCTGCCCAGGGCAGGGCTGGAGTCACCGTCCCTGCAAGTGTTCACACACCGTGTAGCCAAGGCCCTCAGTGCCACGGGTTAGTGGTGGCCTTGGCAGTGCTGGGAACGGGTGGACTTGATGATCTTAAAGGTCTTTTCCAACCTGGTTGATTCTGTGATTGGAAATGCTAAAAAAGAAAAAAAAAGGACTTTCCTGAGATGTGCTGCAGTCTAAAGATGAAGCAAAGTTTATTGCACGTACCGTCCTCCCCCATGTCTGCATTAGCATCATTGCTTTCATGGGTCACTGAGAGCTTTATCAGCCATCAGAAATCCAACTTTTAGCCAGACCAATGTTTCCGAAGCTTTACACAGTACTCTGGTTGCTAGTCGAATGGGAAAGAGGAGAAGGTTGTATCCCTTGGAAGCAGTGTGGCCTTGGATCAGTGTAAGCTGATTGGAAAGATTCTCTCACCTTTTATCATTGCCCTGTCAGGCAGCAGATGATATTTGCCTCAGAGTAAGTAAACAACCTGTTCATATTGAAGTTAATCACTGGAAGATCTGGGAAACACCCATTTACTGTAGGAAGAAAGGTGTCTTCCATGACCAGGTGTCTGCGTTCCCTAAATTAGGAGGACATGGTCAGGACCCTCGTGGCTGGCCTGCTAAAAGTAACTGCCTTGCTATCAAGAAACCTCTACTGAATGATTGAGAAGAGCCAGAATCAGAGGAGTAGGCTGGAGTATGAAAAGACACATAAATCAACATCCTCCCTCTGTCCTGAGTGCTCAGTTAGGCAAAGGGAGCTGGACGCCTGGCCAAGAGGGAGTGTAGTAGCTGGAGAGAGAAGCTTGCTGTTTGGACAAATGCAAATCCTGGCTGTGAAATACCATCACAGAAATCATTGCAGCTTCTTACCTAGAGTAGAACTCAGGTCTGGAGGTAAGAGATTTAGAAAACATCAGTTTTTCTGAATAGAGCCAGATGATGGCAGCATAGAATGCAACAGAAGACTGAGACAATTCCTGTGTTAAGTAGCAAGAGACTTGCCCTTGAAAACTGAGTCAGAGTTCAACCCTTCCATCTCAGCCTCCACTTCAGCAGTGGCTTTTGAAATATAGGTTTATGGTTCTGGGAAGAAGAAAAGAAAACAATGATTTTGTTCTGTGTACATGCATTGATCTTTCATAAGCTATGTAATAAATCAGCTCAGAAATCTTTGCTGTGTAGCATCAGAGAGAAACAATTCTGCTTCAAGCTTTCAGACCCAGAAATCTTATGGTTTTCCCTCAGCTGTATAAATTCTTCTCTACAAATAATACGTTCCTAATTTTTGCCATCGAAATCTTCCAATCCAAGCCATTCTCTGATTCTGTGATTCACCAGTCTGCATCTTCTTGGAGCACTGTTTACTGGCAAAGGGTAAGATGATCACTGTGCAGGAGCTGTTTTCTCTACATCTACTGATTTGTACTGGTCATGAAAACAGGGGGCTAGGCTTTAACACAACCTTTCAGAATTGCTTCTGCAGGGGTGGCCACGCAGCCCTGGGGAAGCAAGCATGTGGCAGAGCCCTCTCAGGACACGTACTATTATACTTCTCACAAGTTGGGCTCAATCTTAAAAGTCTTTTCCAACCTGGTTGATTCTATGATTCTATGAAAGAGTGAGGGAAAACAGTGAAGCAACACAAGGTAACAGCTCATCCACAGCTGCTGTGGATGTGTCGTGCCTCTATGCTGGTACCATCTGGAAGTGGGATTGCACCACTGTATGATGGTAATCCTTAATTTTGGGAAACATTCCACAAGCCAAGATTGTGGTTGTTTTATTTTCATGTTTATTGACAATATTCCCCTCACAAGCTTATAGAAAGCTTCCTGGATAAGCAAAAGATAAATGGCTGTAATGCACTTAAACATTGAATGCTCTTATGCCCACAGAATTAATGTACTGAATTAATGCTGGTTACATCTGCAAACTCCTCAGTCTCCTTGGGGTTTAATTTGAAATTTCAAGGACGTGGTTTACTTTACACTTCTGAACACGTACAGAAAGAGGTGCTGCAAAGAGGAGCTGGGACTGTACCAACTTCTGAGGTTCTGGGTGGGATGGGAGTGCAATATATCTGAAGTCCAACTGCTTTCTGGCATTACTGCTTTGACAGGCTCTGGCTCTGCAAATCTCAGTTATTGTACAGTTGGCCTCAGTTTGTAGAGCAGAACTGACTCTTTTCCCTGCACTTACTGCCACCTGAAAAGGAGGTGGTCTCCTATAAACAGCAGGAATTGTCACTTTATACAAACTGAGGGCAATAGTTTATCCTAGTATTTGTGTAAGCAGAAATACTGTGCTCATCATGAGTTTCTACCCCTGGTTCCATCACTTGTGATAGAAAATAAGGGCGCTGGAGCTAGAGAAAAGGCGATATTTCCTTGTAAAACATACCCATGGCATCTCAGTGGTATGGTGAGAGAGCAGGCTTCAGAAGAAAGCTGACTCTCCTTTCCATTCCTGAGAAATCTTACAAATAATAGATGTCTGATGGGTTCCTCTGGCTTGTAAAAGCAAATTGAAACCATTCAGTAGCATCAGGAAGGGATGTCTGGAATTCCCATGTACAGGGAAGCACATCTAGCATATGTGTAATAGAACAGGAAGGAGAAAAAACCCTTATGGAGACGGAGAAAAAGGGAGGTGGGAAGATACCTGCTGCTACTTACTGTCCAATGCAAACTAAAATCCTTGCCAACGGGGACAAATTGCTTAATACCCAAACAGCACTTTGAAGATCTAAAGTATGGTAAGTGCTAGTTTTATTATTATTTTTACTGCAGGAGCTAAGATTGCTCTTCTAAGTAGATTTATTGAAGTTTTATCTTTAAAACATTACATGAAAACGGGCCTGTGTGAATTTTTTTCTGAAAGGGAATGGTACATTTATCAACACAGTAATAAAGCATTCACAATTAAACCCTCTGCTTTCCTCAGGCTTGGAGGAAAAGAATTTCTGAGTCAGCATGTGGTGACATTAAACATGTTTAAAGGTAGTTTAATAATAGTCATTTCACAGCCTTTTAGTGCCTATGACTCTTAGTTTAAAAATGAAAAAAGCAAATTGCTCCCGGGGGTTGAGTGCACTGGATTCATGCTGTTCTGCACCTCTGATTGTAAGTACATCAGGAGGGGGAACAAAACATGACCATGGAAATGGGCATCATCATTGTGGAGTGGTACTGCTCCTGCACACTGCCCAGGAATGCTCATCAGGTCCATATCAGGGGTAAGAGCACAGAACCTCAGTACGTGGCTGTGCTGCTCCCCCTTGGATATCTGAGTCAAGGAAAACTTCGGTGTCTTTTCTAATCCATGATTTTCAAGACAGCTGCATGTTGGTGTGTCTGCTGTACAACCTCTGCTGTTACTCCTTTGGAGCCAACAGGAATATCCTGACGTTCTATCTTCTCATAGTCAATTGTAAGGGTTTGAACAGCTCCAAGAAACCACTTTCCTCCTAACTGGCAGCTAGTTTAATACACCGAAGTTTTTCAGCTGTCCCATAGCTGTGCTGAAAATGTTGTGCTCTTAGTTACACAAGTTGAGGTGCTGGGATAAGACCTGCTGGTCATTTATTACAGAATCGGTAATGTTGTCTTTACACCTTTCTCTTTTCTGGGATAGGAAGGAGCGCTGCAGGTAGGTTGCGAGGATAAACGTGGTGCTAAGAATGCTGTGACTCTGTGAGACCAGGCCTGGGTTACTGTGCGTGGACAGGACAGCAATTCTGAGAACAGAGGAGCAAAAGGTAGGAGCTGAACTTCCCAGCTTCTTCGAAAATCCTTGTCTCAAAAGTCTCTTTCAATAAACTACATTTCCAGTTTCACTTGAAGTGCAGTGAAGGATTTTGTAGTTAGTTCTTCTGGGAGCTCTGTAAATATAGAACATAAATTAAATTATGGTGTCTGTCTACTTAATACTCATTTGATTTGTTGAGCAGCATTTAGAATTGCCTTCCTACAGCACTTAAAAGTAATATGAATGTATCTACTGGAGATTAGACAGATTCTGGGCTGAAAGCATCAGTCTGGAAGTGGTAGAATGGTAACCAAAGAAGGGAACATTTTCAAATAATAGACTTCACTAAAGGAACTTTATGCTGGTTTATTTGAAAAGAAAATACTGTTTTCTTTACTGCCTCTGATGCAGATTGCACTTTATCATGTCTTCTTTCTCCTAGTGCTCATTTTCCTAAAGATGGATAGAAGGAAAATGTTACTGTATTTGAACCACCTCCCTTTTTGTGGTTATTGTAACTTTAGTAGTGATATTCATGACAGAATCAGAAACTGGCCAGAGCCTCCCAAATTACCTCCTAATTACAAGTATAAAAAACTAGTATAACTTTTCTTGGCCACATTACCTTCTGGGACATTGAGATTAGGGTGATGGATAGACATTTACTGTGCATATGTACAATAAATGTTTACAAAATAGGAAGTTGTCCACTTAGTCTCGTGTTCCATTTTCAGTGTCTATATTTGCAGATCATTTTAAAAGGGTTGCATTTATCAAAAAGGAGATACTAGTTTTGATAAAGTATTGCTTCACATATATAGGGGGAAACTGTGCAGATTGCAACTGATTTGTAGCGAGAATTTGCCTGTCTTCCTCTCAGGATTTCAGTTTGCTATAACTTTATTCTTCACAACAAGTTACTTGTTTCATTGCATTAGTGTGTCTGTTACGTATTTGCCAAGTTTTACCCTAAAGGTATTTGCATTTCAGTTCTGAGTGAAATTCTTCCTGCACAGTAGGTGACTTGCAAGGTGCTTTGTGATATTTGGTGATAAAAGGTGCTGTGTAAATTATCTTTACTACCATATGGCCTCTTCCTGTTCCTATGAATCCACTGGGGAAAAAAACCTCTTGGTAGCATCAACAGAAGCATGCCTGGTCCACACACAGTCTATGACAGAGTATTCTTTTGGTTTGATTAGTCTTTCTATGGAAGTTCAAATATCTCAGGTGTAAGAAGAAGAAATGAAGCTTCTCAAAACTGAGAACCACTCTACAATGTTTTTGAGATATGCCAAAAGCTGTTCTCAGTAGAGACAAGCATAAGGGATTTTAAACTAGCTTTGTCAGAGTGGAAATCGCTTCTAAGGGCACTGCTTACAAACCACCTGGACTTGCAGGTCAGGAGTTTGCTGCAGAAATGCTCCAGACCCTGCCTATTATTTGTTCTGTGGAAATTCTGATAGCTGTGACATGGGTTAGTGGCAGCCTTGGTGTAAGGGTTGGACTTGATGATCTTAAAGGCTTTTCCATCCTGGCCGATTCAAGCACAACATGCTAGATTTCACCAAGTCCTCCTTTTCCCCCGCTGCTGACCACTGATAGGAGAATGAATGATGGCTCTTGGTGCAGCTATGTTGTGTGTTGCTTTCAGATGAGGGAAACAAATACTCTTGCCCATGGGATATGCTGATTGTCATGCTGCAATGCAGGCAGTTTCCCTCTACTGCTTACAGAAAAGCATGCCAAATTTGTGTCAGTGATTTTTTTCCACTGCAGCCTCTTGCAATCTGAAAACATTTTCAAACTAGAAGTGACAATACCAGTGAGAATGAACTTTGGCAGCAGTATAATGGAATGGGTGGGAGGGAGCACTCAATCTGCAGGCTTTGAAAGAAAATTTAATTCCACCTCCAGTCCTGCAAGATGTGGTATTAGACCAAGGACTTTCAGTACAAGTAGCAAGAGTGTATAGTCTAATTCATGCATGGTGAGAATAATCCCTGCTGGTGCATGCAATATTAATACTCCAGGGTTTTCTCCATCTGCTGCTTAAAGTGTAACCCCTTTGAGCCAGGAAGTCACTTTATTGTTTTCATGAATTTACTTTGCCTAGCACAGTCAGACACTGTTAAGGGGATAGAATCACTACTGTAGCACAAATAACATTACTGTTTTTCTCTTGGAGAAGTCACAAGAATGAAGGAATAATGATATCACTCCTTGGCATATAAACTACTTCCTAAGAAGATGTATTTTTTAGAAGTGAATGCAGGTATAAAAGTTACCTCTTTACTTTAAAGAAAGGCCAGATTTTCACATAATAGAACTTGTGGAAATGACTGAGCAATGTACCAAACAGCAGCAGCAGAAGAGACATTACTGGTGGGAAGAAGGCGACTCATGTGGTGATATTCATGGGGGTCTGTAGTGTTCCAGGTGAAGTTTTGGCAAGTCGGATGTATTAATGAGTGGAGGAAACAAGAAAGGGGTAATGGGCTTTCCAGTGCTTCAGATAAAACATGGGTGGTTGCTGGCTTGGGAAAAATTCTGTGGGTTTCTAAATATAAAATCAGAGGATTAATGACCCTTTGTGGACCTTATGTGCTAAATGTAGCAAAGATTAAGAAGTAGGTGCACAAAAGGAAGATTCTGTCCCTATATAGGAACTTCTAGAAGAAAACTGGATCTGAGGCTGCTTTATTTTTTTCTTCTGGTGTTCTGAGTATCCTCAACAATTAATTCCAAGCTGTTGTTATTTTTTAGCTTATTAATAGGTCATCTGCTCAGAGGAGTTTGGAAGGCAGTTGGGAAATGGAATTTTACCTCCAGGAAAATATTAAAGTGATTTTTTTGTTTGTTTCTTTAAAGAACTCTTTTCATCCTGAATTTAGATAAAAAGCCAACAGCTCACAGTCTCTCTTGGGGTAAAAACTATGTTTTAGGAGAACCAGGTTGGAAATTTCAGTTCACCATTAGCTGCTAACAGGCAATACAGCTGCCTCTTAGGAAAATCCATTCAGTTCTTTCATGCACGCACTTTTTAGCTGATGGTATATTTCTTTCATTGTACTTTTGACCAGCTCAAATAGTTAGCCAGGCATGGATGTGATGATGGATTGCAGAATCATAGAATCACAGAACGGTTTGTGTTGGAAGGGACCTTCAATGCTCATCCAGTCCAGCCCCTGCAATGAGCAGGGGCATCTTCAACCAGAGCAGGCTGCCAGGAACCACATCCAGCCTGGCCTGGAATGTCTCCAGGGATGGGGCATCCACCACCTCTCTGGGCAACCTGTGCCAGGGTTTTACCACCCTCACTGTAAAGAATTTCCTCCTCACATCCAGCCTGAATCTCCCTCTGTCAGTTTAAACCCATCACCCCTCGTCCTGTTGCAACAGGCTCTGCTCAAAAGTCTCTCCCCATCTTTCTTACAGGCCCCTTTTAAGAGCTGAAAGGCCGCAATAAGGTCTCCCCGGAGCCTTCTCCAGCTCTCTTTGCCTTTTCTCACAGGAGAGGTTGCTCCATCCAACTAATCATTTTTGTGGCCCTTCTCTGGACTGTCTCCAATGGGATGTGAGGGGAAGATTGCAGTGACTCATTTCACTATGGAGAACTCAGTTTCACCTTGCTTGGGCTGTGATGGATCACACAAATACCAGAAAATCACTAAAAAGAAGTCCCTTGTGCGAGTGGGGAGAAACAGCACAAAGAAAACCAGCAAACTATTGTCATTTCATGGTGTGAATTGGAAAAGAGCTCCCGAACACATGCCAGCAGGTTCCCTCACGTCTCTCCAATGAAGGGATACAAATGTCTTTCCAGCGTTTGTTGGTTACAAGCTATGTCAAAAAAATATCTCAGGTGGGGAGAGCACATATCTTTCTGAGGGAAAAAATAATGTATCTCAATCTTTTCATGTGTGTGTTTGTATTCTAGATCTTCTGAAACAAGAAAGAAGAGTGGTTGCTTAGGAGATGATAGAAAATATACAAGTATTAGTATTTAATTCTCTTCAACTGGGTCATTCACTTTTTGGTCACAAAAGCACTTGGCTGGAGTTTGAAGTGATGGAAAATACGAAGACAGGCTGAGAACATTGGGGCTGTTCAGCCTGGAGAAGAGAAGCTGCGTGGAGACCTCAGAGCAGCTTCCAGTGTCTGAAGGGGGCTACAAGGATGCTGGAGAGGGACTCTGCATCAGGGACCGTAGTGATAGGGCAAGGGGTGATGGGTTCAGACTGAACCAGGGGAAGTTCAGGTTAGATCTAAGGCAGAAGCTCTTCCCTGTGAGGGTGCTGAGGCGCTGGCACAGGGTGCCCAGAGAAGCTGTGGCTGCCCCATCCCTGGCAGTGTTCAAGGCCAGGTTGGACACAGGGGCTTGGAGCAACCTGCTCTAGCGGAAGGTGTCCCTGCCCATGGCAGGGGTTGGAACTGGATAATCTTAAGGTCCTTTCGACCCCAAACCAGTCTGGGATTCCATGATAAAACCCGACCCTCCCTGTTAGGGTTTGCACCACAACCTCTGCAGGGAGCTTTATCCATGATGAATGACTCTGCTGGTCAGGCTGCAGAGAGCAAGTGGACCACAGCCTGCAATGAAAACCCAATCCGTGCCCTGCGCTAGAGGCAAGGCAGGTTCCTGAGGGGCAATTTGTGGTCTCTGGGCTGAGTACACCCTCCCCTTCCTCCGTTTTCCTCTCACAAGGCAGAGCCAAACTGAATCGGCTACAGTTTGTTTCTGTTTACATGAAAACAAATACTTGTACATCGCTATTTGCAGAGGCGATCAGCCCCGGAGCGTGGCGGAGCCGCCGCGTCCGGGACTCCCGGTCCTGAGCGGCCGGAGCCGCCAAGGGAGCGCCGAGGCCTCGCCGGGCATTGCCCAGCAGCGCTGCCGGCTCAGCGCTGGCTCATGGCCGCCTGCGCGGGAAGGGAGCGCTCGGTGCGGGGCAGGCGGCAGCGGAGGGCTCCGAGCGGGGAAGCTGCCGCCGCTTGTCTGTGGAGGGGAGCGCGGAGCGGGCTGTACGCGCCCTGTGCTGGTGCTGGGCCGAGGCAGGCAGAGAGGAGACGCCGGGGAAGCTGAGGGGAGCTGGGCTGGTGGCTGCAGGACCGAACCGCGCGGGGGCCCCCAGCACAAACAGAAAAGGAGGAGGGCGTTGATCCAGGGGGGTGGGAACTTGTAACCCAAAAAAAACAACAGAAAAAGGAGGAGGAGGAGAATTAAAAGGGGCTTCCTCCAAAACCCAACGTCCCCACCCAGAACTGCTCCGCAGCTCTGCAGGGGGCTAATGGAGGAACAGCCAATGCGCCAATAAAGCAGATTACTACTAGTGCGCCCAGGAGAAAGCAGCGGCTGATAGCAGTAGGTGACTCTGCTTTGAAAGGTGTCCTTCAGGGGTCGGCGTTGGGACCTATCCTGTGTGGTGCACTCGACACGCCGGAGGGAAGGGATGGGATCCAGAGGGACCTGGACACGCTGGAGAGGTGGCCAATGCCAACCTCATGAAGTTCAACCAAGCCAAGGGCAAGGTCCTGCCCCTGAGTCGGGGCAATCCCAGGCACAGCTACAGGTTGGGCAGAGAAGTGATTCAGAGCAGCCTGAGGAGAAGGACTTGGGGGTGTTGGTCGATGAGAAACTGAACATGAGCCGCTTCAGTGTGTGCTTGAGCCCAGAAACCCCCCGTGTGCTGGGCTGCATCAACAGGAGCGTGAGCAGCAGGTCTTGGAGCACTGTGTGCAGTTCTGGTGTCCTCAACATAAGAAGGACATGGAGCTGTTGGAGCACATCCAGAGGAGGCCACAACCCCCATGGCAGGGGGTTGGAACTGGATGATCTTAAGGTTGTTTCCAACCCAAACCAGTCTGGGATTCTATGATTTGCAGCATACTTTGTGCGGTGCAACACTATTATGTCTGATGCAGCCTTACAGAATGTGAACTCAAATGGAGGTTTCAATTTGCACAACTTGGTTTTGCTCTCCTGTTCTTTGTCAAGACAACCGGTACTCTCTCTCTCACACACATACACATATTGATGGATTCCGCTTTACTTAACATTGCCAAACAGCATGTTTTTCTAGAGACTATGCTCAGATACTTAATTGTTGCATGGAAGCCATTTAGTGATCATACAGAAGTAAAGTCTTCTCTAGAATTCTTCACACGTACAAAATCATAGAGTCACAAAATGGTTTGGGTTGAAGGGACCTTAAAGCTCACCCAGTTCCAACCCCCCACCACAGGCAGGGACACCTTCCACTAGAGCAGGTTGCTCCAAGCTCCTGTGTCCAACCTGGCCTTGAACACTGCCAGGGATGGGGCAGCCACAGCTCCTCTGGGCACCCTGTGCCAGCACCTCAGCACCCTCACAGGGAAAAGCTTCTGCCTCAGAGCCCATCTCAATCTCCCCTCTGGCAGGTTAAAGCCATTCCTCTTGTCCTGTCCCTACAGGCCCTTGTCCAAAGCCCCTCTCCAGGTTTCCTGGAGCCCCTTTTGGCACGGGAGCTGCTCTGAGGTCTCCCCTTAAGGAGCCTTCTCTTCTTCAGGCTGAACCAGCCCAGCTCTCTCAGCCTGGCTCCAGAGCAGAGCTGCTCCAGCCCTTGGAACATCTTCATGGTTTCTTACAAGATTGCAGGAATATCTTCCTACTTTAGGTTCACTATCCTGCTCCCCCTTTATGGGTTGAGGGAAGGAGTTTGGGAGCCTATAGAAACTGTCCTTTGTGATGTTAGTGAACGGGAACAGATACAAGTTTTGCAAGGAATTTGCTGCACACTGCTTAGATGGGGGAGGACCATCAGCAAAGATGGTCCAGAGCCAAGACACATGTAGCAACCAGTCCTGTCTGTTAATGGAATTATCTGTCTAATGCAAGAGGATTTCTTCAAGTGCTTGGTGAGTATGCAAGATGGATAGGCAGAGGTGATACCTTATATTTGGTAGACCAGCTGGTTGGAAAAAAAAAAGTTTTGGGGCACAGAAAAGCCATTAAGGTCCATGTGTCTTGAAAAACCTCTCTTTTTTCCCCCCTCCCAGCTGTATCTTTTGGTTTTATGAAGAAGTCTGCTCTCCTGGTCAGCAACCCCAGCATGTGAAGCAGCATGGCTGGGAGCTACGTCCAAAGCCTTTGCAACCTCCCCTGGTTGGCTCCATTTCTGTGTTTGGGCATTCAGACAAAACATTGGAGCACCACAGCAGGTAAAAAGAGAGGTGTTACACAAGGAGGTCTCAAAAGCCCTAGAGCTTGCTAAGTGGGAATTCCTTTTATTCTGCAGCTCCTGCAGAACTTAACACTGAGGCTGGTCCCTGAGGGGTCCTTTCTGTGGCGTAGAGGTGGGACTTGTTCTATCCGTCCAGCTAGCTTCAGGGACATTGCTCCAACTCACAGGCTATTTGGCTGTCTATCTGCCTCTTCCCTGAGCAAGACTGAGGAGCAATGGCCATAAACTAAATCACAAGAAGTGTCATCTCAATATGAGGAGACATCCCAAACCTGCCTGGGCACGTTCCTGTGTGCCCTGGTCTGGGTGGCCCTGCCTTGGCAGGGGTTGGACTGGGTGATCTACAGAGGGCCCTTCCAATACTGATGGTTCTGGGATTCTCTGTCAACAAAACTACTTATGGGCCGGATGGCTCAACCAGGAATGTTAAGCATGGTAGTGTTTTATAATCCAAAGTACCACAAATAAAAAATACAATACTTTCTCACTTTGTAAAGCTTCCTACTTATTTACTTATTTCCTGTGTACAGTTAGAATATTAAAATCAATGTTGTTGGTCACTTGAGAATATCCTGTTTGACACAAACAGGGATTGCAGAATCAGGTCCTCATCTGAATTATTTAGAATTAAATTTGTATAAATCAGGGACTAAATCAGTTGCAGCCGGGAGGTGAACCAGAATCCTGTCTGTGTTTCAGTGGCCAAAGGGAGAGAGCTCTTTTTTTTTTAATTAGACCTTGTAGCACCTCCTTGTACCCTTTGCAATTTAACTGCACTGAAACCAAACTGAGATCTCAGCAGGTTTTAATTGTGTAGTGAGAGCATTATTAGAATAACCCTTCAAATGGCCCTGAAAACACAATCCTGGGTACCCCAGTATCTGAGGCTCATAAAGACACATAATCCCAAAATGCCTGAGCACAAATTAATCTGGGTTGGGTGGGTAAATAATGAAAGGCTTGTCCTGTGGTAATACCCAGTCATAAGAAACTGTTCTCTAAACATGCTGGTGTTAGTCTGCAGGTAGCAGATCATCTTCATCTGCAACTTACCCTTTCTTACCAGGTTTTGGATGAGGCAGGGACATGGTGTAAGTCAGGTAGCCAGGGGTGTTTTCCCATGCCTCTGTGGGGCGGACCAGGCTGATCGCAACTCGTACGTTCACAGTTTAGGCAAATTGTCATGCAACTATAGCAAAATGTGTAATGTCCCTTTGCCCAAAGCTGTCACACATGGCTGGATTCCTGGAGAGTGCAAAGCAGTTGAGTTTTGAAGGCAGTGGAAAGTATGCTGCTTGATACCAGCTGAGAACCCAGGCCACAATGTATATGGAAACCATAAAGCTGCTGCTCTGGTTTCTGATATTTTCTGCTATTTTAGTGTTTTGTTCCTACATACGCCTTTACAAGTCACTTCTCATTTGTGTTGTGTGGGTCAGGACTGAGCTTTAACCCTCTGGTCACACTCCTTTTGATGCACTTCTCTGCACTAGGAAACCAAGGAAAGGTGTAAAGAATCCATTTGGGTTTTGGATGGATGACAAAGGCACCTGAAGAAAGCTCTGGCTGCTGCTAAGACTGTCCTGGTTGATCAAGAGGCCTGTGGTGGTTCCTGGAGCATGGGGAGGTGAGTGTACTCCAATGTCACACCCTGGTCTTGCCATTCGTGGGGCCATAGTGAGCCTTTGCAAACATTGTTCCCTCAAAAATAACCTCAACATGGCTGAATGTGCTGAAGAGGCTAAAATTAACATTTATGTGTGCTGGTAGTATCTTATTTTGTAACTTTTACAGGAAACCATTCCTCTAAGTAATAAGTAAGAGCAGAACTGCAGCAGTTAAATGGGTGACAAGTGTTAACCTTTTCAAAGCCCTTGAGTCTGCTGTGGTCCTTCCTACCTGTTAGATCTAAACCACCTTTCCAACTCACAAAGTGTAAGCCACAGCAAGACCATGCTGGCATCTTTGTTGATCCTTCTAGAAATGAAAGAAAGGAATCAATGTGATCTGTAAATAAACAATCTGTCATGCTGTAGATGATGCTATTCCCTGAGCTCATAGTGAAACACCATTCAATAATAAACATTGTATGGTTTTTTTTATATATCTATGTATATATTTTACTATCCATTCTCATTTAATGGTTACTATTAAATACCTATCTGGAGTAGAAAGAATATATATTGCAACACTGAAAATTCTGCAGATGCTTTGTTAATTTTTAGATAAATCAATAAGAATACTATTGTATTCCCCTTAGTGTTTGATAAGATCCTTCCCATGTTAAGTGATACACATTCTTTTTCACAAATACCTCTCTAAGAGATGCAGGGCTGTACAAATGTGCCTGTGTGAAAGCAGCAGACCTGTGCACCAGGGGGCAGGATGAGACAAAAATTAAGGAGCATTAAGGAGAAAAAAACCCAAGAGCTCTGCTTTTAATCCTGCTTCCCCCTTCAAACTCTGCAAAAGCGGGATCTCTGCAGCTCTGTGACATTCTGAGCGAAAGCACATCTTTTGGTTGGGGTTTTTTTGAGGGGCGTTATGTAAACAATGCTTGACTTCTGCCTCAGTGGATCTCTGTGTGTTGCTGCTTCCGAGCTACTCTGTGTCCTCACCAACAAAAGTCGTATGATCTATTTACAGAAGCATTTTTAAATGATATAAGGCTATCTAATAAATCTTTACATTTCCCATCTTGTAAAAAAACAGTGGTGTTTTAAATCCCCTCTGCAACATTTTAGTTTTCAGTTTTCTTTAACACAGTTTGAAGATAATCCTAGACATTAACTACAATTCAAGACTGTAGCATTATGTCTTTTGTAAAAACAAAGTAGTAGGAGCCTGAGGCTTATGCCGCACACAGTTACAGGAGCATTCTGATGTCTTAAGTGTTTCTTGCATCTAGGAATAATGCAGAAGGCAGCCTACTTTCTAAGCTATTGCAGTGACCTACTTGTGCTATGGTGGAAAGGGACCTCTGGCTGAAGCCTGTTTAGCCCAACCATAAGTCAAATAGCTGTGAGGAGCAAAAAACTTGCAAAACCAGAATTTGTTCATAAAAGTGGATGTGCTTGTAAGGAAGGCTGTTCATAATTAATTATAGCCTAATCCCAGATGATTTGAGTACTCATCTCTGAGCAAGAAGACTGTGAAAGACATTTTAGTAATTACACCACAGAATTTAATATCTGTAAAAGGAGATGAATCAGCTGAGAATAGAAATGGATCAACTCATTCCCAGGCCCCTCCCAAATCTGCAGCTGAGGTGTGAGCCCGTACCTGTTACGTGTGGGTTGCTCACAGCTGTGGTTTCACATATATTCTGTATATTCACTATATTTCACATATAGTTCTTCCCTGTGAGGGTGCTGAGGCGCTGGCACAGGGTGCCCAGAGAAGCTGTGGCTGCCCCATCCCTGGCAGTGTTCAAGGCCAGGTTGGACACAGGGGCTTGGAGCAACCTGGTCTCTAGTGGAAGGTGTCCCTTAAGGTCATCCAGTTCCAAGCCCTTGTTATCATAATTGTGTATAATACTTGAAGGTGTATATTGCAGTGACCAAACCTACATTTTATCCTTCTGAAAACTTATTTTTTCTTGTTTTAATAAAACTAATGTCTTGTTTTAAAGTTAATGTCAAAATATTAACCTGTTTAAGCTTATTAGCTAATGATCAGGTATTCAGAAAGTTAAACCAAGACCATTATTTTTAATAAGTCTGCAATCTGATGAATCAAATGTCATGATCAACTTAAAGTCTGAATGTGATTCTGAAAATGCCTTATCTTGCTGTAATTTATTAGATAATTGTTACAGACACTAAATGGATGTCACTTGGGAATATTCAGTTAATAACTTTAAATGAAAGGACTGAAAACTGCCAGAAGGAAACCAGCATATATTTGATATACACAACACAGTAGAGTTGAATTTCTTCATCTCTTTCTTTTTTATTCTTTCTTAATCCACAATTTCTTAATCTGATTTTTGCTTTTTAATGTCTAGACCATATTTTATAAAATAATTTGTTATGCTGTTGTTAATTCAAAATGATTGACAGGAGAAACCAGGGGCTGAATGTCAAAGTACATAAGTACTTTGGTGGCAGGAAGTGGGGGTAGATTTAACATATGTTGGGAGTTGCTGTTCCCACTGAAGGGAGTCTGATGAGATGATACCTGGTTTGTGTCAGGAGTTAAGGAACAATTTTGCTGCTAGGCATCTTTTTTGTGTCTAATGTGGCTACTTCGAGCAATTAAAGAGGTGGAAGTTGCTGAGCTCATCTCTTTGCACAGGGGTGATGGCAAGGGCATGAGCTAACTGCACCTATGGTGCCTAGATGCAATTGATTAACGTGTGATGGATGCAATGTACATTTGTTCTAAAACAAGTTATAGTATGGAATTTTGAATCCTTTCAGATATTTGGCAACAAATGGCAACTTGTAGGAATAAATACAAGTGAACTGAAAAAAATAGAATCTGAGAATAACCATATAAAATTTCTCCTTATTTAATTGTGATTATGATGGCGAATTCAAAGTTTCTTCAGAGCCCTTCATCTAGGTACCACTTTTTCATCTGAGAGTCCCAGGAGTGCTACAAACATTAATGAATTAATCTTCTTAATCATTCTGAGAAAGAAGATGGGTAATTATTGTGAGATACTCATTTTATAGTGGTAAGATGGCACAGATAAGTAATACACATGATGTTAAATACATGGGTTGCATCTAAAGTAGTTAGTGTGAATTCTAACAGGCAGAGTTGGGATCTGAGAACAATCTGAAAAGAAAAGGCACCTTCAGAATATCTTGAGAGCACGCAATAATTTTCTAATCTTGATACTCTTGTTCTTTTAACTATTGGACCTCAAACCTGTCAAACATGAGCTGAACAGCAGTCTGAATTTCACTAGCTATAGGAACAGGTGTAAATACAAATATCTTACAACAAATTAGCTTCTAGTTGATATTTTCCTCAACTTTTTGGATCAAAAAGTTCCAAGAAAGTCTTGGCTTCTCAAGGATTTTTCTAACATTTCTAGTACAAACAGAAGCCTTAAAAGATGAGTACGGCTAATGGCCTGTGTACTGATAGGCAACCTTTTCTTAAAGAAGTCTTTGCTTTAGAGCAGTGAGGCTTGAGGAAGCCCAAGTCGTTATTTTTAATGCTAGTGTTGACACTACTATGAACTCTATTTCTGAATAGTACTGAATGTACTAAAAGAAGTGGTTTGGATCATAAAATACAGGCAAAAATGTAAAAGATGATGTGGAATCTGATGTGTTTTAGTGAAGAAAACCCTCTTAGTCTGTGCTCAAAGCTTATGTGAGGGTAAACTAGATCCTACAGGAGGAGCACAGAGGGGAGAAGGAGCTGCAAAAGTTTCTTGTAACACAGCTACAAATAATTACTTAAATAATAAATTATGTTCAGTGACAACTGTTGTTATACTGAAAAGAAACAACGCAGTGACTACAGTTATTTTTCCTTAGGTGCTTGCGTTTGAGCTTTAATCTGATGCTTTGACTCGCATCCTTTGTCCCCTGAACTCCAGCCAGGTTGTACAAGCCCAGAAAAGGCAATCTCTGTTTCTCCCCATATCTGTAGACTGGTCTTGGAGTAAGGAAACTCTTACAACTTTGGACTAGTCATCTGCAGCTTCAGTGGACAATGAAAGCAACACCAGCAGTACAGTTTGCAGGGAGGGCTGAAAGCCACGGTATTCCTGGGGCCAGTAGAGAGTACACCTCCAGTATACATGCACTGTCATTAATCGGCGGATCATGAGGGAACAGGGTTTGGTAGATGTTCAGATTATCTTTACTATGTTGAGCATTCTCTTTCCGTTGCCGAAGGAGAAGTGTCTGGAAAGCTGATCTTCACTGTGTGTTAAATTGACATCCAGGCCTGACGAGCTTCAGATTTGGGCTTGGCTAGACTGCAGTGCATTGCCCTGTGTTCACTTCCTCCCTTCGTGGTCTGATGAGGCTGTTTCAGAGCCCTTCAGTTTTGATTTCACATGGATCTGCTTCTCTTCTCTGCCTCATCAAGCTGCGAATTAGAACAATCTTCATGAAATACCTTACACAGATGATTAGCTCCAGCCCTGATGACTAAGGGAGAATTCTTCCTTGGGTGGAAAAAGGTGCAGTGTAGATGCAATGTACTTTTTCCTTGGGGCAAATGGGAATGCAGGGTGTGAAGATAATCTATAAATAGGTACATACATATTGTGGAGTAGGAATCTCCTACAGTTTTTCCCCACCTGTATCTTTCATTTCCTTTATAACGTTAGTTGTGCGTGTAAAGCATTCTATAAAATGAATGTATTTAATGTTGGTTTAACTGAGAAAATGGAGAGGGAAAAATAAAAGACATAAATCTAACAGAAAGGCTATAGATATCTTCCTGGCTTGCAGATATCTTCTTCAGTGCTGTTTCCATGGAAATTATTTATAGTGCCTGGAGGGAGTGAAGTGCAGGTCACAGATCTGCAGAGCTACAGTAGGCTCTCAGCCCAGTTAGCAGAATCTGACAACAACAAATGTCTCTGAATGGAGCTCTTCAGCTTTCAGAGGAAAACATAATCTCTTATAAAAATGTACCTTTGAAAGAAAAATATTAATCTCTCTGGCAGTTTGGGGTGAAATTCCAACCAAGAGCTGTCGGTTTTCTTGATGAAAACAGCTTCAAACTCTCTTCTCTCCATTCTCCTTCCTGCTTGACATCATTAAGGGTTTCATCACATTTCTTAGAGCAGAATTCAAAGTGCCGCTTTGGATAATCACCATGTCTTCCACTCTGGCTAATTATTTTACCTCTTGAATGTCTACCTGGGATATGCTGAAACAGAGCACAAGAGAAGGCTAACAGATGCTGTGGGCATTGCCAGTCATCAGGGAGTATATTCTGCATTTTATTACATCCAGTTCAGTGGCTCTTCTCACCTAAGCTTAACTCCCCTTGAGGTCATGCCAGCTCTCACACTTTCCACCATCACCTTTTCTGTCCTTTGAGAGATATATATATAGGTGTATATAATATATATACTTCTATATATATATACACACACACACAGATATCATTCCCATAGTCTCTGGACCATCCCTACAAACGTAGGTTGAGGTCACTCAGTCCATGACTTGGGGCTCCATCTGTCATGAGTCTCTCCGGGCAGGAAAGATGGATGGTGTGTGGTGGTGGACTGTTGCGTGCTGAAGCTTATTCCGATGCCATCCCCGCTGCGCTTGTCCAGTTGGATCAGAGTTTGTGCTTCATCGGTGTGGTGATCAAAAGGGAGTCAGGTTCAGATCCTCAGCTCCGGAGCAGTGGAGATGGGTGCCACGAGCCGTCCAGCGCAGGGATGGGTGTGTGGCCGCCGTGGAAGCGATGACACCCAGTGTACACAGCATCATCCAGTTCAGTTCAGTGGCTGTTCTCACCCAAGCTTAAATCCCCTTGAGGTACACCCCGGACTTGCCCATCCTCGCACATTCCCCACCAAGTGCACCCGGGTCCTTGAGGAAAAGCAGTCCCACGAGTGGGTTTGCCTTGGCCCGAGGCAGGAATAACCCAGATTGTTTTCCCCAGCAGGTAGATTCTTTGGTAGCTTGTTGTACAGTGGGGCCTCCTCAGGACGTGCCACCTCCTCCTCTGGTGACATTCCAAAACCTTTGTCCTCTGCCCAGTCCATGATGAGTTCCAGGATTCCTGAATGAGTGGGATTGCCTATTGGAAATCGTTCTTCCTCCAGGTCACGTGCTAGAGAGGGCTTACAGTCAGACTGTAGTTTGGGATGTGCACTCTCCAGAAGCCCACAACACCACAGAAAGCTTGCGTTTCTTTCTGGTTAGTTGGCGGAGACATGGCTGTTACCTTGTTGATCACATCTGTGGGGATGTGGCCACATCCATCTTGCCATTTTATTCCTCAGAACCAGATCTCCTGTGCAGGTCCCTTGGCCTTACTCTGTTTCATGGCAAAAGCAGCCTTCAGCTGGATTTGGATTATTTTCCTCCCTATCTCAAGAACTTCTTCTGCTGTATCACCCCACACGATAATGTCATCAATGTACTGGAGGTGTTCTGGAGCTTGCCCTGTTCCAGTGCAGTCTGGATCAGCCCATGGCAGATGGTAGGGCTGTGTTTCCACCCCTGGGGCAGTCAGTTCCACGTGTACTGGACGCCCCTCCAAGTGAAAGCGAATTGTAGCCTGCATTCTGCTGCCAAAGGGACTGAGAAAACCGCATTGGCAGTATCAATTGTGGCATCCCACTTGGCTGCCTTTGACTCCAGTTCATATTGAAGTTCCCGCATGTCTGGTAGGGCAGCACTCAGTGGTGGTGTGACTGCAGAGGAGGCTACGAGGATGACCAGGGGCTGGAGCACCTCCTGTATGGAGACAGGCTGAGAACATTGGGGCTGTTCAGCCTGGAGAAGAGAAGCTGCGTGGAGACCTCAGAGCAGCTTCCAGTGTCTGAAGGGGGCTACAAGGATGCTGGAGAGGGACTCTTCATCAGGGACTGGAGCGATAGGACAAGGGGTGATGGGTTCAGACTGAACCAGGGGAAGTTCAGGTTAGATCTAAGGCAGAAGCTCTTCCCTGTGAGGGTGCTGAGGCGCTGGCACAGGGTGCCCAGAGAAGCTGTGGCTGCCCCATCCCTGGCAGTGTTCAAGGCCAGGTTGGACACAGGGGCTTGGAGCAACCTGCTCTAGTGGAAGGTGTCCCTGCCCGTGGCAGGGGCTGGGAACTACATGATCTGAAGGTCCTTTCCAACCCCAACCGTTCTATGATTCATTCAGACCATGGTAATCTACTGTCAGTCTCCACCCCGTGTTAGACTTTCGCACTGTCCGTATGGAGCTGTTAAAGGGTGAGTGTGTCCTGCTGATCACTCCTTGGCTCTGCAGTCGATGGATGGATGGATCAGCGCATGGATGGGAATCAGGGAGTGTCGGTTGGTGCGATATTGCCGCCGGTGCACTGTTGTGGTCGTGATTAGCACTCGTTTTTCTTTGAGCTTCAGCAAGCCCACACCAGACAGATGAGGCAAGGTGGACGGCTGCTGCATCTCCTCCTTCTCCAAAGCAGCTATTTGAAAAGCCCATTTGTGGGTCCTTGAAATACCTTCTGCTGAGATAGCCCGCAAGGGTGCATGGAGCCTGTGGGCCAGCCACAGGGGGCTGCTTTTCCTGCTCCTTCACAGTCAGGTTATTTCAGTGAGGATCCCCCTGTCACTGCAGAAATAGAGATGGGTTCTGACCCTTGATGGTGTCAGGGTACCCTGTGCACTGGTGTCCACTGGGGCCTTATACTTTCGTGGCTGTGATGAGGCAGGCCATGTAATGCATAGAGTCCAGTTATCCCGGTTGTCCCTCTGCTTCACCTGGCTGGAGGCAGGGCCCCTCTATGCCTGGTCATAGGATGCTCCCCTCACTCCTTGGAAAAAGGGATTAGAATTCATTTCCCTGCCCATGGCAGGGGGTTGGAACTAGATGATCTTAGGTCTTTTGCACCACTAAGTATTCTATGATTGTGCTATAGGATGAGGTGTAAGGTCAGCTCTCTGGCTCTGTGTGGGAAGCTGTCCCCTGGAGAAAGGCGCAATGTCTCTTGTGGAAGCACCCCCATTTGTGGTTGTTTTTCCTTGCTCTTCATGTACCTGTAGGTAGGTGGGTTTTCCATCCAGGACAACTAGGAGTGGGGCAGGTTTTCCATCTCACTTGTTCATGTCCTCTCTGTGGTCTCACAGGTAAAACAGGGTAAACAGGTAAACACCTGTAGGTAAAACTCCACAGGGTACCCCGTGGAGTATACGTTCCATATCATTCCTCTTGAGAGGAAGGATGCTTCTGTCAGTGGCTGAGATGTTGACCCATACCGGTGGGCAGTAGGATCTCTCCTCTTTTTGCTGCTGGAGCTCCTGGAACAGTTTCTCACATCATTCAGACAGCTCTTCCACACGGAGATGTGAGGCCGTAGTAGGGAGCAGAGTTTCTCTTCCTGTTGCTGGAGTTCCAAGTGAATTCATTCACCAGTGGTGCCTCTGCGTGTCTCCAGTTCATCACTGCAGTGAGTTGGATGTGACGAGGGCGTAATTCATACCAGTGTGTGCCACACGACTCGTGTGTAGTGGCTGCAGTGCCTGTCTCTGGGGTTGCAGTGGCTGCAGTGTGTGTTGCTGGGGCTGCAGTGGCTGCAGTGCCTGTTGCTGGGGTTTCAGTGACTGCAGTGCCTGTTGCTGGGGTTGCAGTGTCTGTTTCTGGTGTTGCAGTGGCTGCAGTGTCTGTTGCTGGGGTTGCAGTGTCTGTTGCTGTGGCTGCAGTGTCTGTTGCTGGGGCTGCAGTATCTGTTGCTGGGGTTGCAGTGCCTATTGCTGGGGTTGCAGTGCCTATTGCTGGGGTTGCCGTGGCTGCAGTGTCTGTTGCTGAGGTTGCAGTGCCTGCAGTTCCTGTTGCTGGGGCTGCAGTGCCTATTGCTGGGGTTTCAGTGGCTGCAGTGCCTGTTGCTGTGGCTGCAGTGCCTGTTGCTGGGGTTGCAGTGCCTGTTGCTGGTGTCGCGGTGGCTGCAGTGCCTTTTGCTGGGGTTGCAGTGGCTGTTGCTGGGGTTGCAGTGGCTGTTGCTGGGGTTGCAGTGGCTGCAGTGTCTGTTGCTGGGGTTTGCAGTGGCTGCAGTGCCTTTTGCTCGGGTTGCAGTGCTTCTTGCTGGGGTTGCAGTGGCTGCAGTGCCTTTTACTCGGGTTGCAGTGCTTCTTGCTGGGGTTGCAGTGGCTGCAGTGCCTTTTGCTCGGGTTGCAGTGCTTCTTGCTGGGGTTGCAGTGGCTGCAGTGCCTTTTGCTCGGGTTGCAGTGTCTGCAGTGTCTGTTGCTGGGGTTGCAGTGGCTGCAGTGCCTTTTGCTCGGGTTGCAGTGGCTGCAGTGCCTGTTGCAGTGGCTGCAGTGCCTGTTGCTGGGGTTGAAGTGTCTGTTGCTGGGGTTTGCAGTGGCTGCAGTGTGTGTTGCTGAGGTTGCAGTGGCTGCAGTGCCTGTTGCTGGGGTTGCAGTGTCTGTTTCTGGTGTTGCAGTGGCTGCAGTGTCTGTTGCTGGTGTTGCAGTGTCTGTTGCTGAGGTTGCAGTGGCTGCAGTGCCTGTTGCTGGGGCTGCAGTGTCTGTTGCTGGGGTTTGCAGTGGCTGCAGTGTGTGTTGCTGTGGTTGCAGTGACTGCAGTGCCTGTTGCTGGGGTTGCAGTGGCTGCAGTGTCTGTTGCTGGGGTTGCAGTGTCTGTTTCTGGTGTTGCAGTGGCTGCGGTGCCTGTTGCTGTGGTTGCAGTGTCTGTTTCTGGTGTTGCAGTGGCTGCGGTGCCTGTTGCTGGGGTTGCAGTGTCTGTTTCTGGTGTTGCAGTGGCTGCGGTGCTTGTTGCTGGGGTTGCAGTGGCTGCAGTGCCTGTTGCTGGGGTTGCAGTGTCTGTTGCTGGGGTTTGCAGTGGCTGCAGTGTGTGTTGCTGTGGTTGCAGTGACTGCAGTGCCTGTTGCTGAGGTTGCAGTAGCTGCAGTGCCTGTTGCTGGAGTTGCTGTGGCTGCAGTGCCTGTTGCTGGGGTTGCAGTGTCTGTTTCTGGTGTTGCAGTGGCTGCGGTGCTTGTTGCTGGGGTTGCAGTGGCTGCAGTGCCTGTTGCTGTGGCTGCAGTGTCTGTTGCTGGGGTTTGCAGTGGCTGCAGTGTGTGTTGCTGTGGTTGCAGTGACTGCAGTGCCTGTTGCTGGGGTTGCAGTGGCTGCAGTGTCTGTTGCTGGAGTTGCAGTGGCTGCAGTGCCTGTTGCTGGGGCTGCAGTGTCTGTTGCTGGGGTTTGCAGTGGCTGCAGTGTCTGTTGGTGGGGCTGCAGTGTCTGTTGCTGGGGTTTCAGTGGCTGCAGTGCCTGTTGCTGGGGCTGCAGTGTCTGTTGCTGGAGTTGCAGTGGCTGCAGTGCCTGTTGCTGGGGCTGCAGTGTCTGTTGCTGGGGTTTGCAGTGGCTGCAGTGTGTGTTGCTGTGGTTGCAGTGACTGCAGTGCCTGTTGCTGAGGTTGCAGTAGCTGCAGTGCCTGTTGCTGGAGTTGCTGTGGCTGCAGTGCCTGTTGCTGGGGTTGCAGTGTCTGTTTCTGGTGTTGCAGTGGCTGCGGTGCTTGTTGCTGGGGTTGCAGTGGCTGCAGTGCCTGTTGCTGTGGCTGCAGTGTCTGTTGCTGGGGTTTGCAGTGGCTGCAGTGTGTGTTGCTGTGGTTGCAGTGACTGCAGTGCCTGTTGCTGGGGTTGCAGTGGCTGCAGTGCCTGTTGCTGGGGTTGAAGTGTCTGTTGCTGGGGTTTGCAGTGGCTGCAGTGTGTGTTGCTGAGGTTGCAGTGGCTGCAGTGCCTGTTGCTGGGGTTGCAGTGCCTGTCGCTGGAGTTGCAGTGGCTGCGGTGCTTGTTGCAGTGGTTGCAGTGCCTGTTGCTCGTGTTGCAGTGGCTGCAGTGCCTGTTGCTGCTTTGCCATCAAGTCCAGAGACCTCTTTTTCCCCTGGAGGGCACTGGATGGTGCTGAGCAGGGCTCTGTAGCATGGCCCAGCCCAGCGGGTCACGGTTGTTTGTCCCTCTCTGGTGGGGCCAGGACCCCAGCACACCTTGTCTCAGGGTTTGACCAGTCTGTGTGGGTTTCACATGTGTTCAGGGCTGAAGTTCCCAGCCCTGGAGGTGCCACTGCCCTGGGTACGTGCCCGCAGTGTCCCACACCCGCTGCCGCTCCTGGCTGTGCAGCCGCGGGGAACATCTCTTGGTGGCACTCTTAGGGAGCTGTTCAACCTTAAGCAAGGCCTGATCCATGTGCAGCAACATGCTGGTTCCCAGCGAAAGGAGCAGGTTGGCTCCAAGGGTATTCAAAGGATATTAAAGCTCTGTGAAGTCCTCAAGTGCTTCCATAAGCAGCCCCCAGCTGGGTTGCACACTGGTGTAGGCTGGTGCAAAGCCACTGGAGACCATCTCTGTGCGAGCGAGCACGTGTTTCAGTTCAGCCGCTCCTCAAAGAGAGTCCTGAAGATCCCCAAATGTGGGAATCGCTTTGGCATAAACGCTGGTGGCTTGGGAAGCCACAAGTACAGTTCTGCCCAGCTCAGCCATCAGCTTGGAGCTTCCCAAGAGCCTGTGCTGCAGCAGCTGAGCAGTCCCAGTCCCGGGCGGCAAAGGGACTTGATGGTCTTGAAGGTCTTTTCCAGCCCCGCTCATTCTATGATTCCATGAGCAGAGTCTGTTTGAACCTCTTGTGCTGTAACCAGCTCTCTTGGTTTTCTCACACCTTCTACGAAGTCAGCATCGGGAAATCCTTCATCCTCATCCTCTTTTCTTCTCTTCGGGTGCTTCTCACTTTGATTTCACCTGCCGTCTCCCAGGGGATTTGCAGCTGCTCGTTTGAGTTAGTAGGGAAGTGGTTGCCCTGGCGCTCTCTTCCAGGTTTGCCAGGGTCATCTGCAGCCCTGTGAGGGTTTGGGCGCCGTGCTCACAGTGGCCCCAGCACCTTCACTCCCTGCCCCAGCGGGTGCACATTGGGGATGGAGCTCAGGAAGCTGCCGTGCGGTCGGTGCGGGGCGTCCTCAGCTCTGCCCTTGGTGCTTCCTGCGCGCTGTGCGCTGCTGCTCCCTTCGGGGCTGTCCCCGTCCGTGTGCCCGTGGCGCGGCCGTTCCTAGCGCTTGGTCACCGGCCAGCACCATCTTCCTGCTTCTCTTTGGTGGGATGCTGCTCTGCTGGGAGCACTCTTGCTGCTCGGTGGTGCAGGCTGGCACAGGGCGCTTGGCCGGCCTGCGGCCCCCCTCTGCCTGTCTGGGCACCCCCTGGCCAGAGACAAGGCCCAGGGGCAGTGGCACGGGGGTCAGCAGCACCCTGGGCTGCCTGTGCAGTGCCTCCTGCACCAGCGTGTCTCTGCTTGGTGATTGGTGCAGGGAGGCAGCTGTAGGGCTGGCCTGGGGGCTCCGCACTGGTAATCGGGTTAGGAGCACCCTGGGCTGCCTGTGCAGTGCCTCCTGCACCAGCATGTCTGTGCTTGGTGATCGGTGCAGGGGGGCAGCCATGGGGCTGGCCATGGGGCTGGCCTGGGTGCTCTGCACTGGTAAGCGGGTTAGGAGCACCCTGGGCTGCCTGTGCAGTGCCTCCTGCACCAGCATGTCTGAGCTTGGTGGTTGGTGCAGGGGGGCAGCCGTGGGGCTGGCCGTGGGGCTGGCGATGGGGCTGGCCTGGGTGCTCCGCAATGGTAAGCGGGTTAGGAGCACCCTGGGCTGCCTGTGCCGTGCCTCCTGCACCAGCATGTCTGTGCTTGGTGATCGGTGCAGGGGGGCAACCGTGGGGCTGGCGATGGGGCTGGCCTGGGGGCTCCGCACTGGTAAGCGGGTTAGGAGCACCCTGGGCTGCCTGTACAGTGCCTCCTGCACCAGTGTGTCTCTGCTTGGTGATCGGTGCAGGGGGGCAGCTGTGGGGCTGGCCGTGGGGCTGGCCTTGGGGCTCCGCGCTGGTAAGCGGGTTAGGAGCACCCTGGGCTGCCTGTGCCGTGCCTCCTGCACCAGCATGTCTGTGCTTGGTGGTTGGTGCAGGGGGGCAGCCGTGGGGCTGGCCGTGGGGCTGGCGATGGGGCTGGCCTGGGTGCTCCGCAATGGTAAGCGGGTTAGGAGCACCCTGGGCTGCCTGTGCCGTGCCTCCTGCACCAGCATGTCTGTGCTTGGTGATCGGTGCAGGGGGGCAACCGTGGGGCTGGCGATGGGGCTGGCCTGGGTGCTCCGCACTGGTAAGCGGGTTAGGAGCACCCTGGGCTGCCTGTGCAGTGCCTCCTGCACCAGCATGTCTGTGCTTGGTGATCGGTGCAGGGGGGCAGCTGTGGGGCTGGCTGTGGGGCTGGCGATGGGGCTGGCCTGGGTGCTCCGCACTGGTAAGCGGGTTAGGAGCACCCTGGGCTGCCTGTACAGTGCCTCCTGCACCAGTGTGTCTGTGCTTGGTGATCGGTGCAGGGGGGCAACCGTGGGGCTGGCAATGGGGCTGGCCTGGGGGCTCCGCACTGGTAATCGGGTTAGGAGCACCCTGGGCTGCCTGTGCAGCGCCTCCTGCACCAGCATGTCTGTGCTTGGTGATCGGTGCAGGGGGGCAGCTGTGGGGCTGGCCGTGGGGCTGGCCTTGGGGCTCCGCACTGGTAAGCGAGTTAAGAGCACCCTGGGCTGCCTGTGCAGTGCCTCCTGCACCAGCATGTCTGTGCTTGGTGATCGGTGCAGGGGGGCAGCCGTGGGGCTGGCCGTGGGGCTGGCGATGGGGCTGGCCTGGGTGCTCCGCACTGGTAAGCGGGTTAGGAGCACCCTGGGCTGCCTGTACAGTGCCTCCTGCACCAGTGTGTCCGTGCTTGGTGGTTGGTGCAGGGGGGCAGCCGTGGGGCTGGCCTGGGTGCTCTGCACTGGTAAGCGGGTTAGGGTGCTCAGCAATGGATCTTCTGTAGGAACTGCCAGGGGATCCTTCCGGGGACTCTCGGCAGCGCTGTCCCCTGCAGCCTCTACAGTGTCCTCAGAGCTCTGCACAGAGCTCTCCAGAGAGCATTCCTCCAAGGTGTGTGAGGGGCTGAGTGGTGGCCATGGGGGGAGGTCTGCTGGCCCACTGAGCTGCTCCCCCTGAGCGTCCTGCAAGGGGGAGCCTGGCATCCCCCAGAAGGGGTCGGCATCCCCCAGCATTGGTGACACCGAACAGCCCTTGGATCTCCTTCTGTGCACCCAGTGCTGCAGCAGGTCAGGGGCTTGAGCGAAGGAGTCGGTGCTGTCAAGGCTGTCGGGGCCATCACAGATGGTGTCGTCCCCATCCTCCAGCTCCATGGTGCAGATGTCCTCTGGCCTGTACAGCAAGAGGTGGGGGAGCTTGTTGAGGTAGCTGGTTGGGATGGGGGCTTTGGGGACATCGGGGACTGTGTCCTCGCCAGCCCCCAGCCCCGCCAGCACCGATGGCTCTTTGGGGTAGCTGCCCCCCACCACGTACTTGGAGGGTTTGGGGAGCTCATGGAGGACCTCGGAGGAACTGCTGGGTCCATCGGTGGTCATGGTGGTGTCCTCAGTGTGCGGCAGCACCGCCTGGTCCAGTGGGCGGTCGCCATCTGTCACGCTCTCCAAGAAGCGAAGGAACTCCGTGAAGAAATCAGTGATGCTGAGGCTGTTGGGGAAATGGAGACATGAGGGACAGTGTCCTCACTGTCCCCTAGCCCCAGCACCACCACGCCGCCACCCTGCACAACGTACTCGGAGAGTTGAGGGAACTCATAGAGGAATGCATCCCAGTTGGGGACATCTGGGATGGTGTCACCTCTGTCTGTGGTGTCAAACCAGCCAAGTTGGTGGCTGAACGTGGTGTCCGCTGCCTGCCTGGGGAAGGCATCCACGAAGGCGGCTGGTCCCTGCTTGTACACGTCCACGGGCTCCCCCAGAGCTGCTGGGGTGGTCACTGCTGCTGAAAAAGCCAGCAAAGGCAAGGCAAGCACAGGGCCATGCAAGCTCTGCTCAGCTCGGCTGCCCGCGCCCCGGCTCCTCAGCCCCCCAAGCCTCACCTCTGGGCTCCATGGTGGTGTGCAGAGCCGGGGAAGGCTGGTGGGGATTGGCGGTGGGGATGGTGTCCTCTGTGGGTGCCCGGTCCTTGGTGGAGGGCACCTCCTGTCCCTGGGCGCAGGGGAGCTGTGCCGCGGGTGGGAGCGGCACCGCAGAGGGGAGCTGCAGCAGGTGCCCCGGGGCCCCGTGGGGCCCTGGCACCCCCTGCGCCGGCTGGTGGGGGACAGGCTGGTCCCGGGCAGGCAGCCTCGGGACGGTGGGTAACGCGCGGGAAGTCACAGGTTGTGGCATGGCCAGAGCGCTGGGGCTCAGACCAGACACTGGCAATGGCGCTGGCAGGTGGAGGGGAAACCTCTCTGTTGGGAGAAGCAGAGAGAGGAGATGGGGTGAGAAAGGGGCAGGCAGAGGCGGCTGGGGGTTACCTGTGGGGCGGGAGGAGCGGGAGCTGCTGCTGTACCTGCCATGGCCGTTGGTCAGTGTCAGTTGGGCTGGGGCCAACTGCCCCTCTCCAGCAGGGTCCACCCAGCGCCCCACCCATCCAGCAGCCTCATGGCCAACGGACCCCATCAGCTTCCCCTCGCAATGGTTCCCTCCCCTGCTGATGGTTCCCTGCCCTAAATGATGGTTTCCCAGCCCACGATGGTTTCCCATCCCCATGATGTTTCCTGGGGAGGTGAATTTGGTGTCCAAGGGGCAGGGATGGGGCCGGCATGGCTGGCCCTGCGATGCTCACGTGTGTGCTTCCCAATGTTTTCCAGCGGTGGCGGTGGGAAGGGGCCTTGTGACACCTTTGGGTTGTTCTTGTCCTCACTCCTCTCTGGTGTGGGCACCAGCAAATCTCATCCCTGGAGGAGACTGACCCTCCCCGGATGGCATCTTTGCTGGCTCTTGTCACCCTGTCCCTGGCGTCTGGGACCCCAGCTGGTGGGACCTATAGGGCATGTTATGGAGCTTCCCTGCCCTCTAACTATTAGATCAGCCAGTCTTGAGGGTATTAACATGTGTATGTATGTGTGTATATATACCTACACGTACAAATCTACATGTGTGTGTGTACATATACATATATATTTTGTGTCTATACACACACTGTAATGTGATGACATACTGGATTTTTACTGAAAGCTTCAGCCCGGCCTTGGAAATTAGGACTTTTCTTTATGGCATGCTTTGCAGTGTGGTGCACTGCTGTGCTGTGCTGTGCCATTCCCTGCAGTGGCCATGAATCTCATTGCTTGCCTGAAAGTTCAAGTGGTTTTTTCAGCGCCAGAAATATTTTCAAGACACACAAAGGTAACAAGTGGCAACAGGATTTAATTTCATTTCCTCTGAGGGAAAAATTCTTCCCTGTGAGGGTGCTGAGGCGCTGGCACAGGGTGCCCAGAGAAGCTGTGGCTGCCCCATCCCTGGCAGTGTTCAAGGCCAGGTTGGACACAGGGGCTTGGACCAACCTGCTCCAGTGGAAGGTGTCCCTGCCTATGACAGGGGTTGGGACTGGATGAGCTTGAAGGTCCCTGCCAACCCAAACCAGTCCAGGATTCCTTTTGGATCTTTCTTAATAAAACAATTGTATTTTGGTTTGAGTTTTTCCCCCATCTCTAGGGTGTGACATGCCTCTGCTTTGGAGCAAAGCAAGTGAAAGAGCAGAAGCTGTGAGAGGACTGAGTGAGAGCAGTGGTGGAGTATTATGGGCAAAGCGGGGTTGCGTTTTGATCTGCTCAGCAATTGTCCTGTCAGCCTTGCACCTTGTTTCCTAGGATGAGGATGAGAGTGACTGCAGGGAGGAGAGCTGCTCCAGGCAGGGTTGTGGCAGCCCGGTGCCTTCATCACCAAGGCTTTTCCTTAAGCAGCTTTTAGGTTCGGACTGGCCACGCTGTGTCCTGAAGCTGTGTTGTTGTTGTGAATCCCAAGTCTGTGTTGCCCCAGCTGTGGTTGGAAGAGCAGCCGGTGTTCTTGGAAGTGATTGCTGCAATCTTTGAAGCGATGCGAAGCCTCCTCGTTGAGGGCTGTTGTGGCTGGAGCACAAGGGGAAACAGTTCCTGTCCTGGAGTTTTCCTGGTGGGAATTTTCAACCCCGTCCAGTTGAAGGTTGCAAATTTCCAGAGGGAAATTCATCTGCAGGTAATGGGGTGCTCCTGCAACGAAAGCACTTTGTGTTGCTTGCTGCCTTGTCGCGCTTTCCCCTCCTGAGCCCAGGCTGTGCTTTCCTCCCTGTGCCCCTGCAGGAGGTTCCCTGCAGCGCTGTCAGAGGGCCACAGGGTGGGTTTGTGTGTTGCAGGCTCGGGCCAGCCCAGCCTGCAGTGGGAGCTGTGAGCCAAAACTGTCGTTTTCATTAGGCCGTGTCGGGGTGGGGGGAGAAAACCTCCATTTTTTCATGACCCTTGATATGAAATTCCCCAAGATGTTTCAGGACAGGAAATAAGCTGAGTTGCAGCTCCTGTGTCAAGTGTTTCTTCCTGGTGAAAACATCTTGATTTTCTCTCCAATGTGAAACTTTCCCACCCAAAGCTTAAGCTTTGCAGACACTAAATCTCTGTCAGGAAGATCTCACCGGTTGGTGATGTGCTGCTGGGCGGTGCATATACACTCTTGTAGCAGAAAGGAGTTCATTCTGTCATTCTGCATCTACTTGTTGAGCATTATAATCTCCTGTCAAGAGTAACTGAGCACAATGTAATGGAGTAACCGAGGCGCTGGCACAGGGTGCCCAGAGAAGCTGTGGCTGCCCCATGCCTGGCAGTGTTCAAGGCCAGGTTGGACACAGGGGCTTTGAACAAGCTGACCTCGTGGTTCTCTGATGTGTTTGTGAGAGAAGTGTAAGTGACAGTGTTGGCCTAAGTGACAGTGTCCCATTTGTGAGAGCAAACACCCCTGTGCTGGCCCTTGCTGTTGCTCGGGGATGGGCCTGTTTGCAGGGAGCTGTGATGTGAAATGGTAGAGAACTTGAGAACAGGAGCGGACACATGGTGCAGATGGTGGCACGCTTTGTTTTCTTCTTGCTTTGTAAGCCTGCGCTTGAGTTCCTCCTTAGGGATGGCAGTTTTGGTCACGGCAAGAAGTGCAGAACAAGTTTCTTGTTCTGGAGGTGCAGTAAAGTCAGTGAGGGACCCAGCTGAGGAGTCTGCCCGGCGGTGTCTCCCCCTCTTCCTCAGCATGGAGTTATCCATGAAATTTCCCAGGAAAGTTTTGAGTAATTTGAAAACCAAAATAAGTTGGTTATTCTCCATGTTAATGATTTATTTTTGTATTAAGAAAGAATAATTTGTTTCTTAATCTCTTTCTTACCAATTTGTTAGAGAATTATGAATACTTCCTATACCTTCAAAGTTTAGGCTGTGCCATGGAGCTACCTGTGGCCTGTGCAGGCCCTCTGTGAACCTGTGTAAATACGCACCGTATGAGTGTACATGACCAGGCATTGCTTTTCACATTTAGTTGGAGAAATACAGGCTGTTCGCTATGAGAGTAAGTCACTTCAGAATGAGTTCATCTGTATTCCAGGAAAAGAAGAAATGCAGGAGGAAGATAGTGAAATGGAGTGTCCTAATAATTATTTTTATTAGGATGGTAGCTATTTACACTCAGAATGACAATATTTCCCATTTGATTTTCCTTTCATTCGTCTCTGAATTCTTGTAGATACTATTGCACAGTGCATTTCCAGTAGTTACTTCAGAATGTAAATGACCATGAATACTAGTAATCACTCTGAAGTGTTTAATCAGCAACCCTACACATATCAATCCAACTCAGATTGGTTTAGCCACAATCCCTGACTTTAGGTCTTGCTTACAACTATTTTTCAGACTTTGTTTAGTATCCGAAAATTTCTGCCTAGTGTAAAGTGATACCTTTTGCTGTAACTGCTTAGGCAACTGAACTGTGAAAGTTTGGAGGTATTGAAGAGGTTTTGAACACATGACATGTCTTCTGGTTATATCAAGCAAATAACTTTTATGATATCTTAAGGGCAGTGACAGGATTCATTTTTGCAGATTAACGTTCCTTAGGTTCATGTCTTTTTGTTAATGGAATTTACCACTCTAAAATTGTCTAGAAATGAAGTGAAAACATGATGTCTCTTACTAATCTTTTTTCTTTGTTTGACTGACACAGTATAATATGAGCTCATGTAGTCTGGGTGTCTCTGCTCAGCAGAGCTTCTCAGAGGGAAAAAAACCATTGACGTTTCAATTCCATACCAGCACTGGGACGAGTTCTCTCTACTCTCCCCTCCCCTTGCCAATATCTATTCATGTTTTTCATTTGGAAGATACTCTTCAAATGAGCAAAGAGTTTCCAACAGCTCAATTAGGTAAGGCCTCTTTACCACTCAGGTGTAAAAACCTTAGAGGTGGCTGCTGGCTGGAGGTTAAATATT
This sequence comes from Strigops habroptila, assembly GCF_004027225.2. Lineage (NCBI taxonomy): Eukaryota > Metazoa > Chordata > Aves > Psittaciformes > Psittacidae > Strigops > Strigops habroptila. Next base: position 1,357,458 of record NC_044284.2, read on the forward strand.
AACCACAACCTAGAAATCCAGCACTCACCTCATTAGTCCATTCGAAACCATCTGTCATAAAAATATGCAATATGCCACATCACTTCTTCCCCCCTTTGGCATCTGCCCATTAATTTTTAATCTCTGAAAAATGTGTTGTTAAACTCAGTGATGTTGTGGCCATGCTTTTGTCAGTTTGGATATCTTGGCTGATACTAAGATTGCTTCTGGTCAAAGAGAATCCATTTGAAATCTTTTCTGTATGGCAGTAAACAATTCTTCCCCCTGGTGTCACCCTTCCTTGCTGGGACAGGCTGTTCTGAACACAGAGCTGTTCTCCCCATGCTCTTGGGGAAAGAAATGAGCAAAACAAACCCAGCCCATATGCTCCCTTCCTGTGCAAAATGTGTTCAGATTCCCGCAGTGGTATGGAGTGGGTGTGGAATGAAGCATCTTCAGTGCACTGGGATCTGCCCATGCATATTGTGCTCCATTCCTATAGGCATGGTCTGAATGCAGAGAGCACTAGGAGTTGTGAGCCTTTCCCGATGGGCATGGGGAACGGAAGATTGAGTGCTTCTGTGCTTTCTAAAGTATTCAAGAGGGTAAATCTATATTCATTCCTAGGGCTACGTACTATTACGGGCTGAGTGCCAGACTCTGTCTCTCTAAGAGTTTCAGCACATGATAATTTTGTCTGCTGTTACCTTTGGTGGTTTATGAAGACGTGTACTAATTAGCTCTCAAAGGGCTCCTCAGTACAAGAAAGACAAGGAGCTGCTGGAAAGGGTCCAGCGGAGGCCACAAGGTTGATCAGGGGTCTGGAGCATCTCTCTTATCAGGAGATATTGCAGGAGCTGGGCCTGGTTAGTCTGGAGAAGAGCACACTAAGAGGGGATCTCATCAACGCAGATCAATAGCTCAAAGGCAGGTGCCAGGAGGATGGTGCCAGACTCTTTCCAGTGGTGCCCAGTAACAGGATGAGGAGCAACGGCCATAAACTAACACACAACAAGTTTCACCTCAACATGAGGAAGAACTTCTTTACGTGAGGGTGTCAGAGCCCTGGCACAGGCTGCCCAGGGGGGTTGTGGAGTCTCCCTCTCTGGAGACATCCCAAACCCGCCTGGACACGTTCCTGTGTGCCCTGCTCTGGGTGGCCCTGCCTTGGCAGGGGTTGGACTGGGTGATCTCCAGAGGGCCCTTGAACCCTAATGACCCTGTGATGCTGTGATTTACATTGAGGGGAATAGGTGTTAGGAAAAGCACTTGATGCACCGTTTCGGCTGCCTGAGCAGGGCACACTTAGGTATTTCAACATCCTTTCCTGACATTCAGTAGTATACTTAGATCCATGCTGACCCTTTTGCATAGCTACTGAAAAGAAACCTTATTTTTTATTCACAGCAAGCAAGAGGGACTACTTTACTTTTCAAGATGTGTTCATCTGTTACTTTTTCTCATTGTGCTTTGAAGCTCTTGCTTGGTAAGAGAAGGCTGATATCAATGACAGTCTTCTGAAAACTACATTTTTAGCAGAGCATTAATCAGCAGTATTGGTTTTCCTGCAGGTCATTGATACAAGCCTATCCAGCACTGCAGACAACCCAGTTTTGCGTTTGCAGATGGAAATAAAGAGATACTGTTTCTATTTTGCACTCAAATTCCTATGCATATAATTGCAGTATTGATTTACTAATTGCTTGCTTATTTTTTGGATCTACAAAAATAAGCAGCCAGAACCCAGAATACATATCCTAAGAGAAGCTCTAAAATATGATTTCATAAGAGAGAAGCTGTATTTTAACCCTGTCAATCCTTCTACTCTGGTATTCCTCTTCTTTCAATTGTGTAGCATCTAGATTTGTGTTTCGTCATAATAATGCTGTAATAAAGCTGGGTGGTTTCACCTTCATTGTCGTGATAATGTTTTGACATAATACAGCTTATTTGTCTTATAAATTGCTCAAAGGTGGTTTTTAACTGATGATCAGTCAGCAAACTGGTGGTTTAGTTTAGTAGCCATTGTCTGCCCTGTGGAGGGGCTGAAAGCAATAGCCTGCTAGAATTGAGTTAGCTTTACAGCTAAGTGAGAAGAGAAGGGAAGGTCTCCCTGGTGAAAACCTTGCAGTGACTTGCTTTTCCCTGAGGTGCTCACTGAAGCTTAGCCATGAAAACAAAGCAGAGTGACAGCGATTAGTGTGAACACTCACATAGTCCTGCGCTCACTTCCGAAAACTGCACTAGGCTAAACAGCTTCCTTGGCTTTTGTTTGCCTTTGCACCAGATTCATGGCATTGTTTGATTTCACTGAAGTGAAATAAGGAACAAAAAATCTAGGGTAAGTGGTTTCTTTTCAGCTGAGGAGTAGCCACGTGCTGCTCAGCCAAGCAGAAGAGTACTTACTACCCATGAGTGCAAATAATGCTTCTGGACTCAGTTTTGCACAGTGCTGCCTATTTATTTATTGAGGCAACCAGGCAGAGTGAGTCTTCTGAAAAGTCAGAGATTACTTTTGAAATGAATTTGACACAGTTGTCCCAGATTGGTTAAGCACTCTGAGATGGACATCCCTAATGAAATACGCAGGAGGGTTTTGGTTGGTCTCTGTACTTCTCTACTAGCCATTACCATGCGGTAGCTCTACAGAGACATAAAATACACAAGAACCTGGGATTTTCTTGTAGCACTGCACTACTCCTTCTCTAGAGCTTATTTCACAGCAGCTTGTGGAGAACCATTATGAATAAACATCTCCTCCTGTGTTTGCATAGCCAACCCATACAAGCATGAATGAGGAGAAATGAGAGTTCTGCAGTTCACTGCGCTTGCCAGCGGTTTCTATAGTCTTTCTTCTACCTTTTTGTCTCTCTAGGATTCTAAAGTATTGGTGCTGTAGCTTGTATGCCTGAGCAAGACGATAGACAATGCACATTGAAGAATTGTAGGCAAATAATCAGGCAGAAATGTGTATTTGAGGGGAAAATCACTTCCTGTGAGCTGAAGTGACCACGAAGTGACATGTAGAGTAGTTACATGGATGTGTCAGCAGCCTGTCTGTTGTCCTGTTGGCACTTAAAACTCACATTTTCTATTACAATTCCAGGATAATTATGCAGCTCCCTGACATGAATGGACTTTGTCAGCCCCTAAACAGAATATGGTTGCAGTTGAAATCCAAAGCAGTCAATGCTCTTGGGTTCTGTTAATTAAGGCTGACACTGAAGGCAAGGGAGAGAAATGTGTAAATAAATTGTGTAACTGCCTTCAGCTGGGGTCTGTAAGAGGAATTACATATGGGAGTGCATGAAGCAGAATGCTTAATTTTTTCTTATTGTGATTCTAGCCTCACTCTGAACTTTTGCTAAGGACCATTTTGTTTGAGCTCTCTGCAAGTGGGTATCTGGTCATTTGGGCTGGGAAGGCAAAAGTAAGCAGATGTGATGCTAAATTAAACCATTCCTTTGGGCGAAGTTGGCTGTACAAGCTGGTGTGTCTTATTTTTACTAGCCTAGTGATCTAGTTACGATCAGGAGGAATTTTTGCCTTTTGAATTGTAATAGAATATTTCAGTTGGAAGGGACACACAAAGATCATCTAGTCCTGACCGCTTCAGGGCTGACAGAAGGTTAGAGCACTTTATTAAGGGCATTGTCCAAATGCTTCTTCAACAGTGATGGGCCTGGGGCATTAACCCCCTTTCTAGGAAGCTTGTTTCAGTGTTTGATCACCCTCTCGGTAAAGAATAATTTTTGGTTTGGTTGTTCTTGGATTTGTAATTCCATTCACACTAGCAGTTGGTCTGGCTGTGAAGTGTGCACGAGAGGGAGTTGGTGAAACTCCTCCCTCTCATAACAAGTATTGATGTGTTCACAATCAATGAAGTCTTAATGCTTCCCTTTCACATTAGGTGCATCCAAATATAAGGCTGTGTCTTCTTAACGAGGATCTCAACTGTGGCAAAGTAATGACTGTGGTGTATTTTTTTACATCTTAACTCTAAATGTTTGTTCTTCCGTAAAAAATATACAGTGAAATAGTAAAGTGCATATTCTAGGGCTGAAACTTTGAAAGAGAACATTGGGGCTGTTCAGCCTGGAGAAGAGAAGCTGCGTGGAGACCTCAGAGCAGCTTCCAGTGTCTGAAGGGGGCTACAAGGATGCTGGAGAGGGACTCTTCATCAGGGACTGGAGCGATAGGACAAGGGGTGATGGGTTCAAACTGAACCAGGGGAAGTTCAGGTTAGATCTAAGGCAGAAGCTCTTCCCTGTGAGGGTGCTGAGGCGCTGGCACAGGGTGCCCAGAGAAGCTGTGGCTGCCCCATCCCTGGCAGTGTTCAAGGCCAGGTTGGACACAGGGGCTTGGAGCAACCTGCTCTAGTGGAAGGTGTCCCTGCCTGGGGCAGGGGCTTGGAACTGAATGATCTGAAGGTCCTCTCCAACCCAAACCAGTCTGGGATTCTATGATTCTGTGTGAGCAGGAAGAACACCCTATTGCTGGTCTAGTCAAGCTCCTTGATCGAAGGAAACAATTTGGTGGTTGTATAGTGCACAGGATATAGACACACCTATTGCTGCAGGGTGCCAGTGCTGTTTGTAACCATAACAAAGAAGGGGTAAAATGGCTCAGGACTGTAGCAGATGGTACAACCATAGGGGAGAGGAGGAGTACAACACTTGGACTCTGCCCATTTAAGATGCACTGTTAGAAAATGACTGTCTGAGAGTCAGATTTTATTTAAATGCTCCTACATTTACATTTCAGATAACTAATTCTTGGGTTATGGGAGTTTTGACTCCCTCTTCTGGTTGGTTGCTCTTTTGGTTTAAACATTTGTGTTCTCAATAGTTCCTGTGATGTCTGATAAACCTGGCAGTGAGAGCACATCACTAGCAGGAGCAAAAATTGCTTCTTACCAAGTAAGTGTTGAATTTGTTCCTCTAGCTAAGTAATAACAACATCGATGCATGTAACAATATCAAGTGTTAGTTCTTTTTGTTTCTTAATTTGCAAGTAACAGGTTAGTTTTTCAGCACAGCATTTGTACTTCAGAATTCTTACTCCTCTATAATTTTGGTATCTTGCTCACCAGAAGGTAGGTACCAAATGACAGCTATGATCAGGTCAGTAAAGTGCAGTGAGGGGTTATTCAGTTCAGTGCCTTTTGCTTTCTGCACACTTTTCTGAGATCTTTTCTCAAAGCACATTTCATTTTGCTTCACTTGATGTGGTTCCTTGTTAAAGCTGATGATCTTTAACATTGCCTTGTCACACTGTTAGATTAAGCAGTGCCATAATATACTAGAGTCTTTGTTTTGAAATCCAGTAGCTAAATGACTTAACACATGCGGCCTCCACAGAAGTTAATGAATTAAACCAGAGCTCTGTCTTGACTCTCATGTCTTAGCACTAAAAATCAATTGTCCATTTACTTGTTCTAGCTCGCAACTTAGCACTTTTCAGCCTTTGACCTGCAGAAGGCTGAGCCACGGGACAAATAATTTGAGTGAGAAGTTCAGTAGAGACTTAGCACTGAGAATGGGGTTTTTTTTTGAGGGTATTTTTAGCTTCCTGCCAAAAAGTAGAGTAATACGTTACTTAAAATCCCTCCTAAGTGACAAATAAAGATCCCTGTGTTGTCTCTACAACAACCAGCACTATCTAACTATCTAAATGCTTGTTTCTGATGCCCTGCAGTGGCCTTGCAAACAAAATCCTGTCTGCTCTATTTATTTATTGAATCTCCCCTCTAGTTTTAGCACTGTTTGTGTTCCTCCTCTTACTGGTCATATTTATATTTCTATGTTTTTGGTGTTCCTTAAACCATATCTTAGACAACAAAACCAGCTGGTTTCTGTTAGTCTTGCAGTGTGAACGGAGTGTTTTTTTCTTTCATCTTAAAAATGGAGATTTTTTTGTTACTACGGTCACTAAGCACTAGATATTAATTTTCTAATGATTTAACACATTTTGTCTTAACAGAGCTTTTAAAGTTCATCACTATCAATCAGCTGAATTGTTTTCACTTGGTGCAAAAATATTACTTAGAATAAAAAAGTAATGCAATTGGGTAAATTTGATATATAGCAATACATTGACTACGCAAAGATATGCAAGCGTGGGAAAGTAAAATGGTGACATATATAAGCCCCACTCCAATATATGTTAATGTGGGTTTAAGTCTTCGACTTTGATCTTCGTCTGCAACAGAATCTGGTGATTTGGTGACAGTCTTCCCACAAGTGTTTATAGCAACTCTGAGCACCCAAAGTGCTCAAGTGTCTGCAGTAAATACCATCATCATAGAATCATAAAATCGTGGAATGGTTTGGATTGGAAAGGACCTTAAAATCATCCAGTTCCAACCCCCTGCCATGGGCAGGGACACCTTACGCTAGACCAGGTTGCTCCAAGCCCCGTCCAGCCTGGTCTTGAACGCTAAACTTTGAGCATTTGTGAGTTCAGTGGAAAAAAACCCCAAAGATTCATCATATAAGAGATAAATTGTTTTCAGACAGAGGCTGTGGATCACATTTTCAAGGGCACAGCAGGAGTCTCACTGTCCGCACCTACTAATCCCAATGTTGCTGCATGTCACTGCACACATAGCACATGTTGGCCCATCTCTGGTTGTTTGCTTTGTACACATAAGTTCATTGTATACACACATCAAGACATAGAGCAATGAGCAATACAAATAGGGAATGGCAATACAGTGGTAACAAACAGCCCTCACCCTCTTCATCATTTCAGTGGGAGTAAAAACTAGGGGTAGAAGGTGCTCTCACTTCTTCACCTCCGGGCTTAGTCTGGATGTGCTTGAATGGAGTTTTCTCATTCAAATCTTCAGCTGGCTGCAGTTACAGTTCTGTCATCTTTCATTCTCATCTGTGCTGAGTTTTTTATATTTTAATCTTACTAAATATGAAAGCAGATGCAAGCAAAAACATCTGCTGAGGAGAAGATTCGGAATTGCAGTTCAGAGAGCTCATGAATACCGTAGGCTTATCACTTGTACAAAACTATGTGGGTAGCACACTAGCAAGTGCAGACAGCATGGGGGGAGATCCCAGTATGGAAATCTTCTTTTAATGGTAGTGGAAAGATGAAAAAAAACCCCAAAATTGGAGGGCAGGGGCTTGATTTGGAGGGTGAGAATGGCATGTTGGACACAAATACCAGTATGGATTTAGGCAGATATGACGTGATTAAAAATCTGTGCTTAATCCCCCAAGTCTTTATAGAGCTCATTACCATTATGTGGGAAAATTCCATCTGAGATCTATGGGCTGATTTACAAGAATAAGTATTAACTTATGGATCTTAGGGAACTGGCCTGTTATTTTAAAATCACAGAATCCCAGACTGGTTCGGGTTGGAAAGGACCTTAAAGCTCATCCAGCTCCAACCCCCTGCCATGGGCAGGGACACCTCACACTAGAGCAGGTTGCTCCAAGCCCCTGTGTCCAACCTGGCCTTGAACACTGCCAGGGATGGGGCAGCCACAGCTTCTCTGGGCACCCTGTGCCAGCGCCTCAGCACCCTCACAGGGAAGAGCTTCTGCCTTAGATCTAACCTGAACTTCCCCTGTTTCAGTTTGAACCCATCACCCCTTGTCCTGTCGCTACAGTCCCTGATGAAGAGTCCCTCTCCAGCATCCACATCTGGCATTTAGATCCAAAATCTAAATTTCTCATGCTGTTCCATGAACCAGGAAACTCAGCTGTGCTTTTTCACTGTGTTTTCTGATTCTCTTGGTGTTGTTTTCAGCTCTTTCATTAGTGCTTCTACCTGGCGTTAATGTTGCTATGTCTACCAGCTGGGACTCATGCTACCTCTCAGGAAATATGAACAGAAGGGGTTTGAGAAATGGATGATTGGGCTGTACAAAATAAACATTGTGTGCTTGGGCAGAATGTAAGAGATTGCACTTGTTACCAGAACGCTCTTCTGATTTCCAGTATAAATGCTAGCAAATATGTATGTTCCAAAGCCCTGCCTGCCAAAAACATTGGATTTGGAAAATAGATTTTCCTGCCAATTGCTGTTGCTTGGGCTGCCTGTCATTATCCCCCTCAGCTCTTTTAACAATGATTGTGCATTTTATACAAGTGCAGAAGTGAAGCTATTTAAGAGGCTTTTTTTGTGTTAAGATACTTTCCAGGCAACTCACCTGCTGGAAATGAAACAATTCTGCATTTGTGCCAATTTTCTCCCCTGCACGTAGCATATATTCCACAAAAGGCATGATTGTGGTTATAGAGTTCTTATTTGCTGAGCTATTAGTTAAAGTGAATGAAAACCTGATTTTGTAGATGGTTTAAGCCAAGCTGAGCAATTTTTAATAAAAGCAATTTCTTTACAACAGGGCAGGAAATTGTTTTCCCATCCTGTAAATATTCACTATTTAAATACCTTCATAACTGTAATGAAATTTGGACCCTTGGAAATAGTAACAAAATTATATTATGGGAAAAAAGTGCAGTCAAGAAAAACTGAAACATTTAATTCAAATTATTTTGGAAGATTTAATTTATTTTCTATCTTTATTTCATATTGTAAATTCAGATGTTCAGATATAAAAGGAAATTCTAACCCAAAATAACATTTTGTGTGTTTTGAAAAGCCAGCATAAGCTATTTGGATATCCAGAGAGATTTTCAACTTCTTTTCTACAGGAAATCTGTACAAGTGTTTCTTGGCCATAAAATGTTTTAGCTCTGACAATGCCATGTTTTTAATTGAAAACATGTAGTCAAGTAACTCCCCTCTACCTCCAGTGCAAGCTTTACCCTTATATCCATTTCTGATCCAACCAAAGCTGGATTTAGTTACTTCAGTTTACTTGACAGTATAGGACATTGGTCATACTTGAAATGACTTTAGTAATTTAAAACCAAGCAGAGCCACTGTTCTATTGATCTTTGCAGCAGCATAGTCACCAAAATATCATAATGCAGACTTGTGTAAGAGCTTTCACTGTGCTGAATTATCTTGGACAGGCTGTGACTATGCTGACAGTAGCTCTTACGCTGAACACAGAAATGCTTGACATACACAAAGTGATTTAGGGGTGAGAATGTAATCCCGTCTATCACAGAGTCCAGAGGGCCCCTCGACTCCATGATTTTGCTCCTCTGAGTAAATGTCTCACAAATAACTAAAAAGGCACTTAAAATTTGAATGGCAGATGTGTCTCCAGTGAGCAACTTCCATGGCCCTTGTGCCTTGTCAGGATAACTGAGCAGCAAGGGGATGTACACCCTACTCAGCGTTGACCACCTAATGGAACTGCTTGCTGAGCTGTTGGATCTCCACAGGCTCCTGGTATCATCCATGGAGAGAGGTCACATCTCCCAGGCAGCATGTTTGAGGCAGGACTTCAGGGGCTCAGAATTGCCTACTGGATAAACCTGCATTTTTCCATTGACCGTCAAAGTTGAGGATGATCTAACAGAGTAATTAGGAGCCCAAAGGTGAGGGAATGAATATACCTTACATGGTTTAGCAGGCGCACCTACAGGAGAGCAGGGCCATGTGGCAGTCCCATGCACTTGTGATACAATCTGGTTGCACTTAGTAGGTAACTTATGCAGTACAGGAGCAGTTTCTCTGCATGTTCACTGTAGTTATTCTCTCTGTGAGCTACTGCTGTATCTCTTACCTGAGACATGGGGCTATGAGACAACCCTTTTTCTCATGATACTGTCTATAGTTTAGCCGTGGCTTCGTGTTCTTCTAGGTAGCTGCTGGGATTTCTAGTTTAGTTTTCAGATCCTTCCTAGTGGGAACAAAAGAGCCAGAATTATAGTTGTATTCTTTGTGTGCATTGTGCAGCTATATACTATGGCCTACAACCTACCTACATACAGAAAGCCACCCACAAACTGGCTCCAAAGTATCTGTTGTTCTACCTCAGAAGATACTTCCACTAGTTCAATTAATAAAGTCCATCAGTTGTCATCATTTTTTCATCACTTGTTCTTAAATTATAGTACTTCTGAGAAAAGTGAAGTTTCAGTCTGTTGCTTAAGCATTCACGTAAAAAGCATCGTTTAAGCATTTCATAGGGGAGTGGTTGCATGAAGTAGGACAAGAAAGTGTCAAATATACCAAATGTGTTCTGCTTAATAGTAGATTGTGTTTCTGAGGCACTAGTGCTTGGTTTGTGTGGCAGGGCTGAGTTCTAGCTGCCTCCTTTAGACTCACTTCTTACGCCTCCCTTAGGCACTGCGCCATGATAATCCCATGCTGGTTGTGACAAGAAGAGGACTTCTTCAAGGAGAGTTTTGGTGTCTTTGTGGAAGAACAGAAGCTCGTGTAGGTCAGCACTTTGTCAGGTGCCATGGGCTATAGTTTCAGTAGGTTCTCTTCAAAACATACTAGACCAATATGTGCCTTGAATTAAAGGTTTCCAGATTGATGTCAGATTTTCTGCCGAAGAATGATAATGAAAGGTTTGCTGTTTCACACCATAGCATGAGTAGTGGTTTGTAGGCGTGACAAATCCTGATCTTCAAATTGGTTAAGTTTGTCTCATGGACACCACGGGGCAGAATTTGTTCCTCTTGGCTTGGAATTAAAATATCAGGGAAAGGATTTAATGTAAATCCTTTAAAACTCAAGGGTTTAAAAGATTGGAGTGAGTTCTGATTAGCATAAATCTTTCAGTGTCTGCTTTCTGGCCCCTCACAGCTGCCCATATGTGCCATCTTTGAGGTTACATGGTTCTCCGAGTAGGGAATCATAATTTGCCAAGTGCCTGGGAAACTCCTGCGGTGGCAAAATCTTGTAAAACCATTCTAATCTTTCCTTCTTTGTCTGATGCTTCCCGATCCAGATAATGCTGTCTGCTCTTTCTTAAGTCGAAGTTCATTATTTTCAAGGTTAATGCAAATTCAGGCATCTGAAGAAATAACTGAAAGGACATCCTGTGCTTTCATAAAATTCCATGGAACGTGAAAGCATCCAGTGCTTTTGGAAATGAAGTTGTGTTTCATTGGAATGGGTAGCTAAAATGTAATTGCCTTTAGTTGAACCGTGAATTCCACCTGGGTATTTAGTTTTATGGCTGGTTTAAAACGAGCATTTATTCCTAACTCTTAAAACACCAAGGGTACACACACATATACGTGCACACTTATGCACACACGAAAAGCAATTGCTAGCATTTGTAAAAGCTTCAAAGTTTAATTTGAATCATAGACTAAAATATAGTAATAATGCTTTTTCTTTTATTCTGATGAAAATCAGCATCTCCATATTATACAGGTTGTTCATTTTGGTGCTTATAGATTCTAATACATACATATAATGTGTGTATTCGAGGAAGAAAGTAGGACTTCAGGACTTATAGCTGGCCTAAATTGTGTTCCTGTTGCTGTGGGTTTTGATCATTCTTTACTTGTGGCTTAGGTTACTTTTAACATTCTTTACACATATTGTTAGTGAAGCGGCGGTAAAAGGAAGTGGTGGTAAAGTGATATCATGGATAGATTGCTGGGTTTTGTAGGCAGTTTTTAGAATCCCAAACTGGTTTGGGTTGGAAAGGACCTTAAAGCTCATCCAGTTCCAACCCCCTGCCACAGGCAGGGACGCCTTCCACTAGAGCAGGTTGCTCCAAGCCCCTGTGTCCAACCTGGCCTTGAACACTGCCAGGGATGGGGCAGCCACAGCTTCTCTGGGCACCCTGTGCCAGCGCCTCAGCACCCTCACAGGGAAGAGCTTCTGCCTTAGATCTAACCTGAACTTCCCCTGGTTCAGTTTGAACCCATCACCCCTTGTCCTATCACTCCAGTCCCTCATGCAGAGTCCCTCTCCAGCACCCTTGTAGCCCCCTTCAGACACTGGAAGCTGCTCTGAGGTCTCCACGCAGCTTCTCTTCTCCAGGCTGAACAGCCCCAATGTTCTCAGCCTGTCTCCACACAGGAGGTGCTCCAGCCCCTGATCATCCTTGTGGCCTCCTCTGGGCTTGCTCCAACAGCTCCATGTTCTTCTTATGTTGGGGACTCCAGAACTGCACACCGTTTTCTTTTCTAGGGAACCAAGATTAAAAACTCTTGGCTGCAGAAATGTTCCAACTACGGTCCTCTTCAACTCTGACTCCCCCAAATGAGCTTATATTTACTATTAATGTTAATGTTGCTGCTGCTTCTGAAAAGAAATCTTACCAGAATCGTCATCAGTATTTCTATACCCTTGACGGAGAGAATTTTGGAGTAGCTCCATCCACTGTCCTACGGGAGCATTTGACATCCTACCCACAGTTCAAGTTTAGGAAGAGGTACTTCAGTCTGTGACAGCTTAGACTGAAGACAACACTTCTCCTTAGCTACAACATCTTTCTTAGATTATCAGGGTGATCCTGTGCCCTTTGACCAGTGCCAGGAGGCTTTCTGTTACCTCTTGTATGGAAAAATGATCAAGCCCAGTGTATCTTAGCACTAATATTGAGCAATTTGGCTGTTAAATTACGTTTGAGTTTCCACAGTGACTTTGACAGAAATGATAAAGGCTCTTGAGACATGCCAACCTAATATAATATTACTTTAGCTCTGGTCACACCTGTGGTTATGAAGAAAAGAAGGAAAACACTTTGCAGGCTCTCAAAATCAGAAGGGAAAATGGTTTTTCCTTAGAGTTCTGGCTGTTTAAATGAATTGGAGGTGTGTGCTGCAAAGAATTCTGTTTTAAACAGCTCTTAACATTAAGGGGTTTTTAATTACATTTCCTTCTCCATAAGACATTTTAACACCACCAAATGATTTGTACAAATAATAATTTTAGGCTGTGTCGTTCTGGGTGGATGGATGAATATCTGTCGTTGCCTGTGACAGGCACCTATTCTAACAGAGTTGTCAGCCTTGTGCTTTCAGTGTTGTTGTTCCCCAGGAAGGCTGCTGCTGTTAGGAGAGTTCTTGCAGCAGAAGGCAGCAGAGAAAGCATTTAAGATCTCTTTTTCAGCAAAGCTGAGGTTTCATATGACAGGGTTCTAAGTATGCATAAAGCACTGGCCACAATTTTTAATGTTAATCTTTGGAGAGAAATATTGAAGTATTGAAAGTCTTGATGTTCCCATTGATGCTGCATCTGGTTTTCTGTTGTGTTGTACTTTTTGTAGTCATTTGTGCAAATTTTATTCTAAATCTGTGGAGGTTACTTTTGAGAGCTGCTGTGTGACAGTGGGAGAGACTGTACCAAGTCTAGGGAAAAGGAGAATGACTTCTTTTGTAGTTTAGACACTGCATGGTATCCATGCCTTATTTCCTCATACTGATAATAGTTGGAATATTGTTAATACAGGGTTATTCAAACATAAAGTAATCATAGAATCATAGAATCACCTGCATTGGAAAAGAACTTTAAGCTCATCCAGTCCAACCACTGCCCAGCACTGCCAAGGCCACCACTAACCCATGGCACTGAGGGCCTCGGCTACACGGTGTGTGAACACTTGCAGGGACGGTGACTCCAGCCCTGCCCTGGGCAGCCTGTTCCAATGCCTGAGCACCCTCTGGGGAAGGAATTGTTCCTCAGCTCCATCTAAACCTGCCCTGGTGCAGCTCGAGGCCGTTTCCTCTTGTCCCATCCCTGCATACTTGGGAGACCAACCCCCACCTCTTTATATTTGGATTGTGAAGTTGTAAATCAACTTAAAGCTGAGTGTTGACTAAGAGCAGCTACATCCTGGGCACTACAGTTTTCTGTCAATGGTGTAAAATTCTCACTTTTAGGTGACATACTGTGCTTTAATGACCACATGTGAGTAACACTCTGGCAAAGGATAGTGAACAGCAGACTGCAGCGCTTCCGAACACTCAGCTCACGCATGCATGCCCATTTTCAGGGCCAAAATCAATAGGGAGAGGTATCAAAATGGTACCTCTGGTGGGCTGATGGTGTGCTGGTGGAATACTGTCCTGGTGGAATATTATCATGGTCCTAGCCTGTCCTTCATGGTTGAGATCCATGGACATACATTATGGAATCTGTGAGAGTCTCTGGAAGTGCTTATAAAGCTTTGTAAATCAAATGTCATATCTAAACGTGGCATCTGGTTTGCCAAAGAAATAACTCACCTTAGTGAGTGTTTTATTTAGAGCCACTGAATAACGATATTAACTATGTGTTACTCTAAAAGTAAAGGAAGAACATGAAAAATCACCCTAAGAAAAACAGTATAAAGTTTTAAGTGAAAACCACACACCACTAATATATAGTAAACTTGTTTTTCTGGGACTTTGTAATGTGAATGAAAGTAGGTGACCATCATGAGTTAAGATTTGTTTCTTTTTTGCAACAGAGGGAAGTATTTAGGCTTGTTTGAGGTTTTGAGTGATGTCAGTGTGAAATTCACTGCTGAAAAGCAAAAAGAAATGGAGTATGCTGGAGAGAAAGAGGCAGAATTCTTCATTCTCACATTATGGTGTGGAAATACTCTGCTAGGAAGTGGGAACTTTAAATCAAGGCTGCTTCCCTGTATGGAATGACAGCCTGTCTGAAATGGTACTTCTGGAAATGATAGCACTGCATCTTATGGCCAACATTGCCAGTGGAAAGCAAGGGGTTAGGATGGAGCTGGCAGCTGTGGAGATGGAGGAGATGAAGAGAGAAGTGAGAAGAACGGGAAGTGAAATCTTTCCAGCAGTTAGATGGAAATGTTGGTTTGTTTTGTTTCTCTGCTCTGCAGAAGTGAGTGGCAAAGCCACGGGGAAAGCAAATGTGATTTCAGTTCCTCCGTTGTGAAAACACATAAAAGATATTTCATCAGTAGCTACTTACAGTTAGAAACCATTTTTATCATAACTAAGATCAGTGAAAAGATGACAAATGTTGAGGCTTGTAGCTATAACTACAACAATTAATCCCATGACAGATATGATGATTTCAAGATACAAATCTATGATACAAATATTAAATGTTTCATTAAATTCTTGCCATGTATCATTAATTCCATTCTGAAATACCTCCTACAACTAAAAGGAAGAAAGAGTACATAAATAATATTGATATGGGGCACATCACCCCACATGAAATCAGTATTCTGCACTGTCAATACCTAATGGTGGTTATGTCAGCTGCCAAGGCAGAAGGGTGATTTCCTTCTCTTTGTTTCTCCAGTACAAAGTTGCCTACAGTTGCTGTAAATATCTTTGGAAAATACTGCTTTTAGCAGTGTTAGTACTGAGGCTGAGCAAAAGACTTGGAGGATTTTGTGTTCGCTGTCCCGCACTGATTTGAAAAAAATAGGCTTTTGGGGTTTTTTCTGCTTCTTTTAGGTTTGTATCATCAGGGATATGACAAAGCTTACAGAGGAATCTGTAGGTCTTCCTGTATTGTGCGTGAGATCAGGCGTGTGGTGGGCATATAAGGGAGAAGCTCTTCCCTGTGAGGGTGCTGAGGTGCTGGCACAGGGTGCCCAGAGAAGCTGTGGCTGCCCCATCCCTGGCAGTGTTCAAGGCCAGGTTGGACACAGGGGCTTGGAGCAACCTGCTCTAGTGGAAGGTGTCCCTGCCCGTGGCAGGGGGTTGGAGCTGGATGAGCTTTAAGGTCCTTTCCAACCCAAATCATTCCATGATTCTATGATTCTATACTCTCCATCCTCCCAATGAGGAATTCAGATGTATTACCCTACAGTTGCAAGATGTGGATATTCTCTGTTACTCCAGTGTAATTTTACTGACATATTGGACATGAAGAGTGCAGTTACTAGCTGGTGTATTCTATAAGCATGTCTAGCACTGGTAACATGTGCTAGAAATATGCAATTGGGATAGATTTCCAGACCCATGAATGTTTTCCTAATAGAACTAACTGGATTCCTGGGAATTCTGTCTAATCTCGCAGGGAAACACTAGACAAGTTGTAGAAAAAAAGAAACTTGTTCTTTTTCTTTAATTTGTGTAAGTAAGTCTTACATGTTAGTGATCATAGGAATGCCCAGTTTGTATTTGCTTTTAATGGAGTTTATGTTTTTATGGAGCTTTGCCTTTTAAACAGTAACTGGTTGAAGCAATTTGCTTGTAAATCCTTACTTTGTCAGGCACTCAACTGCTTTTAGTATCATTTTGCTGCTCCAAATGAGTCAAAAAAGCAGCTTTTTAATGTTTTGTGTTTCCCAAGTTGCCTTTTGGAGGCTTTCTGCAGGAGGATTTAAAACCAAGGTCTCATCTGGAACTGGAAAAGGGAAGTCAACATTAATATTTTGGTGCAATCCTAAAGCAGTCTGAATTTGTAACCATTGGGAACCGTGCATTAGGACAACGTAATGTCAGCTTTGAAGATTTTTATTCCTCATGTCTTTCTTTAGGGTGCTTTGCAGTTGCACTTTGGAGTACAAGTTCTTGCCAGAGTAACGTGGTTCATTAGAGGTATCACAAAACGTTTGTGTGAGTTTGTTCATTTGTGACTGACATGGATGGAAAGAATCAAAATGAAAATTAGGGGTTTGTGCCACACTTGTCTATGGAGAGCTGCAATGAGACAGTTAAGGACAGCTATTTTATGAAGCCTTAATGTATTCATAGCAGCAGCTTCTGTTTCCTTAGAACAGAATAGCAAGAATGCAAGAGCAGCAGTGCTGTATGTTTGGAATAAGAAATTGTTTTATCATCTTCCCAACTATGACCAAACAGTAGATGATAATAAATTGCATAGAAAATGTGAGGAAATTTCTTGATAGATGCTCTTGCCAGGGCTCAAATCAGATACTAGGAAAAGTTGGCTCTGGTTTAGGATATCACAGTCATTTAACATGGCTGCATTAAATCCAGCTGGCATCAGGCCCCATGTATTACCACAAGGATGTTGTTTGAGAACAATTGTTTATATTGTTTGATATTGCTAAGAAGGACATGGAGCTGTTGGAGCAAGCCCAGAGGAGGCCGCGAGGATGATCAGGGGCTGCAGCACCTCCCGTATGGAGACAGGCTGAGAACATTGGGGCTGTTCAGCCTGGAGAAGAGAAGCTGCGTGGAGACCTCAGAGCAGCTTCCAGTGTCTGAAGGGGGCTACAAGGATGCTGGAGAGGGACCTTCATCAGGGACTGGAGTGACAGGACAAGGGGTGATGGGTTCAAACTGAACCAGGGGAAGTTCAGGTCAGATCTAAGGCAGAAGCTCTTCCCTGTGAGGGTGCTGAGGCGCTGGCACAGGGTGCCCAGAGAAGCTGTGGCTGCCCCATCCCTGGCAGTGTTCAAGGCCAGGTTGGACACAGGGGCTTGGAGCAACCTGCTCTAGTGGAAGGTGTCCCTGCCCGTGGCAGGGGGTTGGAACTGGATAAGCTTTAAGGTCCTTTCCAACCCAAACCAGTCTGGGATTCCATGATTATATAACCCTCTGAAACATAAACAGTCGAGAAGTTGATGTTTTTCTCACATTATTGTACTGGTATTTATGCTTGATCTCCTCCATACTCAGACACTTTTCTCCATCAAGCCATTCCAGCACGAATTTTTGCACCAAAACCGCTTTTGGTTTTCACTTTGAAGCTCCAGTCAGTCCTGATTACAGGATACAGAAGCACATAGGATTATTAGTCTTGAAGGACTTCATAAATGTCAAGAAAACAGAACATGGTATACTAGACATAGAATCATAGAATCACAGAATAGTTTGGGTTGGAAGGGACCTTCAGAGCTCACATAGTCCAACCCCCTGCAATGTGCAGGGACATGTTCAACTAGATCAGGTTTCCCAGAACCATAACCTGGCCTTGAGTGAGGGACATCCACCACCTCTGTGCAACCTGTGCTGGTGTTTTACCACCCTCAGTGTAAAGATTTTTTAACTCACATCCTCACAGGACTCTGTATATCAGCCACAGCTGACAGTAACAATAGAATTTCATAGGCTTTGCTTGGTTTACTGAATTACATATGTAAAGAATGCTGAGGAGTGGTGGTAAGTAAAAGGGAGAGGTGAGTTCTGGATCTACAGAAATGTTGATTCTTATCTGTGTCTTTTAGTAGCCAGCTGGTAATCACAAACTCTGGATGTGCATCATGCCAGGCTTACATTTCATCTAAGGCATCTACTAAAATGTGTTTGTACAATTGGAGGAGGATACATTCTAGCGGCTGGTTTTGTTTCATGCTGTTCTTTTAACTCAGAAATGGGTATAATTATTTCAGCCACGAGGTGGACGTGCAGCCATCTGCCTGTTCTGCCATCAGCCAGGATGCTGCTCCGGTACTGCCGAGAAAGAGAGGGGTTTCAGTGAGCAACCAGAGCCTTTCCTCTTTCAGACTGGCCAGTCTGTTTCAGAAATCAGTTGTTATTCCTCAGACCATGTTGTGAACATGCGGTAGATATTTCCCACCATCAAGCGAGCTTGTTGGGAAAGGAAAATCTACTCCGTGGCAGACTGTGCTTACTTTTGCTTTGATCTCAAGCAGAAATGGGCTGTTATCAGGTTCAGCAAGCTTCATTTTCTACTCCACTGCACTGCAGTATTACAGAAAAAGCTAGTTATCATGGGATTTTCTGTTTCCCTCTGACAAGCTGCCTTCCCGGGAGCCTTTTCCGGGAGTGGAATCTAGACATCTGCTGCTGTTTGGCTACGCTGACATATTCAGCAGCTGCGCTTGCATTTAGGGTAGTAAAATCTTCAAACCACTTGAGCATCACTTAGCCCGAGTTCAGGTTCAGGTCTGATCAGCTTCAGCACTTTTTTTGTGTCTTTCAAATGCTTAAGTTAGTAATAAACCACAAGATGTCGTGCAGTAATACCAGTGGTTTATTATCTTAGCCATATGGGGAGGTGCAATAGCTGATAACTTCATTTCAGCTGGATATTAACATTCATTATGACACAGGTTCTGCAGTGCTCTGTCCTGGTCTCTTGGATAGCCCCTGTGTAGCATTGGTTAAAGTTCTGAATTTCCATTTCATGAAGAAAAGTGTGGTTTCATTTCCATTTGATTGAGAACAAAGCAACTTTAAATTTTTTTTTTCTACATAATGGAAATTCATAGTATTTCAGTTTTAGTATTTGATTTCAGGATCTTGAAAAGGTATTTCAATCTTTTTAGTATATCCTGAAATAATGGATGGAGAGATAATAACAATCTGAAATAGAAAACATGAATTCAAGTCTAAACAACAATTGGCAATATATGTATTTTTAATAATTTTTATCAGATCATTTATTTTTCTAAACAGTTTTGACAGGAGAAATTAACTCATTTCATACTCAAGTAACAAGTGAGCTGCTGATGGAAACACCGAGGTCAGAGGTTTGCTCTTTTGAATCCCGATGCCATTCCAAGTGAACATTTTAAGGCAAATGTAGCTTACTCTGTTGCTGTCCTGTGCTTACAGCATGATAGTAGACTGCATTCTTAACTAAAATGTTGTCTGAGTGCTTCAGAATAACCCTCAAGATTAATTCTGCTTTATGTTTGCTAAATAAAATATGAAAATGTCACTTTTGTGTTCATTTACATGTCAAAAAACCATCAAAAATAGAGGTGTGCATTTCCCTTTTTAATATTGCCTTGGCCTATAACATGCCTATTACCTTGTGACAAAGGCAGACCTTGGTGTCTGCCGTCAAAGCCACTATTTCTTTGGGTTCAGCCTGTTATTTATAGGACAGAAGTTGCTTAGAGGAGTAGTGTGGTAGAATTGTGTTGTCCCGATGTCCAGTCCGTGGACCAGGTTTGGGAGCAGGTTGGAGTAAGAAGTGTCTGTCAGAATGAGCTTTACTGGAACCAGCTTGACAAATGAGGTTTAGATTTACTAGCCTTCAGGCTTGCCTTGGCCTCCAGGTATTGCAAATCCAGTGAAGGGGCCCTTAAAGCTTTTCCTGCCTCTGTTTGATATCTTTATCAACCATCTGGACAAGGGGATCGAGTGCACCATTAGTACTTTTGCAGATGACTCCAAGTTGGGCAGGAGTTCTGATCTGCTGGAGGGTAGGAAGGCTTTACCAGTGGAGCTGGTGCAGGGCCTGGAGCACAAGTGTGATGAGGAACGGCTGAGGGACCAGGGGGGGTTTAGTCTGGAGAAGAGAAGGCTCAGGGGGGACCTTCTTGCTCTCTACAACTGCCTGACAGGAGGTTGTAGTGAGGTGGCGTCGGTCTCTGCTCGCAAGGAACAAGGGATGGGACAAGAGGAAACAGCCTCAAGCTGCACCAGGGCAGGTTTAGATGGAGATGAGGATCAATTCCTTCCCCAGAGGGCGCTCAGGCATTGGAACAGGCTGCCCAGGGCAGTGCTGGAGTCACCGTCCCTGGAGGCATCTAAAACACGTGTAAGTGTGGTGCTTAGGGACATGGTTCAGTGGTGGACTTGGCAGTGTTAGGTTTACACTTGGACTCAGTGATATTAAGGGTCTTTCTAACCTAAACTATTCTGATTCTATAGCTATGTGGAAATGGTGGAGGCCGTGCTAGCTAGGCGTTAAATGTGATGTCTGGTCATTTACAGGGACTTGTGCTATCACTTGCTTTTCTTGTAGATTATCTCCTGTTTTCTCATGAACTTTAGTTAAGCCATTCAGAAAAGCTGAATATGGCTCTTTCTACAGCTCTTGCTGGGTACGAATCTTCTTTGTATTATAGGCAGTTGTAATTGCATCACTTTGTACAACAAGCTGCAGCCTGTGCTTGTTTTATAACCTTATATTTGCATACTAATGGTGTTTTGTATCACCAAACAGTAGTATTCTCTACTGGACCTTTTTATCTGCATGTGTTATGGAATATTTTAACCTTTTAAAGTGTACTTAGTAGACATTCTGTTTACACTCATTGTACATCACAGAAACATATTGGTAAAGTAAAATGTTGCTGGAAGAAAATAGGTTGTTTGTAGTTTGCCAGTAGAGTGCAAGGAAGAGAAAATAAAGTAAGTAGCATCAGTTGAGGTGATTATTTTGTGGGTGGACATAAAGTTTATTTGATCTTGTGTTAAATATTAGGTGTGCAGAGCTGCTTCTCTGGCAAAGAAGCTACCACAGGTTGTTCTTTTGGCTTTAGGTAAATAGACACTCAAAGCTAAATGCCAACAATTTCAGGTAAAGTAGAAACATCTCAGGGAGATTAAAAGATTCTTGAACCCAAGAACAATTTATATTTGAATTTCTGCTTTGAATTGTACAAAATGATAAAGTTTATTCAACTTCATGACTTCTAATGACATGTATATAGGCTCTACATTAATGACTCAAACATGGATGTAAAGAAGAATCTCCTTTAGTGCAGTAAAGACAGCAAACAGTTGTAAATTTCCTTGAAACTGAGGAAAAAAGATGTACATATAGTGTATGGAAAGATGTATGGAAAAGATTTAGGAGAGCAAATTAGATGCCCTTAACACCCAGTGTTGACAGAAGCCTGACTACAGAAGATGCTGGTGACCCACAGTTTACATTTAGACAGGGAAACAAATGTGCATATGTATAAAGAGCTACTTTACAGGTATTCATGTCTAGCTATATAAAATTAAATGAAGTTATAAAATTTCATCAGCCCATTTTCCCTCCTGTACTTTCATAGAATCATAGAATGATTAGGATGAGAAAGGACTTTAAGCTCACCCAGTTCCCACCCGCTGCCACAGGCAGGGACACCTTCCACTAGAGCAGGTTGCTCCAAGCCCCTGTGTCCAACCTGGCCTTGAACACTGCCAGGGGTGGGGCAGCCACAGCTTCTCTGGGCACCCTGTGCCAGCGCCTCAGCACCCTCACAGGGAAGAGCTTCTGCCTTAGATCTGACCTGAACTTCCCCTGGTTCAGTTTGAACCCATCACCCCTTGTCCTATTGCTCCAGTCCCTGATGCAGAGTCCCTCTCCAGCATCCTTGTAGCCCCCTTCAGACACTGGAAGCTGCTCTGAGGTCTCCACGCAGCTTCTCTTCTCCAGGCTGAACAGCCCCAATGTTCTCAGCCTGTCTCCATACAGGAGCTGCTCCAGCCCCTGATCATCCTCATGGCCTCCTCTGGACTTCCTCCAACAGCTCCGTGTCCTTCTGATGTTGGGGACACCAGCACTGCACACAGTGCTGCAAGTGGGATCTCACGAGAGCAGAGCAGAGGGGCAGGATCACCTCCTTCGACCTGCTGCTCACGGTCTGGGCATGCAGCCCAGCACAAAACTGGCTTTTAGCTTATTGCAGATGACTGCAGGGCAGCTTCTTTGAGTGGTAACTTCAATCTGTCTAGCATATTACTGACACTTGCAAATGACATAAAATATACAGGGTCTTAATTATTTTTATTAATTTCTTGCCCACAGAGTGTGTTTATTTACAACTGTAAATTCTACAGTTCTCCTAAATCTTTCAAGAACATTGCAAGCCTGCCTACTCATTAGCTTATTGGTTTTAATTGCTTTTATTCTACTGATGTTACAGAAAACTGGCTTTTCAGGAAATAATGCTACTGACTGATTTCAAAGTTTGCGGACCTGGCCTAGATCCAGCCTTATTTTCCTCTTTAAGAACAGGTCACAGAAGTAGGGCACATCAGACTGGGCTCCCAGTAGGGAGAGGAAAACGTGCCATGGCTGCTTTTAGGCAGTGCAAGCAGTGCCAGCTGGCTCATTGAGCTCAGTTCTGTAGAACCAGGCACAGTAGCAGGTGACCTACCTCCAGGTTGTACATTCAGCCTTAATTCATTTTCAAGAGCAGACAAGGATCTGCATTTGAAAGCAGTCATCTGATGTTTAGCTTCCTGACATCCCAGCAGCTGGCTGTGCTATGGAGGAACTCTCAGAGGAGACACAACCTGTTGGTATTCAATGTTTGCCTTTTTCTGAGAGAGGAACATATCTGAATCATCCCAAATTTGTCATTTCAGTCTTCTACAAATGGCACCACAGGAACTGAGACACAGTTCTTCAGATTCCTTTCCCTTCCCCAGCTCTATCCACGTAGTCTTAACATTTTGAAAGGCTCCAGTGCCTACCTACTGTAAGACAGAGGCGTTTGTAGTGAATAATACTTTTTTATGGGAAGAATACAATATATGTAATGCTTGAGAAACCCTCCCACCATGTACAGAGTGGTCAGTTGATTTGGAAGTGGCAGCTGTCTTTTACCTTGAGATTTCCTTAGTGTTCTAGTATAACTTAGGGACTGTAGCGACGGGACTAGGGGTGATGGGTTCAAACTGAACCAGGGGAAGTTCAGGTTAGATCTGAGGCAGAAGCTGTTCCCTGTGAGGGTGCTGAGGCGCTGGCACAGACTTTTCCCAGAGAAGCTGTGGCTGCCCCATCCCTGGCAGTGTTCAAGGCCAGGTTGGACACAGGGGCTTGGAGCAACCTGCTCTAGTGGAAGGTGTCCCTGCTCATGGCAGGGGGTTGGAGCTGGATGAGCTTTAAGGTCCTTTCCAACCTAAACCAGTCTGGGATTCTATGAACTTTGGTGGCTGGGGGGAGGTGGTCTCTGATTTCCCCCATTTCCTCACAAATGCGCATGCAAAGATTCCTGTTGCTGAATTCACAGTACCCAGCACCGTGAATCTGAGGATCCTGCATTCTATTGACAGGTTATTGTGTTGTTTCAACTGATTTCTTCAAAGGCATGGAACAGAAGCCACTAAAATGTGAAAGGAGAACACAGATTTCTTTTTTTCAGTGTATTCTGATCCTGTTCCCGTTTATTTCAGTGGCTTTAGATCAGGCCCTATTGCTGATTTGCCAGTTTCCCTGGTAACGTTTTATTTTTAGCATCATTATTCTTCAGAGGTCTGGCATGGAGGGTTCAGTTTGAATATGAACTATTATGATTTTATTTTAAATGGTCCATTTTATAGGCAAAAAGGAAAAAGAAAACCCTCAGCTCTTCCACAAAATATCTATAAATATCTGGAAAATGTGGCCATATCACATGGTCAAAACATTTGTCACTATGTTTTTTTATTTTCCATGGTTTCAGTGGAAGATTTTTGGAAGACAGGTTGTTATGCATTCATGTATTTTTAAATCTCTTTAAAACCAGGATCCTTTTGTACACAAGGGTTGTGTTACTCTGGTTTTCAACTCTGCTGTCATAGCAGGCCCCTAATGCTCAACAGCACAGTGCTTCTGAAAAGAATTGGTCTGGAGGAAAAAGAGAAATACTTCTCTCATTCATTTTCAGCCACCTTCTCTCTCTGCAAAGTGGCAGGACAGAAGTGAAGAAGCTGTGAAGATTGCATTTGTTTCCATTTCTAGGTTCTACTTAATGACTTATACATGTGAAATCCGAGTGCCTTGCCTAAAAATTTCTTCAATAAGGAATGAGAAGAGCTGAAACTCTTAGTCTGGAGCCTCTACCCATCATGACAGAATGGGATCCTAGCTGGAAACTGCACAATTATTTTGCTTTCTTTGCTCCAGCATTACCTGATGGTCCATTTGAAATCGACACAATGACTTTGGCTAAAGAACAAGTAGCAGTTGGTAAGAAATCTGAGGGTTCCTATCTTGATTTAATGAGACAATTATGATTCATTTTAACCCTCTCTCTCAGCTCTCTGGCAAAAAGCAATACTTGAGAACTGAGGCTGAATTTAGTGGGAATGAAAATAACTCTACTAAATATTAACAGGGTGAAAAAGGAAAAAAATATACAGACCAGCAACCCTCCCCCAGTCCTATATCAACATGATGCTTAAGAGTTCATGGTGCTACCTCACTGTCAAAGAGAAAAGTCAAAGAACATTTTAAAGCTTTCAGTGTTTTTCAAGATAGTTTCTGGATGTAGAGAGCTATTTGCCCATTAACAGATCAAGGATTTTCTAATTCTGTCTTTCACTCAAGTTGCAGAGGAAAGATGATTTGCCAGAATTTATCAGCAGATGAAGAACTATTTAGCCTCTTACGTAGGTTTCTATTTATAGTATTTGTCGAGCAAGTTCTCTCCTTGGGAGGGATTATAATATGACCACTACATGGTGTGATGAAAGCCTTCCCATACCTCAGGCTCCTTTTATCTGAAATAATTGCCATAATAAGATATAAGGTCTAAAAAGCTCTTAGGGTTTTAACTGCAAGTCCTGTGCTATTCAGAAGATTCCTTGGCTACAAGCAGATGCTTCTATTTTCCTGAAATCCTGAAATCAAGGCTCTTTGAGTGAAAAAGAGCCTCTCATTTTCTCTGTTGCTAGGGAAATGGTAAGAGAGAAATAATCCTTCCTCTTCCTTGAAAAAATGACCAATTTGTGTCATAAAACGTGTCATTCTCAGGACTCTTTAGCTCTGTAGCTTCATCTGTCCAAACAATCTTGGCTAAGGCTGAGATAAGAGTCTGGCAAGGCCTAGATGCTAATTGGGCCAGTGAGATCTCATCACTCTCTCTCGAGAGGTTAAGTAAGATGATGAGAAAGTGGCCAGTTATGGCCATTGGCCCATTCCAGCTGCCATAGCCAAGAGTTGTGCTAATGGGAGCTGATGGGTTGCTTTCTGCCAAATTGACTTGTTCTCTTCACACAGACACATTTTTTGGCCTCTTATAGTGAGCAGGAATGAAAGGCTTTCAAAAAGAAGGAATTACTGGAGCTTCCAGGGTACAAAGGCTCATACAAATTGCCTGTGAGTCCATTGGATTTGACAGGCAGGAAAGACACGTTGGTGAGAAGGAGAGGGCTCGGACATTTGCTATGTTCCAGGTAGAACATTTCTCATTTGGAGGTTCTGAATTTTCACACTAAGCTGAATACTGAAATGCCGCTGCTCTCCTTTGTTAATAATAACAAAGGGGTTAATAATAAGGGGGTTAATTAAAGGGGTTAATAATAACAAAGGGGTTAATAATAATAATAAGGGGTTAATAATTAGCCCCTGCTTGCACTGATGGTTTTGTTAGTGCTGATTATTTGACCTGCTTTGGAAAACACTCTCCTGTTTTGAAAGCTACATGTAGTGGTATTGCACATTATTTGCACTTCCCTTCTGTAGAACCTTTTTATCCTTTTTTAGTAGGGAGAGAAGGAATGGAGAGCATTAAAAATAGATACCTTGAAGCAGTATCAGCCTGTCAGAAGTATATATATATGCAGTTAATATTGGGTTATGTAGTACTTTCCCTGGTGCCCTGACTGCTAGCACATAAACGCTTGGCAGAGGTTAGCCTCTAGGGTCACTTATGGCCATCTGTATAGGTTACAACCACGCTTTCTCACTGTCTAATAACACAGGGAGAGATTGTGCTTCCCAGAAAATGTGTGATTTAAGGAAAAAGAAAGGAGGAAAATTATATGGTAAAAGGAACAAATGGGTAAACACAACCTACTGTATGGAGTTGTAGTTATGGTGAGGAAAGAAGGGAGGGTACTAGGACATAGAATCACAGAATCCCAGACTGGTTTGGGTTGGAAGGGACCTTAAAGCTTATCCAGTTCCAACCCCCTGCCACGGGCAAGGACACCTCACACTATCTGACAGAGAATCTTCTAGGTGCTGCTACCACTCACAGCTCTGCCTAGGTAGGCAGTCCTGACATGGGAGAATGTTAAAATATGGCACACACATGAACACATAGAATCATGGAACAGTTTGGGTCGGAAAGGACCTTCAAAGCTCATCTATCGTCCAACCCCCTGCAATGAGCAGGGACATCTTCAATTAGATCAGGTTGCCCAGAACCACATCCAGCCTGGCCTGGAATGTCGCCAGGGATGGGGCATCCACCACCTCTCTGGGCAACCTGTGCCAGGGTTTCACCACCCTCAGTGTAAAGAATTTCTTCTTCACATCCAGCCTGAATCTCCCTCTGTCAGTTTAAACCCATTGCCCCTTCTCCTATGGCAATAAACCCTGCTAACATCTTGCCTGCACGCTTTCAGTTCGACAGCTATTTGCCTGAAGAGCTGCTGTGCAGTACAAAGGAAACTCATTCCCCTGAGCTCGCACAGCTCAGCTTTGCAGACAGAACAGGCCACTTGGTCACAGCTCACCGATGAAGCCTGGCCTGTTTTGTGTGCTTTCCCCCTGCCAGATCACACACCAAGACCTATAGCACCTGCTTAGAGGTAATTGCATATAGGGTGGTTACCTTCCCCATAGACACCTACATAACTCACTGCTCTGTGCAGCTAGTGCAGACCTTCCTCATCGGGCAGACGTGCTGCTGCTTGAAAGACCTGGAGCTGATGACCCAGGTCATTCTCTCCTGAGACACAAAGATGGAGATTCTTGGGCTTTTTTAGAGCAGACTTATGGTCTGGTGGCACTTTGGGACATGTATGATTGATGGGTAGATTAAATTAATTCCTAAAATATTTAGAAATCAAAAGAAACATTCCCTTGAAATGCCAGAATTATAACTGCGAGATGTTCTATCCTTAATATGACTACATAGAACATGTGGCTTCACCTAGGTTCAGTGCAGCCCTCGCTCTCCTTATCCCACTATAAGCTGTGTGAGGCTTTGGGTTTTGAAAATCGTAGCAATAAGAGCCTACAAAATGACAAACCTGCGGCAGTAGTAGCATGGGTCAGTGGTTAACCAGCATGACAAGCAGCAGAACAAGGACAAGAGGGGAAGACGACAAGGCCTGGAAATCTTTGCTGTCTCCAGTTTCTTCCATTTTCTTTGAATGTTCTTACAGAAGTGGAAATCCAGGTCTTTTTAAAGTTGTGTACTCTCTAGCACTCTGCACCACAGCACTAATGCCATGAGGCAGAAACTCTTCCCTGTGAGGGTGCTGGGGCACTGGCACAGGGTGCCCAGAGAAGCTGTGGCTGCCCCATCCCTGGCAGTGTTCAAGGCCAGGTTGGACACAGGGGCTTGGAGCAACCTGCTCTAGTGGAAGGTGTCCCTGCCCGTGGCAGGGGCTTGGAACTGGATGAGCTTTAAGGTCCCTTCAACCCAAACCAGTCTGGGATTCTGTGGTTCTATAAGATTTTTTTCGCCAACTTGTATCTGAATTCTTCTACTTGCATCATAAAAAAGGTCAGTGAAAGGAGGAGTCTTTCATAAATCTGACTAAAATGAAAGCATTTTAAGAAACCTCTTCCAATGGTCTGCCTTGGTTTAGCAGGTTAGACAAGTCTGCAATCTGCTAGGCATGCAGAGCTCACAGCAGAATGGGATCTATAGTCTTAGCTGTCTTGATTATTTAAATCACATGCCATTTTTCTCCTCATTATTCGAAAGTGGAAACCTCATGGTCTCTGTAAGTAAACCAAGGCATTAATTTGGCATCAGACCCATGGTAGTTCTCAGAAAACTCACACTTAGAAGTGGCCAAAGCCTGCAACTCATCCCTTGCCAGGTTGGCACACTCTCAGGGGTGGGAGATACAGGTTGCTGTAACCTCTTCTGTGAAAACTCTTCTCTCTGTGAAGTATGGACATAATCGTCTCAGATTATATAGAAAGATCAGAAGTACCAGAGGAGACTGCAACAGATACTGCCTGGAGGTTTCAGCTAATACTTCTTTTGGGCCTGGGAACGGCTTTCCAGCCCCTAATGATGCTCTGCTAAAAAGTATAGGCCTGGTAGGCCTGGCCCTCTGCTAACTATCCACACCTCTTCTGGTCTAAAGCAGACAAGTTCCAGGGTGACTGGCTCTCAGGGTGAATTATGTAGCTCAGGCAATGAACATCACTTGAATATGTGAAAGAACACCATAAGAATGGGTATTGAAGACTTTGATAAACATAGGCTGTACATTATAGCTAGTTTTAGGGACAATTCAAATACAGCTACTGTTGGCAAAGCATTGATTATATTGTCTCGTACTTTACAGGTTAAAATGAGCCAAGCTCCCAGCTGTGTGATGCTATTCTTTTAGCTGAGCTATTTTCTAGCCTTAGTACAGTGTAGGAACAGACAATGTCATCAGCAAGCTCAGTTTGAAGCAGGAACTTTTTCCTAGGGAAAGAATCACATTCTATTGATGGCATGGCACCCAGATATATTCCAGTCTCCTTGGAATGAATTGGTGTGGGAGCAGAGCTTTCCCTTATGCATCATTTAGTAGCTGCAGAGGCTTGACCGATCCACATATCCCCATGGCTCTCATTTCTGTCTGAGCATCGCTGGGAAAGTAATACAGCTGGAAAAGCTGAATGACAGTTGGCCTTTGAAGGTAGGGAGACTTTCCTGAGAGGGGGAAAAAAGGGAAAAAAAGCCTGTTTTTTCTCCTCCATCAGAAGAGGTGATTTCAAGGTCTGAGCAGACTTCTCAAATTCTGGGTGACTTCTCATCTTAGTGCAAGTTTCTTATTATCCTTTATGGCAAAACCACTGGAAGAACAGATTTCTTCTATGGGAGGTATATCCGAATGATATCTTTATGTATATTTGGGAAGAGATTACTGCAGGCAAAGCAGAAAACAAAATTAGGGCAAGTATTTGCAGCCTTGCCACAACCTGTGCCTCGGTTTAAATAATCTGTTTAGCTTTCTCTTTCTAAAGCCTGGCTTGAACATGTGAACTTTGACTAAGTTCCCTTACTTCTATTTTGGACATGCAGTACAGAGACACTTGTTAGTTTTGTCCAATGCTTCAAACATTCTGTGATGTAAAGGTTTGTGAGCAGATTTTAGTCATGATTTTATGAACAAGGGTTGTAACGCGTTGAAAAGATTCCTGCCAAATTACCTGTGCACTGGTCTGTCACATGAAAGGTCTTCATAAGCCTCTACTTGACTGATTATGATACAAGCTTGTCTGATGTGGTTTCTGAAATCAAGACCTCTAAAGCTCTTTTAAAGTCCAGCACAAAATAGATTTTTGTTTCAGTTTAATCACTCATAGCTTTGAAAACTCCTTTGCTTGATTAGATACAGTCATCAACCCGGATCCCTGTGAGCTCTCTTAATTTAGTGGCAGTGGTGCTATAGCCAGAATGGTCTGAGAGAATAAGACAAGGTTTGGCAGTAGAGGTGATTTCTCATCCTTGATCAAGCTTTATACTATAACCTCTACATCAGAGGTACCCTTCAGAGGGGGACTTCCTTTTTAGCCTAACTTTAGATGTTTAAAATGTGCCTTTTAAAATGTTTGAACTAATTGTCGAGGCCCCTTTGTAGTCCATGGAAGGACTGCTCACAGAGGGGAGTTTATCAGATTTGAATGTGTTAGACACCAGCTGTCAGTGGTCATACCCTAGCAGGAACTGGTTTACACTCTTTCATCCCATCCCATGGTCTCTCTGAGCCATACTTGGGCCATCACTGCCTGTAGCTTTCCCAGCCTACCAGTACATGGTTGTGGGACACCACAACCTTGGTCCCCAGCTTTCCTGCTTCACACAGCCTCATTCAAACCCATCATCTGCTGCGGCAGGTAACAGGCTGCTGCACCAGCATCTGCTGCTGGCCAAAGGAGAGGTCTCTCCTGGATCTGGGTACTCATGCAGAGGGGTCAGGACACTCTCCACCCCAGCCGCAAGCAGAGTGCTCCTTCAGTCACTGCAGAGGGAGCAGCGTCACAACTGTTTGTACACTTCCCTTTCTCTGAGAGTCAACAGACTGGTTTCTGATTCTCTTTTACCCATCTTAGATTGTCAGGGAAGTTCTGGGACGGGGATTGCCAAGTGAGGCAGATCTGCACCGCAGCTTGGTGTGGTACCAGCCAACTCCAGCATGTCTTTGCTGGGAGCATGGCACGTGGATGCCGTTGTACCACTCAGCAGTGCCATCAGCTGCCCAGTCCCTCCACCATCCCAGGTCACCTGCTAGAAGGACATGCAACTACAAGGTGGCAGCCTGCATAAAGGTCCAGGGACACATGGGAAAGCTTCTTGTAGCCAGTTTTCTTTGCTGCCATGTATTGCAAGGGCCCTGCTCATCCCTGAGGTCCTTATGTCTGTGCATGCCTCATCTTCCGTCCTGGGAACTCAAGGCTCTTCTGTTGCCGTGTTTCTGGGTGTTCCAAAACAGGTTTGGAGGCTGTTTGCTGTTACATACCTTGTGTGGCTTCTAGGTAAGACTGATCTTCACTGTTGCCAGCCAAGGGCATATCAAAAGGGGTGTGAGCAGCAGGTCAAAGGAGGTGATCCTGCCCCTCTGCTTTGCTCTGGTGGGACCCCACTTGCAGCACTGTGTGCAGTGCTGGTGTCCCCAACATAATAAGGACATGGAGCTGCTGGAGCAAGTCCAGAGGAGGTCACGAGGATGATCAGGAGCTGGAGCACCTCCTGTATGGAGACAGGCTGAGAACATTGGGGCTGTTCAGCCTGGAGAAGAGAAGCTGCGTGGAGACCTCAGAGCAGCTTCCAGTGTCTGAAGGGGGCTACAAGGATGCCAGAGAGGGACTCTTCATCAGGGACTGTAGTGACAGGACAAGGAGTGATGGGTTCAAACTGAACCAGGGGAAGTTCAGGTTAGATCTGAGGCAGAAGTTCTTCCCTGTGAGGGTGCTGAGGCGCTGGCACAGGGTGCCCAGAGAAGCTGTGGCTGCCCCATCCCTGGCAGTGTTCAAGGCCAGGTTGGACACAGGGGCTTGGAGCAACCTGCTCTAGTGGAAGGTGTCCCTGCCCGTGGCAGGGGGTTGGGGCTGGATGAGCTTTAAGGTCCTTTCCAACCCAAACCAGTCTGGGATTCTGTGTCACCTGATTATTCCTGTGTGCTAACTTCCCCTGGGAAGAGCCCTGCAGCTCTCCTCAACACTAGCAAGGTGGTTCTAGAGGCATTAGAGGCTTAATAACGCAGCTGGTCCTGCAGAATGATCTAGCAGATGTGTCCTCATATGGCCTGGAGTTCCTAATTCACTTGCTTGCTTTGTAAAATGGTTTTTGCATACAGACAAGCTTGTTTGGAACTGTTTCTTGTAACTTCTTACAACTCCACAAGGTTTTGAGGTTTCCCCCACCAACGAGCACTTTTACATGTCATGAAATAACTAATACTGGAAAGTGAAGGGGGGAGTTTTGTGGTGGCTTTGGCAGTGCTAGGGTAAAGGTTGGACTTGATGATCTTAAAGGTCTTTTCCAACCCAGTTGATTCTATGATTCTATGAATGAGACTTTGCTTCACCACAGAGATGACTGAACATCAATGAGGAACTTTATCTTTATTTTCAATGATGTTAGCACAATAAACTCACACAGTAGCATCGATCTGTACTTATTTAACAAAATACATTTATAGCAATTTACAAATTCTTTTCCATTTGAAAACATTGCATAACATTTTATTAAACACCATACTTTATATAGAGAATTCTCATTTAAAAACATAGGTTGAGTATTTTCTTTTCTCAGTAAAGCACAGCCTGACAAAGAAATTCGTGCCTGTTAGCAAGTAAGAAAATCAGAACACTAAGAAGATGTCACCTGTCAATTTATTTGATTAATTTTAAATTAAGGTATCAGTGGAATGTAAACAAAGAGTAATTTTACAAAAGGCTCCTTATCAAATATACATGCAGAGGTCTGAGTTCCAATGTCGATAGTATTACATTTCTGCTCGCTAACGGAATTTGATAAGCCATTATTAAAAACAGTAGCCTTTGGCACTTTGAGTAAAAAAGAATATATCAATATTTATGTAAAGAACACAATTTCAATGATTACACAAGAGCTTTAAAATCTTTTGTTAAGAAATAGGAAACCTTAGGAAAAATATCACACTGCACTTGAAAGAGTGCAGCAAGTTTTAGAGTAATAAAAGCAACACATATGCCAATATATATCTGACTAAAACCAAGGAATAAAGAACAAACACTCCCACCAGGAATCCTGCTGTTTCCAAAACAGCTCAATTGCCAGAGGGAACATTTTCTAATCTTTGCTTTATTGCCATTAGTCTCCATTTCAATTTTCCATTATTTCCAGGTTCATCTACTTATGTTCTTTGCCCTGCACTTACAAACTAACAAATGATTGCATCTTATTTCCCTGCATTGATAGGCCAACAGTGATTGTGTCTCACCCATTCCTTTAAAGCTAATCCTACCTTCATCAAATACCTACAGTAAACTAAATCCAAAGGGTTTTCCTCATGACAGTCCAAGTGTTTGTAATTCCTAGGAATCGTGTACAAAATTTGATATTAAATACCAAGGAGTAAAGATTCATCCTTTTAAAAAGAAAAGCCAAATCCTGACTTGTAAATACTAGAATCTGAGAATTTATTTCTAAAAAAATTACTCTTTCTTTTTTTATTCCCTGGCATCTACGATTATTTTTCCCAGCTAATGTGCCTTTAACATACACAATATGCTGCAACCCTACTTCCGTGTCACCTGCAGAATACCTCCTCCCAATCATCAAACGTATGATGGGGTTGTCTTCTGTTACTTAGCAGGATGTGGTCATTTCCGTAGCACCAGCGCTCTCCTGCAGCACTGGGTGATGGGCAGGCATGGGAAGCATTGCTTGGGAGGGTTGGCTGGCAGCACTCAGCTCAGCCTGGAGCACCTTGTGACTGGGAAGGTATATAAAGCTTTCCATTGACTCTGAATCCCTTCTACACAGATCGGCAAACGCCATCCTCACGCTTCTGAAATTTGTTAGGATTGGGGTTGGGATTTTGGTTTGGTTTTGAGGGGGTTTTGTGGGTGGGGGTTTTTTGGTTGTTTTTTTGGTCTGTGTGTGTTGTGCTATTTACCTTCTTGGGATGAGATGGTTCTTCCTTCTACTTCCTACTTGGCTGGGCTAGGGTGAGCTTTTCCTCAGAGTTCTGTGGGGTAGGGTCTGTAGACAGGTTCTGACTAGGTAGTATGTATCTGCTTCTCTGATACCCTAAAGCAGAAGAGGACTTAGAATGAAACACTGCTCTCAAGAAGCCAGAGAACAGACCTGATGTACTACTACTTAGTGAGGAGACTGCTAAACTCTCCTTCTCCCTCCTACAAGGAGCTGGGAGGTGCCCGACAGTAGTTCTCTTTCAGGTGGAAATCATGTAGGAGAGGATGAGGAGCTGCCCTGGGTGAGCACTGCCCCTGGCTTCCTTGACGGTTTGGGTTATTTAAGTCAGAGCCAAATATAACGAGGCATTTCTCCCAGCATGCCCAGGACATATTATGCGTCTTCCTTTCAGAGCTTATCCTTTCAACAGTGTTGGCAATGGAGAGATTTTTAGCAGGCAAGTTCTTTTGTTATATTTGAAGCTCAATTTACTCAAATAATCCATATTCTTAAGTGGCAGTGGTGAGAAAAAGATCTACTGCTTAAGAAGGCTCTGGAGGGTGTCTCAAGGGAGGTGAAGAGTAGCAGTGGCACAATGCAACACTGACTCAGTGATCCTGCATTCCAAGGCAGGAATTCCAAGGCATTCCATTTTTAAAGGGAAGCATAAGTCCCCTGAATGATGGTGATTGGGGTGAAACTTGTGACTGTTCTTGTGGCATGCTAAGCAAGTGAGGTGAATGACTGCTTCTAAGTGTAAGCTAAGATATTAATTGCTGCCTCCTTGGAAGCTGGTCAGGAAAGTGGCTGTTTATCTGCTCATGGCTCACCTTTCACATTAGCACATCTTGCAGTTATTGGTGTTCTGCATTCTGTGGTTGAAAACTAATAGAAAAATGGAAGGGTTGCTGGAGGGCAGAATAAGAGGTTTAAAATGTAAAATCTGAATGACTTGTAGTACTTTAAAAGACCCCTTAGAAAGAATAATTTCAAACAATTCTACGAGTTAGCCCACTAAGAAGCAGCCTCTTCATTAGTAGCACCTCTTCTTAAACAAAAGTTGAGCAGTAGCAGCAAAACTAGTCAAAAATAGATAGTTATTCCATTCTAATGGAATGTTACCCACACGGGTTTTGTTGCAATAGACATCTTAAAGAACTACACGAAACCTTTGCAATCTTTGAATGTGACAGATCCACTATAACA
Organism: Strigops habroptila; assembly: GCF_004027225.2. Taxonomy (NCBI): domain Eukaryota; kingdom Metazoa; phylum Chordata; class Aves; order Psittaciformes; family Psittacidae; genus Strigops; species Strigops habroptila. The sequence goes on from NC_044284.2 coordinate 1,392,148, forward strand.
AAGCTGTAAATATTTCCTATGCTAAATGAATGCAGCCAGCATCATCATAGTATTAGCAATAGTACTTTGAAAGTAACTGCACATCAATATGTCATGTGTTTGTAGAGTCTAATAAGTATTGTTTGAAACATGTAAAGTTACCGTCAGCACCATCCTGGATGAAAGATTTGGTGCAAATTCTGCAAAGGTGAATAGATACCACTTGGTACAGCCTTTGCTGTGAGAAATTCAGTCGATTTTGGACACATACAAAATAAAAAGTTGGCACATTCAGGAAATAAAGTGTCTGTGTTCAAGACCATTGTTTTGATTGACATCATCACCCTCAGATAAATGTTTTGAGTCTAAAGAAACAAGCTGCTTGCAAATGTTTCACATTAGTTAGGTTCTGGCATTGTGCTTTCCCCCCACCACATACTTCCCACAGGCTCATGCACGTTGCACGTCAGCAGCGTTCAACAGCAGTTGGGCTGCTGGACAAGAATTTGGCACATCAAAAGTAAATATCAGCTCAAAACGAAGAGAGCAGAACCTGTGTCAAGATGTGTTTGTGGTGGTACGGACCAGCTGCTATGTCTCCTCTCATTCCTTGTACGCTCGTGTAGGGGATGTGCCCTTATAGAAGATGTTCCTGGTGTTCTCTGGACTGCTCCCTCTCTCGGGGATTAAAATGATGTTACCTTTCCTTCGAAGTGTTGAGTCCCGGCTAGAAGAAATGGACAGAGTCTCTGAGCCAATCTCGCTTCCCTCCACTGGCGTGACCCTTATCGTAGTGATTCCATGATGGTGATGCTCGCTGTTATCTATGTTGCTCCGTTTCCGGTCGCCTGACCCATAACTGTCTTTTAAGGAGTCACAGCTCTCAGAGTCTCTGTTCAGATCATTTAGCTCGTAGGTCTGACGAAGGGTGATTTTTTCAGGACCTTTCCATTTCCATGACCCACTCCCTTCACCTTCTGATGGCATCTGAATTACAGGTCTGTTATTTTCTGGATGGGCCTCAACTCTGACAATGCTGCTTGGCTCATGGTCTGTCAAGGTTTTGTATCTGATGGCTCCCGTGCAGGTGACTGTGCTTCCCTCTGAACCCTTTGGGCTGCCCTGAAGCACTCCTTGCTGCTTAGACATGGCTATTACTTGCATGATTCTTGGCTGGCTATTGCTTCTACATGCAACACTCTTCTCAGCAGCTTTCAGCCATTTAGCTCTAGCTGAACTAGTTTTGGGTGATGTATTCACGTTCTCCTGAGTCTCTTCAGGAATGTGGACTAGCTGGGACGAGCCAGGACGTGACTGAATAGAGACCCTTGGCCCACCAGAAAGACCTGTGTTGTTACAACCTGGTACACTGCCAGGTTGAATTTTCAGGTATTGGCTAGTTGGGCCATGATGATCACCATTTACACCCACTCTGGAGGGTTCTGAGCTTGACCTCATCTCAATAGCCCTTGGTGGTGACTGGCCAGATTCAGTCTCTATGACTTGCAGTGACAGCTTTCGATTCTCATTCTTGTTCTTCCACTGGGAAAGCAGCTGTTTGGAACGGGCAGAATCCATGGATGCGTGTATTGTTGCGTTTCGCCTTGCTGGATCTTCCATGGATGGTGTGTTGACTCTTGGCAAAGTGTTGCTGAAGGTGACCATATTCTCCTTTCCCATTGGGCTTCGCGGTGTTATTATTTCTACATCAGCATTTGCTCTCTTGATATTGGTCAGAGACCCTGTATCTCTGTGGTTTCTATTCAGGATACTTTCTGTACGGTGAGAAACAATGCCATCACTGCTGCTACCATTTTTACCTGGCAGGATCCTGTTGGCGTCTTGACTGAGGTCTGTCAAAGACCTTAGAGGTTCTCTGTGAAAATTGGGGTGAAACACGTTCTCGTCACTTGGCAAGAAGTTCCCCACGGCATACAGGCCCTGGTATTGGAACAGAAGCATCAACAGTCAGTTATGGGGGGGCAGGGGGAAGAGACATTTAAAGATATTTCAATTATTTTATTCTGCCTTTAAATAATTATTGACTGATAGAATTAGTCCAGCTTAACTGACAGGATATGCTTGCTTTCCTTTCCTCACCAGTATATCCTTATTCCACATTCTGTTCTTGGTCTGGTGCATTTAGATATGTATGAAGTAGTCACAGTAGGATAATTAGGGCACATGGCTCACGGCAACAAATAGTTGAGGAAAAGATTTATCCTCCTTCAGTTTTCTTCTTTTTATAAAGCAACAGATACAGCTGAAGAAAGAATGCTTTGTTATGAAAAGAACAAAATCAATGTTTGCAGTCTTCCAGGCAAAGCTATTTACTACTGCCTGCTCTGATTTACTGAATCTTGTTACAGCACGAGTTGTTCTCTGCTCTGTGATTCTGCCCTTTCTGCTGCATAATAACCGTGTAATGCCATATCTACATGGTGGAACAATTTATCAACTTTAAATCAATTGCTTTCCAAGCTGTGAAGAGCCGTAACAAGATTTAGTTATAAAACGTTTTCTTATTCAGCAGACTTGCTGTAAAATGCTGCCATTTCAAAGAGACTCCACTGAGGGAGGATATTCCATGAAAGGGTCAAATGCCTGACTCAACCATTTAGGTTACTTATTTTTCACACTCCTTGCGCGGTTATTTGTAGTTTCACGTCATTTCTCCTCGCCTTCCTCTTACTGATGTGTAGTTTTCAGGGCAGGTTTACTGACTACTGGGTAGCCAGGACAGTGTCCTCTCTGATGTGAGTTCTCATGCAACAGTATATGGAGAGGACCTAACAAAGAGCACACTTGTTTGTGCATTTCAAACAGGGGAACAACAGCTCCATTTATGCGAGTCTACAATAGCTTAATCACTTGAAATAATATTCTCAAGAGGGTGCCCTTCTGCTCACAGTGCATCATGGAAACTGGCTTTAGTAGCTCATGGGGTTTCTTATCTACTCTGGTTGCTCTTTCTTCTACCACTGTGAAAGCCATTTTTCCTCCACTCACCTTTGAGGACCACCTGCATGTACCTTAGATCACCTTATCGCAGGAAAAAAGGTGGATAGGATATGAACTTATTTTAGTACTATACTAAAATTCATCATTGACTTCTTGGGGGTCAGAGCCATCACACTGGCTGCCAAGACTCTGCTGTTCATCTGCCAACACTGGAGCGAAACTGTTGTCAGTAAAAGCTCCTGAATGCTCACAGGCATCTGGGCTGACACTGTGCTTAACAGCTAGAGCGGCAGCAGGCGTGGTGGAGACATACTGAGAGCAGCAAGCAAAAGCAAAGGCTTCATGAGCTTCCTACTGGCACACACAATCAGGCCTATCCTACAGACTCCTTTACAGGACCCTTCCAAGGTGCTCCATCTGTTTCAGCCCAGTACAGAAGAAAGGCATAGGAATAAACTGGCTTTGGCATCCTATTTTCCCAAAAGCTCCAAGGAATCCCAAGGATGTAATACTGCCTTTGGTTTCTTGCAGGTTCAGCAATTTACTCAGCTGAGTTGCTCAATTTTTTTGAGATCATAAAGCTAACATGGGCAATATAAACTCAGGCTGGCAACAAAGACCAATTAGTCCAATGTTTCTCTTGTGTTATGCTTGTAAGTGTGGAGTAGAATGAGTATCTTTAAGTATTTAATGAAGCACATAATGTTAGAGCTGTTTCTGTGTATGATACCAGATGATTATATACCACTTTGTGCACCGTTAATTTGAATACATATTTGCTTTTCCCTGTTAATTTTTAAAGTGATTACCCCAACATCATCATCTTCAACACATTTTGACTATATTTTTAATTATGGCATGTGATCATGATGAAAGGTTTTCATAAAAAATACCAGTACTCTTCTTACAGCCGTATCACTTTTATTTCCTAAAACTTGACTACATGAATATTATATTTACCAAATAGAGAGCAATTCCTCCTCCTATGAGAAAGCCACAGTAAACGTCAACTGGATGGTTCTTATACTGGGTGATACGAGTCAGACCACATATAATTCCACAGATGATAAAAGCAAAGACCAAGAGCGGTTTCAGAAGTTTTGAGGAGTCTGTTAACGTAGAATTGAAGTACATCTTGAAAAAAGAAAGAAATGAAGAAGCAGTTGAAGAGATTTACCTTGGAGGATGTTGATTTCTCACATTCAATGTTTCTTTCACACATAGATAACACAGTAATATGGAAAATAATCAGCCTAATTTTATTTCACAGCCTTGTTAAAATTTGCTTTCTTACCCTAGGGAGATGTGAAATCCCAAGGAATGGATTTCAAAAACATACACAGTGTTGTCTATTGACATCATAGAATCCCGGTTTGGGTTGGAAAGGACCTTAAAGCTCATCCAGTTCCAACCCCTGCCACGGGCAGGGACACCTTCCACTAGAGCAGGTTGCTCCAAGCCCCTGTGACCAACCTGGCCTTGAACACTGCCAGGGATGGGGCAGCCACAGCTTCTCTGGGCACCCTGTGCCAGCGCCTCAGCACCCTCACAGGGAAGAGATTCTGCCTTAGATCTAACCTGAACTTCCCCTGTTTCAGTTTGAACCCATCACCCCTTGTCCTGTCACTACAGTCCCTGATGGAGAGTCCCTTTCCGGCATCCTTGTAGCCCCCTTCAGACACTGGAAGCTGCTCTGAGATCTCCACGCAGCTTTTCTTCTCCAGGCTGAACAGCCCCAGTGTTCTCAGCCTGTCTTCATCAATTAGGATAAGGATTTTATGGCTAAATCCTGTTCACAGTCAAAGCGTAAATGTTCTGTGAATGTGACTGAGGAGCCACTGCTTCTGAAATACAGAAGCCAGATGTCACACCAGATGAAAGCAATAACCTGTTCTAACAGCAGCTACCACCAGATGCTTTAGAGAGCTATTGCTCAGCTGGGGGCCATGATGTCAGGGAGGTCACAAAAATTAAGTGGAGGTGATTCATCAGTGTTATTCCAAGTTTTGGCCTTTCTATGGGCAGAAAAAATATTGGCAAACTCCTAGTTCATGCACAGTTCCATTATCCAGGTTGATTAACTGGTTGTTACTGTTTTTCTCTGGTTTTTACAGGATGAGTGGTGGAATAACTTGTGGTCACTCACACAAGCATTGCAGCCCATACTGTAAAAATGTCACTGGTCACATGTGGAAAATCAGCTGTGATTGCTGCAGCATGTCTTGCAATTCCCTGCTAGTTACTGATGGGGTTTATTCACTTGCTTTGCAGTAGTGCCTTGGAGGCCTCTGGGAGCGATTGTGCTAGTTCATCCATGCTGCAAATCTATGGAGGTCAAATGAAACTACATCACATCAATGGTTGTTCCTTAATGCCTCAAGTTGAAAAGCAGCGAGTCAAGTGAAGACAGCAATAAAGAAAAGGCAGAACACATCAAAGTTAATTTGAATGGTAAGTTAAAATATCACCCCATACGATGGATAAACACTGCATTTTACATGTGAATAATATGAGTTGAATAATCAACTATACTTTAAACTGTTAGTTGCTTCTTAGCAAAGGCTGTGAAGCAGTTGAATCTTTTCTGTATTCTTAATAGAGCAGGTTTTATTTTAACTGTTAGCAGTTTCATTTTGCTTTCAAACTGAGAGGATAAAAACTTACATCCATGCAAGATATCCAGGAAACACATCACTTTACAATATACAGCAAATGACTTTCTGACTTTCGTCTTGTATAAATGAAAATGAACAGAGTTGGTTACTCACCGAAATGTACACTGCTGCAAAGGCTGCCAGGGTGGCATGTTGAGAAGGGAATGACTTTCTGCCAAGGAAGGACACTCAAATTATGCTTCTCAGTTCAAATACACTGTGCTAGTGTTCACGTGAAAAAAAAACACTGGGTGGTACAGTCATTTTCAGCTTACACTTCCTAAGCAACATATGATTGATCAGGAACATTTAATTTCTAACTTTCTCTTCTATAATCTGGAGAAAGGACCAATGTTAATGAAATGCCTTTGTTTTGAAGTAAATATTTAGCATGAAATTCTTTTTGCATACTAAGAAAAGTATATTGAAATAACAGTGGGAATGAGCTGAAGACTGAATGCTTGATCGAGAGAAATATTTATACATTTCTTTCTTTACATAAATTTCCATAATAACTGTTCAGTAAGTATTAACACATGAACCTTGATTGTATAATCATAGAATGGTTTGGGTTGGAAAGGACCTTAAGATCATCCAGTTCCAACCCCCTGCCACAGGCAGGGACACCTTCCACTAGAGCAGGTTGCTCCAAGCCCCTGTGTCCAACCTGGCCTTGAACACTGCCAGGGATGGGGCAGCCACAGCTTCTCTGGGCACCCTGTGCCAGCGCCTCAGCACCCTCACAGGGAAGAGCTTCTGCCTTAGATCTAACCTGAACTTCCCCTGGTTCAGTTTGAACCCATCACCCCTTGTCCTGTCGCTCCAGTCCCTGATGCAGAGTCCCTCTCCAGCATCCTTGTAGCCCCCTTCAGACACTGGAAGCTGCTCTGAGGTCTCCACGCAGCTTCTCTTCTCCAGGCTGAACAGCCCCAATGTTCTCAGCCTGTCTCCATACGGGAGGTTCTCCAGCCCCTGATCATCCTCGTGGCCTCCTCTGGACTCGCCCGAACAGCTCCATGTCCTTCTTATGTTGATCTTACGATTATTTCCTCACTGACTTCACTTTGACTCTTTTCAGAATAAGGACTCGTACACTTAGATAATCAGGCCCTAACTTCAGCAGCAGAATTCATCATCTTTGTGCACCTGCTTTGTTGCTCTAGCAACAGTGGGACATTCTGCTCAGGGAGAGGCAAACTACATCTCTATTTGCTGTGTCTTCTGGTTTATTTTTGTTAATTTTTAAAAACACTTTCTAACATGATAGGAGTGAATGGACCACAGGAACACAGAGAGGGCATTTTAAGAGTTACCAGGCCCCTTCTTGAAGCCCAAACCAAGTTGGTAAACGAAAATATGTCCAAACTATGTGAGACAGTAGGCTTATGGTTCCCATGGAAAACCTGGGGACTTGAATGGTGTGGGCTGGGTCTTGAGTCAGAAACAACAGGTATGAAAATTAGAAGTGACAGTTTAGCTTCTACTTCCCTGACCAAGAAAAGGAGATTTTGTGCAAGTAGCAGCTACACAGAACCATCCCATGAGGCCCCCTGCCATTTCAACATGCTTCTTAGAGACCCATTCCAATAGTGGTGGGAATATTAAGGAGTAATATTCCCTTTACACAGCAAAGGGAAAAGCTTAGCTGGGGGCGGATTCAGTAACACCTATTCTGCCTAGTTCATAGCTTGCAGAATCCCAAAAATCTTTTATGACCTCTGAGCTCTAGAAAGGAGTAAGATGCAGTGAAAATGTATAGCATTGTATCTGTGCATTTATGTCCTTCAGAGGGCATGGACATGTCATGTGCTGGCTGTCTTGGTGAAGAAGGGTATGTCTGTCTTGCAGCCACTTTCACCTGAGAAAGCTCAGCTTGGGATAATACTTGAGCACTCATTGGTCTTGCCACCCCAACTGGGCTCCGTGTCCAGCCATTTTCCTAGCAGCCCCTGAGTGAGCCGGTATAAGGCAGCAAAGGCTGGAATAGAGCCCTTTACCTTTAGACAGAGACATTTCTCTGCCAAGCAGCAGAGTCTGCTTTCTAAATTTCTTACCTATGCATTTGGCTTTGCCTGTTCTAAATAATTCATTGGCAGTTAAATGTGTGCATGTAGTTCAGTGTGAATCTATGACCTGATTTTAAGCCCATGGCTCCAGCAGGTTCATGACTCCGGCCAAGATGAAATCAGCACAATCCCTTTTTTGTTTCTAAAGACAAACCTAAATTCTTCTTCTTTTCTTCTCCCCACCCCCTTTTTTTTCGCCCCTTTTTATTTTTTCTCCCCCTCCCTGAGCAAACCTTTCACAAATAGTATCCCTGGGGAACAAGTTCAGGCTTGAGGACAGGAGGATAAAGACACGAACAAAATGGGAACGTTTGTAATGGTTTATCACCTCCTTTACCCTGTCCAGGTTTTAGTAGAAGCATAAATCTACTTGCAGTCTCTGGGGAGCTAATGTGTAGATTTGATTCTTTGAACTTTAGTACCAGTCAGAACTTACCCTTCATTTGAAGGCATTTTTAGAGTATATAAGATGTGTCGCTGTGCTACAGTCAATTTTTATTCTATTTTCTATTCATATGCTTTCAGGGCAAGCACAGCATGTTGCAGGCTAAATGCACTCTGTGTAATGGTGCTACTGCTTTTGTTCCTCTACTTGTTATCTTTTCATTAAAATGAAAATAGTTCAAGCCAAAAATATGTAGCCTTTTTGTGCAGCTCTGTATTGAAAAGGTGAACAAAGGTCTCAAAGAAAACATGTCCTGGGCTGAGTTGACAGTGTATCACTCTAAATGCTCATGCAGGAGGATGTGTAGAGGGGGAACAACAATGAGAAAGAGTCATGCTGAGAGAGAGAGTCACACTGAGTGAGAACATCCAAAATGATAGGGGAGCATTAGGGGAACTCACTGGAAATCTGAACAGAAATGGCTGAAAAGGCTTTTTGAAGATAAATAAGGAAAAGATGGAAAAAGGAGGCTCCTGAATATTTGGGAGGTTGCAGAAAATTATTTTATATAATCAGCTGGATAATTACATATTCGTCTCTGTAATTTTCATGGGGGAGTCTAGAGGTAAATTTCTGGACCCAAAGTTTTGGGGAGAACAACTGAAAAATGAAGGCCATTAGCAATCTCAGTCCCTTACAGGCTGAAATCGCTGAAGTAAATTAACCTTCTGGGCTGGAGAAGTTGTACCATAAAACTCCTATAGTAGGTGACTGAAGGAAGTGTTGAACCAGTAGCAAGTGCTGAGCGCTTTGGTAAAGTTGAGACAGGCATAAAGAAGCAACAATTTCATAAGGCAAAATGCAATAAAATTGATGTAAGGAGAAACTGAGGATGGTGCGAGAATATTATAGATCACCAAATGTATCCTCTATGATGGGAATAAATTTGAGATATCAATATATAGTCATCTTCGTGTAGAAATAGAAACATACAAAACCTGTTTGCAGAATCTTAATATGTTACAACTGATTTTGCTGGGTTTTGGAAGTGATGATATTTAAACTCAGGAGTGATCAGCATTTTTATCATGGCTACAGGCAGTCAATTCAGAGCAGTAGCATCATATTGGAGGTGATGAAATGAAGGAGATGTTATCATGCAGGTTTTTCTGCCTGCTCACATGTAAAGCTACACTGATTTCCCTGGGATACCACGTAGGTGCAAGACACTGCTTGCAAGCATCAGGCTTCAATGGCAGCATCCCAGTAACAGCAATTGGTCATGGGAAAACAGACAGTGAGGTGAAGGCTGATAGAGCAATTCTGGTTATGACTTTCACCAAAATTACTGTCACTAAATTATTTATTCCAGCTCCGGATCATGCCCACATATATTCATTGAAAAGATAGGGTAAATTAATCAATGCTAGTTATGAGTCTTAGCCCACTAGACATATTTAAAACCAAATACATCAAATAATTGAGGGTCTTTAAATATTAGTGAAACTGGTTTGTCACAGTGAAAGGAGGCAGATGACGAGATTTGCTGGAAAATACAAAGTGAATGATTTCATGATTCTCAAATGTGTCAACCACTGAAATAAGAGGAAAAGAAAACAAACTGGGGGAGAGGTGGCTTAATATATGGACAGAACATTTAACCAATATCCATGTGACAAAAATGTAATGCCATGAGGCATAAAGTTAAAAAAGAAGCTAGCATCTGGGGCTGCTTACAGAACAAGAAAGGAGTGAAAAGCTTTAGTGAAGTAGGTGTGACAGAAGTAACGCAACTTCGTGTCTACTAATCAGGTACACAGAGCAATGATGCAGCTAAGTCAGAGACAGAAGTTGTCATCATTTCAAGTACTCTATAATTATGCTGTAACTTGTTTTGAGAATAGGAGGTTTTAAAAAGCACCAAGATTTTGAAGGACTGCAAAAACATTCAAACATTCCATGACTAACAATAGGCAATAAAGGTTAACTTGGTGTGGAAAAGATATGGAAGAGAACTATTGTATTCAGTGAAGAGTTTCATGGTTTCCCAGTAGTGTAGTGCTTATATTTAGGACATTTCATACTAACAAAGTCCTTGAACTAACAAGTAGCAGATGCTTTGGAACAGTACAACTTACTGACACCTTCAGATGAGTTGTTTAAATTTATGACCTGTCCCATCAGCAATTGAATTATCACTATTTTATCACATCGAGCTTGTTTAAAATAAGATCTGTAGTCTGGTTTATAGCTCAACTTGATTGATAGGCATGGCCAAAAACTGCTAGTATAAAGAATATTAATTTCTCTGCTGGTATCTAAGTAGGGAGGCTAAAGACTAAATGATCAAGGAGGTTACACCACCGGTTAAAACACCATGAAAGACAAGGCATGTGTTTGGAAACACACAGATTTTCACTTTCGTGACCTAATAAAGGGTTTTTTTTCAATGCTGTCAATATAAAAAACTTAATCAAGTAGAGAAACAGAAAACAAACAAACTCCTCCAACAAACCTCAAAACAAAGCCTCACAAACTAAGACCAAAAAGTCAGAACAGTAATGTATGTCATACAGAGGTCTCTGATAAAGTACTTGGGTGACTTCTTCCACTGCCTGTTACGGGGAACTTACCCAGATCCCACTGGGAGAAGCCATAGAAACTATAGATATTAATAGTTGTATGGGAAATTGTCTCCTTTGAAGGAGGGAAAACAAACAGTTACTAATGCCTGTGCTTTGGAATCTGCCAAAGTCTTTCAAAGCCCACTGTTGGCATAATATTTTTATAGAGAAAATGGAACATCACTAAAAAGACACTTCTGTTCTCACCTTTGTTAGAAAAAACCTGAAAGAAATCATTGCAATTCTTAGCAAGAAAAAAACTGAATCTTGAAACTGGGGCAGAAAATAACAAATAAAATGAATACTTAAAAATGTACACAAGGAAAGAGAGAACCAACCTTCCAGCATTGATAATATTGAGATCAGCTCCTGAGCAAATATCTTCCACTACGTAGGAATTCTCTGAGCAGGAAACATTTAAGGATGTATAGTTAGGCTTGCAAACAGTCAGGAAGTATGGTGCCTGATATCCTGTTGATAGCTGTATAATATCAGTAACAAGAGCAGTAGAACAAAGACCAAACACATGAACACCTAGGAAAGAAATCAGTAGGATTTGTTAACTTCATTATATGCAGAAATTAGATTAATTCATTGTGACAGAATACATTCAACGGAATTCTAGTGGCTTGTGCAGTTGGACTTGAGAGAATTCAACTGAAGATGATGATGTATTAAGAAAGCTTAGTGCAAAGTTGAATTCTTTACTGTTAAAAAGTAAGATTATTTATGCTTGTTTTCTTCCTGTTAATACTTAACATTTTGATGGCTTGATGTCCTCCAACATCTTTCCATGAAAGTGAACTACTCTGGAGCTGCTTCAATTTGGAAAGCAGCTTTCTGAACTGCCTAAAGGACAACCAACTATTTGAGGAGAGCATATATGCTCATCCCGACCTTGGCCTTGCCCGCTGGGGTACAGGCTTTTAATAGCATGGAGACTTGCCCATTAGATCGCTGCTTTGAGGACCTGTTCTGTCTTTACCACCAGGTACTCATCAGCTGGCAATAATTTTGGCCACCTTCACACCTCTGATATTTCTTGAGTAGCAAGTTCTTGCCATGAGTCCAAATATTTAAGTCTTTTTGGTAACTGATCAACGTTTCTGTCTGGTTAATAATTCCAGATTCAGAGTTTGTAAATGCAGTTGTTTTACTGAGCATTTTCGACTGCTTTTCCCCTAAAGATTAACACAAATTCCCTACTAATATCCATATAAATAAATCTGGTTTTTTATCTTAAAATGGAAAGAATGCTAAAGTCATTAGAATATGAAAGAAACTGCAAATTCCAAGTATGAATCAAGAATGAAATTCATGCATCTTTGAGCTTGTCTTTTTTGGTGATGGAATGGGATGCCATACAGGAGGAGAAGTAGAGAGCATGGGGTATCTTTACAGTTGTCCTTGCTGATGTTGTGATGTACCACCCCCTCTGCTGACTTCTTCATTGCTAATCTTAAGAGGATGCTTTACTGGTCATAGTATAACCTCTTCTGACGTTACCTCCCTGCTTGCCAGACAACAGATACCTAGTGTATAGTCCTCCCACAGGGTTTTCAGCCTGCTGTCCTGCACATTGTCTTTGCCTAGGCTGCCCTCTCTGGTGCAAGGTTCCTGGAACAGAAAATCTTTCCTTTAGCTACTCACTGGTAGAGGAAATAAGCTGTAAGAAGGGGAACAAAGTCCAGTTTTCATAACTGACAATCAAAGTAAACCAAACCAATTCAACATGTTCCTCTCTATCATTAGGTTGCCAGATCCTAGCCTTTTTTCAAGAGGTAGATAAACACATCCCATAATAAGAATGTCAGTTCTACTGAGAGCTTCTAACACATTTTTACTGTCTGCATACTGTGTCAGGTGGGTTGAGTCCTTATGATGCACTGAAGACAGGCAGGGGAAACTATACACTGAAACCATTAAAAGGGAGCCAGCTCAATGTGGGCAGAGAAGGAAAACCAAATTATTGTTTTAGAAACACTGACAATAGTACAGGAGAGGAAAGGGAAAACGGAGAGTGTAGATGCTGCATTGCTGAGGATGGGGCTGCTCTGTCGCTGCATTTGACAGTTTCTTCTCGCGTTTTCTGGCAGAGGAAGATCTACGCCAGCAACAGCCCTGCACTGCTCTGAAAGGCTGCTTCAGAGAAGGAAGCTTGCATGGTGAAAACTGAATGTATATGGAAAGCTCTTCTTTGTGACTAACATTTGAAACCCACCAACAAATCTGACAGCTCTTCTGAGAAAAGAATTGAAGTTGCATCCTCCTGCATTAATATTGGCCTCCGTTCCAATCCCATTTCTTCTTTTGGACAGGCAACAGTAGAGTATTCCTTCTCCTATCATTATCTGCAGTAACAAAGAAGCCATTAAATTAAATGCAGCATTTACTCAGAAGACAGTGATTGAATTTAAAGGCTGAAATATAACTGTCCCACAACCAGTGTCATCCACGGGCATGTACTTGCCTTTAAAAGGTTTGCATCAATACGTAAGTGTTCAGTAATCATGCAACTTAGCCTCTGTGAGGGCAGGCAAGGAAGTGGCACTGAAATGAAATGCAAGTGGCACACAGTATACAGTGCTCAGTGGGATCAGGGGTTTGAGCCACAGCCTAAATGTGATGCTTCTACAAAATAAATCTCGCCTCTAAGATAATCCAGAGTCACTGCAATAACTTATTGCTCCTGAGGTGGTTTTAGCACTCAGGCTTGGCCTCAAGCCTAGCAGTCCCTAGCAGCTTCTAATTATGTGGCAGTCTGCTCTTCTGTATTTGTTTAATTTGGCTTGGTTTTTAACCAGATCCACAGCAGAAGAAAAAGTTCTGTCCTTATGGTCCCTCTGAACACGTCAAGGAAAATAGATTATGGCTGAAGCCCTAGAAAACAGTTTATAAAGGGAAGAATGTAAATGAGAAACGGTGTTACTTGCTGGAAAATCCAGAGCCATTTATACATGTTCAGTCTCAGGTTTGATGGGCTTCCTAGTTCTACAGTGCAGCAACTTGGAAATCAGGACAGGGCTTGTGCTGAGTTCAGAATAAGGGTTGGGTTGGTACACTAAAATTAATGAGGCAGTTCTCATCACTAAGGGGAGATTCACTTTGTCCATCCACAGATGCACTAAAAACTAATATATGCAATGCACAAAGTTTACAATGCAACGTAAAGCATCAGAATTATGCTGAACCTGCTGTAACTACCAGTGAAGTTTGTGCGTGCTAAGACCCCTTACCCTGGGAGAAGGGAGAAACAATGGCCAAGCTTAGCCTAACTCCTTCTTAGCTAGAGGTTTGCTAAATGGAAATGTTATTTCTTTGCCAGAAAAACTGAAGTATTGAAGGTTGTCTCATTACATGGAAAAGGCAGTGATAAGGGTTATTTAAGGAATTTTAATTAGAGGAGAACTATGGTCACTATTATCTGTCTCCATTTGATCACTTTACAGCTGAAACTTCCCAGAGAAATCAGTAGTATTTTGAACTTAAACCCCAGAGGAACTCTCATCATTTTTAGCCAAGCTCTAGGGACTGTCTGGCACAGGTTAAAATACCAGAGAGATGGATTAGCTGGTGTGATAGAGGAGAAAATTGGGAAACAGCAAGGCCTATGTCAAGGAAAATTTGGAGGCTGGTATTTCCAAGGAAACCAACTCCCACAGCAGACGAGGCAGTAGGACTGAAACTGCCAGCAGTGAATTTCTCTCCTTGCAAACTGATTTCCCAAATCAATGTGATCTAATTTCCTGGTGATCTCTGTTAGAAAGCACATTGTTACCTTTAAGTAGGTTTTCAGTCAGTGGCTGATAAGGGTTTGAACCTACACTGATACGATTAAATAACTGGTCCTAACATTTCTCAGTGAATAACTAGAGAGAAAATACGGCAGAGGATCAGATTCAGAGCTCTTTGAAGCCAACAGAAGTCATGTTGCAATTCATGTGTATGTCTATTACAGACATGAAATATCCATGTTGGTAATTTTGCACAAGTCCAGTTGTTCTGCACTGAAGTCTCCTGTGGCTTATGAATACATATAAAAAAATACATGTATGCTATACACTGTAAGACTTATGTCAATATCACATTACAGGTAGTAATATGTCAATATTACAGGTAGTAGTAGTTTTCTGTAGTACAGATCTGATTAAAAGCAGTTGTAGCTCACTAACAATGAGCAAAAAATGCCAAAGGGAAAACCCCCAAGCCATAAAGCCCCAAACCCAAATACAGACCCTCTGTATTAATGGCTCGGGAAAAGAAATTACAACATGCTAGGTTTGTGGTGAAGAAAATTTACTATAAAGTGAATAGATTTAAGATGTTCTCCAGTATCGGATAAAACTGAGTATAGAAACAATAATAATATAGAAAAACAGTTAAGTCCTATGCTAGGACTTAAAGCCTTTATATAAGGCTTTAAGGAGGGATTGAGACTGGAATTTGCTTGTGTTCTTTCCCTCACAGGGAAGAGCTTCTGCCTGAGAGCTCATCTCAGTCTCCCCTCTGGCAGGTTAAAGCCATTGCCCTTGTCCTGTCCCTACAGGCCCTTGTCCAAAGCCCCTCCCCAGGTTTCCTGTAGCCCCTTTAGGCACTGGAGCTGCTCTAAGGTCTCCCCTTAAGGAGCCTTCTCTTCTCCGGGCTGAACCAGCCCAGCTCCCTCAGCCTGGCTCCATAGGAGAGGTTACTGGAGATCCTCAGTTCCTCATACAGCTCATGCTTTCTTTTCTAGATTTTACAGCTTTTTTAAAGTGTGTAATTCATTGAAATTTTAATGCAAACTAAATTATAAAATGCTAAACTCTGCAAGATGGCAATGGCACAATTGTGATCTTTGCACATTGAGCTTCATTTCTTTTCCAAAGAAAAAGGGTATAATTGGACAACCCCTCACGTAATTTCTTATTTCTGATAAAGAGCTGATGCTTTACACCATCTTCAGTGCACAAGCATCACCTTTATGCTTACACTAATACAAATGATCTACACCTTCCTAAGGCTTGCGGCTTTTAAGCAGTCGTGCTTTGAAGTTTCAGGATTTACTTTCCTTACTGATCTTACATTTGATAGGCATGCACCAGTGTGGGTTTGAGTTCCTCACAGGGCATGGTTGTGCTTAGTTGTCTGCACTGCTGCTAGGAGGATGATTGAAGCAAGAGCAACATTTCCTATTGCATAATTTCAGGCAACGCTCAAATAATCCATCTGTAATCAAAGCCCTCAACAAACACTCCGTACTGAATTGAGCATCTTTCATCTCAGTTGAAGGTTTCTGATATTACTTAGGCTTGAAATAAACTCTCTGAAGTAAAAATCAGCTTTATCTCTCTATTGTGGCCACAGTGAGCCATTGTAGATTCCTTTTATGGTTGTTTTGGGAAAGTCCACTTTGTTGCTATCGGAAACACTGCCTAAACTGAAGAAACCCAGCCAAGCTGCAATATTGGCAAACTTTGGTTTTATCAGAGTATTTGATGTTTGCTGCAAGTATCAGCACCAGCACCACTGAGAGTCTTAGCTCCCAGTTCCTAAATGAGTACAATTTTTAGCCTGATGGTTGTGCAAAATCCCTCAAAAATGGTTTTACAGCAGCCGAAAATCAAACACAGCAAGAAGAGCTCGGTTAAAAAGCAGGACAAATAAACAAAAATCATCCTGGAAGGCAGGGAGAGAATGACACTCGATGGTTTTATATGGGCATTCGCATTTTATAGGTTTTATAATTGCAAGTTGGCTGGTATTATAAAACAAAGGAACTGGTTGGATTTAAGGGAATTCAGAGGAGCTGGCAGCAGAGATGCATCTGCAGCTGGCCTTAGAGAAGTGTCTACCCAAGATGCACAGTCACTGTTGTCAGGGGAGAGAAGAGACCCTTTCAGAAGGTTGATTCAGCTTTTTAGGTGCCTGGAATCACCCATTCCAGGTGAATTTCTCTCTCCATTTGCCAAACCGGAGTGCTGTAAGAATAAGGCTCCTATCCGAGCTGCCTAAAATCAGACACAATGAATTCCCTCCTGTATATATATAAAGGTAAAGCCTTTAGATTTTATTTGATGCAGCAATTCCAGCAGGGACAATATTCACCTGTATCAGACAATTTATACATGTTTTTTTCTGTAAAACAGTGACCAAATTGCTCATATTGTGACAGGACATTTGTGTTCTGCTGAAATCATCTTCTCCCTTTGGGTGAGGGATTTAACCAGCTTCCTTTTGCCTGCTTTTAATGACTAACTCAGAATTTAGAGGAGCTCCACTGCTATTTTGGAGAGTGTAATTGATTTCACTGACATGATTGATATACCTTCTCACTGAAGCAAGCTAGTTCTTACACAAGTGGCTGTAAATGAGAGGCTTCCATTTCCAACACAAGCTTGAATTGTTGGTGCATCTCAGAGTATGGAGATGCCTGTAAAAGTTCAAGTATTTTTATAGCATAATGGAATGATTCAAGCTATTCTCACCCAACTGTAAATGCTGTTTCTTAACATTAATGCCCACTATCAGGATCACAGAATCATAGAATCAGCATGGTTGGAAAAGACCTTTAAGATCATCAAGTCCAACCATCACCCCAAAAGTGTGAGTAGATGAAGTGCTATGGGGAATCTTTTAAGGAATGTCTGGTTCTGTTATAGAAGAATAAAAGATGAATCGAAAATCCTAAGGTAATTAGCCTGGATGACACTCTGCAGCCTAACTGAAACCAAAGGAGCTATTGTATATTCTTTGTATGTAGATTATATATTTGTATCATTTATTTGTATTATTTATATATTCTTTATATATGATTCTATGATTTTCTTTATGCCAACTGAAACTCTGTTCAAAATCTTTCATAAGTGACAGTGGCACCCTAAACTTACCGTAATTGATGGTCCAGCAAAAACCAGACTAAGCAACATCAAGAAGGGAACAGACTCTTGTGTAGGTTCGATATATGGCATACTCAGACTCTTGTCATAGCAATTAAATCCAGAGTGAACTGGCTTGAAGACATCAGTAAGTTCGAGGAAATAGAGGCTAACAACAGAGGATGCCAATATGGGCAACTAGAAGAGAAGAAAGCAACAAATTAGTGTTTGCAAATGGAAGAGCAATGCTTTTGCAAAGACAACATAGCCTGTTAATAAATCTCAGTGATGTTTGCTATTTACATGTCACTGCTCCTTGTCATATGCATTTTACCATCTTTAAATAATGAATTCTCTAGAGATATGATACTGTTCAGCTAATGGCAAATAACTCTGTTGTCTACCAGGCTAGTCAAAACATCCAAACTGACCTTCAGCTCACATAATTTAGCCTTTTCATCTATGAAACATTAATAGACAAACTTCCATTTTATTTAATTGGGGTTTTTTTCTGCAAAAGGGAAGTACCAGGACTGCTGTGTCCCGTATGAGGCCTCAGTGTTCTGCTGTTCATCAGCACCCTTTTTGGTGCTTTAGCAACATTCTGTCATGTATATGACAGTGCTTATATCAAAGCCAGTTTGCATTACGTTTCAAAGTAATTAAATACTGTATCCAGTGCTTCTCTCAAATCTAAATATGTGATAATACAGTGTTCTGCCTTTGCACATTCATTTTGTAATCCTATCAAAAAAGCAATTAACTTTGGCAAGACTCAGTCTGTTTAAAACCATAATGACTCTGGTTCACCAGTCTTTTATCCTCCAGCTCTTTAGTGATTTTACTCTTTGCAATTACTGCCAGTAATTTAGTAAGAGGGAAGCTGCCCCCTCTGGGGATAAATTCCACCAGCTCCGGAAAGCACAGATTCAACCACAAGGCCTCTGTGGAAGGAAGTTGTTTGAGAGAAGAAGTAGCAAAAGGGCATTTTGAAGCCATTGGTTTTTAAGTGAACAGAGCATGGGGACATTCAGAGGTGACCAGCAGCATGTGATTATTCCCTGTATCCGACTTGTAAATGCTCAGAAACAGGTTTTGTTTGTTATTTCCCAGAGTCCTTACTGAACACCATGAGAACAACTACCTGCTCCTCCATTGAGATGCAACGACTCCTTCCCTGTGACTCTACAGCACTGAAGGTACCTATGGATAATATGATGTGACTGCCTATCTATCTGCTTCATTTTCTTTTCAAGTTGGCTATCACATTAACTTTTCCTCACTGTTAGCTGCAACTGAAAAGCAAAAGCTGGAAGTACTAAACAGACTCAGATAAAAGCATAAAAATCTGATAAGGCTGTATCACATCTCTTGAGAAAAAAACCCTCCTCTCTTACATCCAGCACCTCACATTATGAGAAATAGGGATTGTCCTAACATCATTTCAGGCATATTTAGATTATATTATTCCTGCAATGTTTAATACTCATTTACAAAAGTAATTGATTGGTTAAAATCGATGTCATTCATCCCATTCTACAATGGAATAAAAAAGCAGAGGTAAAACTGGATAAATATCTGTATTGGATAAATGATGAATAAAAGCTGCTATACATGGCAGAGGGACAATGGTTTCTTGCATTAACTGGCCATTTTCAGTTTTTCAAACCTTGGGCTTTTTTTGTGCATAAAGATATAATTCTGGGTGATTAAAGGAGGGTTCTAGCAAAATGTCACTGAGACATCTTTTACTATGACTTAGGTTTTGTTTGAAAAGAACATCTTGTCTCTGATGTCCTGAAGGACAGATTTGAAGAAGGTGAGTTGTGTCTTAATCCTAAGGAAGAATAAGGTGGAGAATGGAAGAATTTTGCCCATCTGGTAGTCTGTGTGCAAGTTGATTGCACTGTAATGTCACATAGTGTAGAGGCTGTGATGGTGTAGAAAGGGAGGGAAAGTGCATTGGCATTCCTAAGTGCTAGGAGCATTACAAAAATAACACCAGGCATCTGGTAAGTTTGCTTCAGTAAATAGTGTTTGTGTACATACATATGTATATATGGATATCTGCACTCATATACTGTATTACAGATACAGACTGTGTATAGCATATAACGTACACAATATGTAATACATATAATGTGAGTACATAATACATAACTATGATGTAATCTGACATACTGTATGTATGGGATAATTATAAACTGTGTACCTAAATTGAGTCATGCTTCCTGCCCATCACAGGAAGAACTCTAGCTCTTTAGCTGGATGCATTAAATAACACTATTCCTCACTTCCTGCTGGATTGCAGTCCCCGAGTGACTGTAAGGCAAGCATGCAAAATTAGTCAACACGGGCTAGACTGTTTCTGGTCATTTTACAGATGTGCAGGGATCATAGAATCGCAGAATCCCAGACTGGTTTTGGTTGGAGAGAACCTTAAGATCGCCCAGTTCCAACCCCCTGCCACGGGCAGGGACACCTCACACAAGAGCAGGTTGCTCCAAGCCTCTGTGTCCAACCTGGCCTTGGACGCTGGGCCAGCCATGGAGCTGTTGGGATGGGACAAGGGGAATGGCTTTAACCTGCCAGAGGGGAGACTGAGATGAGCTCTTAGGCAGAAGTTCTTCCCTGTGAGGGTGCTGAGGCGCTGGCACAGGGTGCCCAGAGAAGCTGTGGCTGCCCCATCCCTGGCAGTGTTCAAGGCCAGGTTGGACACAGGGGCTTGGAGCAACCTGCTCTAGTGGAAGGTGTCCCTGCCCGTGGCAGGGGGTTGGGGCTGGATGAGCTTTAAGGTCCTTTCCAACCCAAACCAGTCTGTGATTCTATGATTAACTAGTTAAAGGTCGTACCTAATGACTTAGCCAGGGTCCAGGTCCCATGGGGTAAAGCATCTTATAACGGAACACAAACCTATTCCAGTGAGCTAAATGGATACGATAAGCAAAGTGCTTATTGCTCCTCTCAGAAATCATGCCCTTTTATCTAGATGTCTACATGGTTCATTCTAGAATGGAAACACAGAGCAGGCAGACTTATGGAGCACCTTGCACTCCAAGTTTCATCTTCATTCTGTGTTCTTCCATTTCTCCAATGTCAAGAAAAGGGAAGCCTCTCCTTGAACAGCAGGCTCTGCATTGCTCACAGGTCCTCCTCTACTTTGATTATGGTATTCTTAAGCAGGCAACTGTTTTAAATGGCAATATTGAACTATCAAAAACAGGCAAAATATGAAGGGCTATTTTATTGTGAGACACTAAAATAAAAGATGTGGATAACTTCTTTTTAAAGTAAAGTACTGCACTAAGCTATAATTTTATCATTAATGACAAAATCAAGGAATTATAAGAATTGCATTTTCCTGTCTTCTGACTTCCCTACAGGACTCCTATATTATTTCTGACTGTAATTACCCATTCTGCTAAAAGAAAAGAAATAATTCCAAAGGACTATGAAACATAACTGCATCTAATACTAATGAATAGGTTTCTAGTCATTTTACTATATATGGTATGTCAGATCTCATGGGACATTTTTCTTCCCATCTTTTTAAAAATACAACTATAAAATGCATGTTCTAAAAGTCGAGGCTTCTAAAAAAGTAACATTTCTAAAATCTTCTAAAGAGTCTAAGTGGCTATTTAATATATGAATATTTATGGAGTATTCTGCTTAAGGCACAAGTAGTTCTGTAATTATAGACTTCAGCTCCCAACACCTTGAAAATGTCAAATGTAATTAGATGGTAGAATGTGTATTGTTTTAATTACAAAATGGAATAGGAATTTTCCTGTTCCTAATTAGAATAATAACCCCCCCAACCTCAGCTCATGTATCTTGACTAATAAGTCTTTATACTCTTTCTTCCTTGGTTGGCTAATAGAGAAAGATCCCTGTTTAGCTTGTAGTTTAGACCTGTAAATGTAGAGTTTGACCACGGTGGTCGGACTTCGTATGGTTTAGAGTCTGAAAGTTAGTACCACAATCAGCAGAGCTGCTGAAAGGGTTTTATTTGGGGTTTGCTTATTTAAAAGAACAGTTTTTTGTCCTCCTGTTATTTTCTTAAACTGTAAGTTAAGAGCCTTTATTAAGCCATAGGACTTCTCTGAACTGGTGAGGTATGTAACGAATCTTCCTGCTGGCTAACAGCCACCAGACATACATCACATATTGCAGAGAATTGAAAGAATCATAGATTCACATTACCCCTTGTCCTGTCCTAAAAAACCCTAAGAGATAGATACCTAAAAAGGAAGAGATGGCTGTGAGAGGAGTTCACAAGTGGGGTGTAACACTTCTTCAGGTTGCCCATCACTCTTCTGTGGGACATGCAGTGATTGCTCCTCAGGCACTTCCAGGGTGCTCCTGGTTTACTTGTGAGAATTAAGATTACCCGGGCCCACAGTGCCAGCACAATTTGTTACTGGTCATATGATATAGCCTATGCATGGTAGCCCCCTGGTCCTGCCCAAAACCCAGTTGCTATGCTTTAACCACCAAACTTGCTGGAGCACCCCCAGGAAATGCTTCTGTTAAACTTCCCTATGATTAGTTTTCCATGGCTTTGAGTGTATGAAAAGAGGAACCTGTAGAGCTGTAGCCCACTAAATACAGTATTGTCATTGCTGCTAACTCAGTACTGAGTTTGCAAGGACTCAGGACTGGGGCTTCTCAAACATGCTTTGTCTGTACTTGTCTTGACCTGCCTGGAGCTTTGTTTTGATTTGGTTTAACTGTAATAGCGGTTTTCCCAATGACATTAGAAATCAGGCAATGCCTAATTTGTTTTACTTTCACCT
Organism: Strigops habroptila; assembly: GCF_004027225.2. Classification (NCBI taxonomy): domain Eukaryota; kingdom Metazoa; phylum Chordata; class Aves; order Psittaciformes; family Psittacidae; genus Strigops; species Strigops habroptila. The sequence goes on from NC_044284.2 coordinate 1,414,470, forward strand.
ATCTGTGTATAGCAGAACACTGCAGGGATTTTGTGTCTATATCTAGTAGCAACAAGTAGTTATTCTGTATAAAATGAGCTATTTATGACTCTAGTGTATCGCAACCCAGATCCTTTGTCAGGAGCAGTATGGTGTTGATGGTGATTCTTCCTCACCCTAGGAACCACTTGGGTTCATTTTTACATTTGCTAATGTGCTTTTACACCTTGCTCTTTATCTTTTGGTCTTTCTCTTCACATTACATCCCAATTTACTCTGTGTAGCACGGTTTACACATGTTGGATGGTGTTCTTTGTGCTCTTTGTTACCCCTAAACCCAGTTTTGCCAGCTGCAGTTCTGCATTTTTTTATCTGACCATTGGGTGAGTTGTTTATAGCCTCAAGGTCTCCAGTACCAGCATATGCCCCATCTCTTCTCCTACACCTGCAAATCCTCCACATTGCACCCTCTAATGCAGGAATGCAGGTCTGGCATGACAACAGAGGTCTTGCAACTGGGGTAGTGGAAGGCTAAGCCTTAGCAGGAAAATCTTACTGGAGTGGGTGAATAAATAACACAAGTTTGTCCTTTGGATAGCTCAGCATCTGGAGCGCTCACTTTTGCCTCCTGGCTTCCATCAAGCATGCAACCTGTTCTTCTGAAGGAAACACTGAACTGCTTGCTCTTGAGTTATAGTGTAGGACCTTTAACGTTACTATTCCACAGGGCCTCTGCAGAGCCCTGAATTTCTAATTCAAGGTGCTCCCTCCCCTTGGAGAATTTCCAAATCATCAAAACTTCACTAAACCCACTTTCTTTCTGCAGGCGTTACAGCCAACTCAGTGGCAATCAGATACTGATGGGTTCTTAAATGACACCATGGAGACGGCGAGGCTCAAACCAAAAGAAAGGTAACAAGAATGCACGCACACTCTGTGGTTTCTATCTTCCCTTGAAAGGATATGTAGTTGGATGCATACATAATTCAAAACTCTCTGGGAATCAGTAGCTGCTGTAAATTCTTTCTCTAAAGCTGTACAATGGTAGTTATCTATTCAACTCTTAGATCTGCCAGTACTTAACTAAGCAAAGAGCCCATATTTATCTTCAGGAGAATAACATCTCAAAATCCATGGGCTTTGTGAGAGGACAGCACATACTCAAACGTCTCAACCTGTTTCATAGGTAGCAGTTCTGTGACCTCTCTGCTTTGTTAAAATGCACTACAAGCCTTATCTATTATCACGAACTCAGAGGCACACCCTGTGGTGGTGGTGATGTACTGGGCTGTGCTGGTGGCTACTGGCAGACTCCAGTAAACTCTTTAAATGAGTTACAACAGTGATTAGCCTGGGCTATATTTCAGTCAGGCTAAGTGTGTGTGTGTGGGGAATGAAATGCCTCTCTTGTAATTACACTTGAATATTGAAGTCCCTGCTCAGTGTGCTGGCTGGAATGACTTCTTTTCCTTGAGGCTGGATGCAAATATAAAGGCTGTGGAATTGTTTTGTAGATTAATTTTGCCTGTATAAAAGAGAGGTAGAAAAGAGAGAAGCCATATGTATGTAGCTTTCAGAGGAAGTCAAGACACGATTAGCCAGATGAAGATTAAGGATAGTACGACTAGCCCACATGTCAAAAATAGGTAAGGAATGCCTGTTACACTATTGGCATCTTTCATATGCTGTAAAAAATCATTAGCCAGGAAATTCTCAGATCCTTAGGTCGTTCTGCAGCCTTTCCACAGCATCAAGGAGTTCCTGAGCATGGGAGCTGCCTCCTGGTGTTTCTCTTGTTTACTGGGAATCTTTGTAAGCAATAAAGTAAACAAATAGGGTTGCCTCAAAGAGATGTCTAATGAAAGCCAGCGCTTAGTCCTCATGGGAAAAATACCAGCCAAGTGCTTGGGAGAAGGATGGTCTATTTAATGACAATGCTGTGTTTGCACTGCAAGGCTGTGGCATTGTGGAAGATGCTATTAAAATGCATCAGAAATGCCAGTCTTTGTGCCAAAGAATTCATGGGCTAAATGACAAGGCACAACAGATGGATGAGCCAAAAAAGAGAGCTGTGGTGGGCTGGAGGAGACAAGGTATTCTTATTCTTAGCCAGCTACCAACAGTGATTGCAGCTTTCACCCACCCTGCCTCTTGTCCTGTTGTACTGTGCTGTGAGAGTCACTAATTCTGCCATTTTCTCTTGTTGTTTAGAATCCATGGCTCCTGCTGAGCTCCACCAGTGCTGTACCTGCACCCTCAGTGAAGGGCTGGGGTTACCACCAAGCATGAGCTCAAATGCCTTGCACACTGGGCTGTCATGAGGACTCTTGAGGGATGGTGCTAAGCACAGGAAGGCTGTAGACTCACTTGACCTAAATGTCAGGTTTGTAGATGTTCTTATGTTCTAAACTTAATTCTTCAATACACAAGGCTTATAAGAGAAGGAATTCAAGCTTTCCAGAAGTCTAAGATTTGCATCTATAGAAAGGCTTTTTGCTTTTCTCTCTGCCCTTGAGTTTCTGCTGCTTCTGGATGCAGGTTTCACCTGGCCCAAAGCTGTAAGGAACTGATCTTTTCCCTAAAGGATTTCTACCTCACTATTGTCTAAGCTTTGTGGAAACTAGTTGTAGAACCATGATATGATGGTCTTTCTTCTCCTAGATTTAATACTGTAGGATTTAATTTCAACTTGTATTCATTTCAAACCCCAGCTGTCATTGAAATCTATCATCATTGCCATTTGGGAAAATTAAGTTATCCTTATTTGCAGCATTGATTTCAGAGTTTAATTCGATTGTTTGGTGACTGCCAATTAGAGTCTAGCTTTAAAAATACATCAGATATCTTCATGCAACTCCTCAAACCTCTTGATCTTTTGCCAAAAGCTAATAGAAAACCTTTCACAGATCCCAGACTGGTTTGTGTTGGAAAGGACCTTAAAGCTCATCCAGTTCCAACCCCCTGCCACGGTCAGGGACACCTTCCACTAGAGCAGGTTGCTCCAAGCCCCTGTGTCCAGTCTGGCCTTGAACACTGCCAGGGATGGGGCAGCCACAGCTTCTCTGGGCACCCTGTGCCAGCGCCTCAGCACCCTCACAGGGAAGAGCTTCTGCCTTATGTGTAAGACCAAAAATAGAGCTGATGATACATCATTGATAAAATTCCTGTTTATGTCAGAAATCTCAGTGCATGGTAATCCTGAAAGTGCTGCTTTCACAGGGAGAAACCAACAAAATAGAAGAGTTTAACTCTCAGGTAGGAACAACCTAAAACTACCCTAAAATATTTCTATTGAATTAAGTGAATGTGCTTAAAGAGGAAGCAAATCCTTAGGCAAAAGTTTTGCAACACAAAAAATACCGTGAATGCATTTCTTTTCAGTGTGACTTTAAACATAATTGATGATTCCTTATATACAATTATATGATTACATTATGATATAATAGGATTTAATATTAATCAGTATTTAATTAATATTGATTGATTAAATCAATGATTAGTTATAATCAACAAATAACTCCAAACAATGAGATTTAGGATATTGCATTTACTGGTTGATGATGAAACTTCTTTTATGCTCCTGGTGCAAGGTTATGGTAAATGACAAGTTTTAAAGGCAACACTTCAAAAAAAGGCATTTGTTTTTAGGTCAGACTATTCCCAAAGTTCAGCTCGAAGCTTCCTCAAAACCCCCATCTCTATGGGACAAAGCTGCCCATCCCTACTCAACACTGCAATTGATTGTACTCCATGTGTACAGAAGGGTGCCAGCCCTTCTCCGTGATTACTCCTGCACTGAGCATCCTTCCTACCAGCTGAGCTTTTAAGTGATCCCATCACTTGCACCATTCTCCTGACCTAGATCATCAGCAAGATACACTGTTTGTACCAACTCGGCTCCTGTACCTCAAGGTTCATAATAACCTGTTCTTTATTCATTTTGGGTGATGACGCAGAGCTGCTACATGCTGCTACACACTACTACATGCAACTACATGCTGCTACATGCCACAGCATGCATGCCTGCAGGACTGTGTCTTGGGGTAGCCACATGCCACTACCACCATACCACATGCTGCTACATGCCACACACAGCCACACACCACTACATGCTGCTAGATGCAGCTATATGCCACTACACACTACACGGCGCTACATGCTACATGGCACTACATGGTACCTGCCACAAGCCACTACACACCACATGCCACTACATGCATGCCTGCAGGACTGTGTCTTGGGGTAGCCACACACCACTACATGCCACATGCCACTAAACACCACATGCAACTACATGCCTCACACAGTTACACGCCACATACAACTACATGACACATGCCACACACTGCCACATGCCACTACACACCACACACCAGTACATGCCACATGTCACTATGCACCATACGCTGCTACACGCTACATGATGCTACATGCCACACGCTGCTACATGCCACTATACACTGCTACATGCTGCTACACACTGCATGCCACACGCCACTACATGCCACATGCCACTACATGCATGCCTGCAGGGCTGTGTCCTGGGGTAGTCACATGCCACTACATGCCACATGCCACTAAAAGCCACATGCAACTTTTACTACTGGGGTACTAGGTCAGGAGAATGGTGCAAGACTGCAAAGGGAGCAGGGCCTTCTTTTCCCATGAGCTACTCAAACTCTACGCTTACCAAGCAAGTAGCCAAAACCAGAGGGAGATCTAACTTGTGGCATTTGCACTTTAAACCTCAGGACAGCCTTGGCACAGGCCTGACACCTCCCTTTTAGCAGAAGATGGCCCTTTTCTGGTCATCTTCTGCCAAGAGCTGACACTATGCAGGCTGTACAGCTCTTCCGTAAGCACAGAAGTGATGTGGAGCATGTAACGTCGATGATTCCACCAGTGAATTACAAAGCTGCTTTGAATGCGTAGGAGCATCCTTAGACCTCAGACAGCCCCTTAATATTTTGGGGATGCTGGTGTCTAATGCACTGCTCTAACCAAGTGTGACATCAGTCGTCTGTGAGTCAGCCACATGACAAGGGCAGCTCAATGAGCAGGCTGCTAAGTGTGGTTCTCATCCTTCCCCTCACACACGGTTGGCTCTTCTGAGAGAAAAAGCAGTGTATTTGTAAAGTGTTATGCTGCTTCGACAGTATGGGTATAACGTCATCTTCTGGGGTTTTCTACTGGGGTTTTTTCCCCCCCTAAGGCTAATTTAAACATAACAGAAAATCTGTCTAGAGAGAATTGTGGCTACACTGAGTCTCCAAGACACAGTGGTACAGTTTCATCCTTACACTAAACCCAGACATCCTGTTCTTAGGAAGAAACATTTAGCCTTATAGCCTACTACCTCTATACTCGTTTTTCTAATCACTGCACTCCCTTGGCTTTTACCCCTGTGTCTCTCACACCTATGCATGACTTGCAGGTGATAAAGTGCATAATTTAAATGTGGTGGCTCATGCATGGCTGAATAGCTGGAAAAAAATCCAGATATGACCAAGTAGCAGTGAGCCACCAAGTGATGGGTACAAACACTTTACGTTTCAAACCTAGCTGTCAGTGTATGTTAGAAACAAAACCTAAAGCATCTGGTGCTGAGACACAGTGAACATTCTCTACATGCACTTATTTCAGTGGAAGCTGATGACATCCTGTGTTTTGCAGCCTGGAGTCCTACAGTTATAATAGATCTTTGTGCTTTCTGCTGGTGAGAATTCCAGCTCCCTTGGGGAACAAGAAAAAGAAGTGGTCTTCCAATACTGCAAGAAGCATTTCCAAACAACCCTAGCACGATTAACTCCTGGCTCTGCTCTGGAAAATGAAGGAAAAGAAGCAACCTGTACCTGTATGCATGCATCATACACAAGAATCTAGAAGACAAAGTAAGGAAAACATTTAACTATACAAAGGACATTGTCTCATTGTCCAAAATGTCTCTGATTTTAGTGTCTCACTGCCCAAAATGTCTCTGATTTTAGTGTCTCACTGCCCAAAATGTCTCTGATTTTAGCCCCTGGAAGTTAAGCAACCAACAGATGAAGGCTGTGCCACAGGAACACAAATTTAGCTGGAGAGTAAGCGCATCAAGTTACTCAGGTTGACAACACCTTGGCCTTTTGCATTCCCACATGAATGGATGAAGCAATAGTGGCACTGAAGTCAAAGGCAAAATTCATAGTGACTTCTGTGAAACCTGGATTTAAACCAGGAGGTTTTGAAGTGGGTGAAGACAGTCTTTTTCCTTCACCTGGAAGAAATGTATCTGTCTGTCCTGCCTCTAAACTCTGACCATTCTGCCAGGAATAGAAACTACATAACCCTGGAAGTTTTCCAGATTCATATTAAACCACTGCAATATTTCTTCTGCAAGTGATTATAATTATGATACAACCTGAATATGCTGAAGAGAAAGTCAGTTGATACAAAGCTAAATGTATTCCAGGAACACCAATTTTCAGTATCTCCCAGAGGTATGTAGACTTTTTACCATGAAAATGAATTCCTGCTTGACCTATGAATTTTCATTGGCAAGTTTTTTCTTTCTCAGGTGTGCAAATGAAGCTCAGATAACCCATTCAGGCTACAGAACCCTAAGATGACACTAGTCTCATTAGGAATAAAACAGGCCAAACTGCCTGGCAGTGCTGATTACCATGTGCTTCAGGTAAACATGATGCCCGAGGCAATCTAAACCTCTCCATCTCGCAGGGTTGTGTGCTGATCAGAGGCTCTGCTAAGCAGAACTCTGACCAGGATCTTAAAATAACCTCTAAAACATTTTTCTGAGATATAGGATACATCATCATGTTATTTTATGAATCATGAAACTGGAAAATATGTAACAGAAACTGTTAAGATTTGATTTGTAATGCTCATTTGTTTCCTCTGATGTTTTTAGAGAATCCACATTTTTCAGAATCTCCATCTCTTCGTTTTAATTCCTTTTCATTTCTGTGTCTTCCAAAGCTTTAGCCTGATTCTCCTTTTGCTATTCCTGAGTAAAAGAAGAATAGCTGTAGTGATAACACTGATCTGCAGAAGGACATCTTGCTTTTATGTTTTAGCTCTGGTGTTGCTCAAATCTGCTACTTTGAATTATTCTGAAAATTACACTGAAACCAAAATCAGGCCCAGAGTGTTTCTTGTGTGGTGACCTGTCAGTTGGCCTGCATGCATTCTGAGTTACCAGATTTCATCCAGTCCTGAAAGCTGCTGCCACCAACACATTTGTTGACCGGAGTCAGTCTCATTCATAACAGGAATTCTTAAGGATCTTTATAGCAGAAAATCCTCAGTGTCAGAACTGTATTTGCTGCTATTTCTAAAGATAAGGTCCTTCTGAAGCAGAGAATCTGCCTTCACTTGTTCTGCATGCTTGAATTATAGTTGTTAGAGATATTTTTTCACTTTTTCACTGTGTATTTCACTTATGTGATACAAACACATCCCTTTGCTACCACTTTGAAATTTTGCCTTCCTCCTTGACCCAATCTTTTTCCATATCTTCCCTTTCTAGAGAGAAAACCCAGCACTTTTTGGTGATGTAATTTCTAAACAATCTGCCCTTCCTTTGGCCTAGACCTCCCAGGTCTTGATGCAAAGTGGATGACAGCAAACCCCAATTTTCTTGTTTGAAGGTAAACAATGTGCTATGGGTATGCTATTTTTGCTGGAATTTAGGATGGGGAGGGACTGTCTGCTGGGAATGGGACAGGGAAAATTAAAGTAAATGAGTGGCAGAAATAAAAAAACCAGGTTGAAATCCTGTTTCCCGTCATCCATTCAACCACCATTCATGAAAGTAATAGCTTTAACATTCAGAGAGCTTTAGTTAAATTGGGTAAGTTTTGTGTTTGAATAGTTGGCTGTCGTTGGATCGCATTAAGAACTTACCTCCTGCTTGCAAACAAAACCTATATCACTTGATGCCAGTCAACCACACTGGGCAACTCCTCTGTCCTTTATACTTGCAAACTTCTCATTGCAACTAAACTATATTGGATTAAATCCCTCTTTATGAGGTACAACTCAATCTTTGGTTCTCCTTAAGCCAGGCACAATGGAATAATCTAAGCTGTCAGGTCCTTTTTCTGATGCTGTTGAAGTGCTGTGCCTGTGCTACAAAGCTCTAGAAAGGCATTCTCAGTAGTCCGAATAGAATTAGGGCACATATGGGAAAATGCAGGGTGGGTGGACACAAGTAGCACAAGCTAAGGGTTTCTTTCTAAATACCATATGATTTGTTGTCAATCTTTCCCTCGAGTGATTTCAGTGCTCAGCTGAAACATGGGAAATGGTTTCAAATCCTTCTGCTGTATAATGGGAGAGCTGAGAACTCACCAAAGAGATTCCTAATCAATGTTTAGGCTCAGGTGCATTGCAGTCAGTCTTTTCCCTTGATGTCTCTTTTCCTTGTACTGAATACCTACAGGTTCATCAGTTCCAAGGGCGCCATAGATCTGTAGTTCAATAATTAGAACTCACTCATTAGGGCTCACACAGGCTCTAGGCTCTGCTCCTGTGGCTGAATAACATAGAAGTCTTAAAAGTTCCTTAGGAGACCATTCTGTTAAGTGAATGCTCCCAGAGCAGCTGGGTGGTGAAGAGATCTCTACCTCCTTTTAGATCTAGCTGTAAATGACTTGCTGAAGGCCTTGAACATCCACACCAGAGAGGAGAACTTGCCCGCTTCGTATGGGAACTGTACACAGAGCTCAGTCAAAGTTCTCCATTGCTTGCAGAATCCTTTGCCTTGTTCCTTGTAACAGCTCCAGGGAGCTTCTAGGGGAGCTACAAGTATGCAGTTAATATTGCATTAGGCAACTCTTTTGAGCTCTGTACTTCATCCCATCTTGCTACAGGCCAAGGCACAGCGCACCGAAAGGCACAGTTCCGTTGTGTCTTGCCGGATCTCTATATCGTCCCCTGAATTAGAGTTATGTCCAAGCTGAAGTCCAGCAATCTCCCTTCCTGGTTGGATTCCCAAAGCAACAAAGAGAGCACAGACAGTGAGGAAGCCCCTGCCTTTTTCTAGGGGCTTCTCCAAGCCTCTCTCTCTTATACAAAGCTAATGTAAGTATATGGCACAGCAAGCACCTCCATCAAAGGGCTTTTCCTGAGCAGGCCCAATTCCACTGGTGGGATGTGCCTGATGCTTCCATCTCACCAGCCTCTGGCTGGTGGCTTAATTTGGGTTAGCTTCTGACCACCTACAGGTATCTGGGGAGCGCAGGGGGCAGGGACGTTCCACTGTCACCTAAAACCTGTTCTCAACCCAACCCCTTCTAGCTCCTATAGAATCTCCAAAGCCCTGCAAGTGCACGTGAAAGAAAATACTTTTTGTTTTATATTTCACCCAATGTTTAGATGTTAATATTTCATATGTTAAGCATTATATATATGTTTATGCTTTTATTTAGTTATAGTTGACTTTCATCATATTTTGCCATTAAGTTCTTCACATTATTTCCACAATCTCTCTCTGAGGTAAGTTCATGGTGCCTCAAAGAACCTTGGTCACCTCCCTGACACCGTTTGCTCAACCCATAAACCATTTTTACCTCCCTCTTACTGCTGTGCCATTAAACACATCCCCATCACACCAATTCCCTTAAGCTTAACCTGTATGTGCTCCTGATCTTCCAGAAGCACCAAAGTGACTCTGCTTTCCAGGGGGTAGATGCCTCCAAGTGACACACCAAGCAGCTAGTGCCTCTGCAACTCCACCTGCTCCCAGCAGAGCAGCCATAGCAGGGTTTGCTCTGTGAGATGTGCCGAGACCCACATTCCATTTCCAAACCTGGCATTTTTAGCTCTGTGAGAGGAAGCACGTAATCCAGTGCTTGGTAAAAACACCACTGATGATCACTGTGAGGACACGTCTGTTTTCCCAAGCATTCCCCCATGGATGTGATTTTTATTCTAGCCAAGCAGCGTTTGCCTAGCAGCCAGCCCTTCTTGAACATGTCCTCCTCCTGCGGGGTTCCTCTGCACACAACATGCTTTAGTTGCCCAAATCTTTCCTTTTCCGAGCAATTCCTAGCAATAATTCCTTTTGACCAGGCTGCAAGAAGAGGTTCATTATGGGGGGGGGCTCTGATTTCGGTACGGCAAAGCATCACGTAGGGATTTGCACCAGGCGGTGCGGCAGCATCGCCCTCTCCGCGGGCGAGCGGCATCCCCCGCGCCCGGCTCCGCGCCCGCGGCACTCACCTCCACGAAGTAGAAGCAGGGCAGGAGCGTGACGCTGTCCTTGGTCACTTTGCCCTTGGGCCGCTCCTTGGCGGACATGCTGCCGGGGCTGCGCCGGCCGCTCGCAGCCGCGCTCCGCTCCCCTCCGCTCCGCTCCGCTCCGCTCCGCCCGCAGCCCCGCGCCGAGCCCCGCACCGCCCGCGAGCGCGTCCCCGGCGCCGAGCGAGCGCGGGGCTGACGTCAGGAGGCTGCGGGCTGCGGGGTCCCGGCCGCGTTAACTCCTTCGCAGCCGCGATGCGCTGGGACACAGGGAAGTGCTGGGGCACAGGGGTGCGCTGGGACACAGGGTGCGCTGGGGCACAAGGAAGTGCTGGGGCACACGGAAGTGCTGGGACACAGGGAAGTGCTGGGGCACAGGGTGCGCTGGGGCACAGAGATGCTCTAGGACACAGGGATGCGCTGGGGCACAGGGTGCGCTGGGACACAGGGATGCGCTGGGGCACAGGGAAGCGCTGGGACACAGGGAAGCGCTGGGACACAGGGAAGCGCTGGCTGCGGCGAGTGGCTGGAGGTGTACGGGCATGAGACGGGGTGAGAGACTGAGCGTGAGCCAGCGGCCCAGAAACCACCCATGTGCTGGGCTGCATCCCCAGAGCGTGAGCAGCAGGTCGGGAGAGGTGATCCTGCCGCTCTGCTCTGCTCTGGTGAGACCCCACTTGCAGCACTGTGTGCAGTGCTGGTGTCCTCAGCATAAGAAGGACACGGAGCTGTTGGAGCAAGTCCAGAGGAGGCCACGAGGATGGTCAGGGGCTTCACCTCCCATATGAAGACAGACTGAGAACATTGGGACCATTCTACTGCTGTGTTTCACAGAAGCAGGGTCAAAGCCCCAAACTCCCCACAGAGCATGCTGTACACCCCTGTGCCTGCAGGGATCATGAAATCATAGAATCACAGACTGGTTTGGGTTGGAAAGGGCCTTAAGATCATTCAGCTCCAACCCCCTGCCACGGGCAGGGACACCTTCCACTAGAGCAGGTTGCTCCAAGCCCCTGTGTCCAACCTGGCCTTGAACACTGCCAGGGATGGGGCAGCCACAGCTTCTCTGGGCACCCTGTGCCAGCGCCTCAGCACCCTCACAGGGAAGAGCTTCTGCCTTAGATCTAACCTGAACTTCCCCTGGTTCAGTTTGAACCCATCACCCCTTGTCCTGTCGCTCCAGTCCCTGATGCAGAGTCCCTCTCTGGCATCCTTGTAGCCCCCTTCAGACACTGGAAGCTGCTCTGAGGTCTCCACGCAGCTTCTCTTCTTCAGCCTGTCTCCATACAGGAGGTGCTGCAGCCCCTGATCATCCTCGTGGCCTCCTCTGGACTTGCTCCAACAGCTCCATGTCCTTCTCGTCTCAATGATGTAGCAGGTCTGCTTTGCACTAGTCTAAAGGTGATAGTGATGGCCAAGTCTGGATATGGCTAGGGTGAATTTCCCACCCTTCTCTCTGGGTTTTCAACTTGTTCTGTGTTGGGACTCAGCTCTAGCAACCACTTTCTCAAATTAAGGAACCAAGGTACAGCTGAGGTGCTACTCCATCATTTCTCTCTTGCTGTGCTTCTCACAATGTGGTCCTAGCTTCTGCCTTACCTGCCCAAGCCTCAGAGGGCAGCACCTGACAGTCTCTATGCAGAGGGTCTGTATCATTCTTCATCTTGTGGTATCCAGAGAGGGCTGCACTCATTTGGACCTTTTATGCTGAGCTAACATAATGGAGTAAGAGTATTTCTTCTCCACTTCTCAAGACTGACATTTAGGTTCCTGTGTGTCCTCTTTAGAACACATGAATATTGATGGAAACAGAAAAAATCCTTTGCCGAGTGTAATGATAAAGCTTTCGGACTGATTAGTCTATATATTAACACCTGGAAACACACAAGTTCCCTCAATGCTGTTGCATTCAGCTTTTGTGACAGGTATTAGAAACTATGGGATTGATTCAGATTTGCATAAAAGTACCTTGGGTTTCTCTAGGAGTACAAGCAGTCTTCAAGTGGGTTTAACATACATTTATATCTTTATGAAATGCCCTTAACATTGGTATGACAGAGTGAAATAGCTTTTGTGTAAATGAATGTATTGGGTTTGCGTGGCAAGGTTTGGGGAGGGGGGTGGGGTATGGGGGACACACACAGGGGTGGCTCCTGTTAGAAGCTGCCAGAAGCTTCTCTTTCCCATAGAGCCAATGCCAACCAGCTCCGAGATGGGCCTGTCACTGACCAAAGCCCACTCCATCAGCAATGGTGGTAGTGCCTCTGGGATAATGTATTTAAGAAAGCAGGAAAAGCAAACAGCAACTTCAGCTGGAGAGAGGAGTGAGAATATGTGAGAAACAGCCCTGCAGGCAGCAAGGCCGGTGCAGGAGGAGGCAGGAGGTGCTACAGGAGCTGGAGCAGAGATTGCCCTGCAGCCCTTGGTGCAGCCCATGGTGAGGCAGGCTGAGCCCTGCAGCCCATGGAGGTTAACAAGGGAGCAGATACCCACCTGCAGCCCATGGAGGACCCTATATACTACCTGGAGCAGGTGGATGCTTGAAGAAAGCTGTTGTCCCATGGGAAGCCTGTGCTGGAGCAGGTTTGCTGGCAGGAGCTGTGACCCCATGTGGGACCCATGCTGGAGCAGCCTGTTCCTGGAGGCCTGCCCCCCCACAGAAGGGCCCTACACTGGAGCAGTTCATGAAGAACTGCAGCACATGAGAAGGACTCATGGAGAAGTCTATGGAAGGCCCTCTGCCATGGGAGGGACCATGCTGGAGCAGGGGAGGAGTGTGAGGAGTCCTCCCCCGAGGAGGAAGGAGCTGCAGAGACAACATGTGATGAGCTGATGGCAACCCCCATTCCCCATCCCCCTGTGTCGCTCAGGTGGGAGGAGGTGGAGAATCTGGGAGTGAAGTTAAGCCTGGGAAGAAGTGGGGGGGGGGAATGTATTTTAAGATTCAGTTTTATTTCTCATTCTCCTGCTCTAATTTGACTGGTAATAACTTAATTTCCCTGAGTTGAATCTGTTTGCCTGTGACTAATTGCTGAGTGATTTCCCTGTCCCTATCTCAACCCACAAGCCTTTCCTTATATCTTTTCTCCACTGTCCAGCTGAGGAGGAGGGTGATAGAACAGCATTGGTGGGCATCTGGCATCCAGCTTGGTCAGCCCACCACAGTGAGTATCTCATCTATACCATCCCCTACAGGGAAATGTGTTGGTGATAAAAAATTCAGGAAACGCCTCCCATCCTTTTCAATCAAGATAGTCTTAGGAGAAAGTGTGGTGCATGATGCATGATGTATGTGTTTAGGACCAGGCAACATGGTCTAGTGTGAGGCGTCCCTGCCCATGGCAGGGAGTTGGAACTGGATGAGCTTAAGGTCCTCTCCAGCCCAAACCATTCTATGATTATCTGTGTGCAGGACAGTCATGTTATAGGATCTGCATTCACTCTGACAGCTCTTTTTTTTTTTTTACCCACCTTCAAGCAATCTCTGTAACAGGAAAATGTCATGGAAACATGTTAGCACAAAGCATAAACCCCTTTGTTTATGCTTTGCTTCAGCAAAACCCATTGAGTTTCTGAAAAATGTAAAGAACTTGGGGAACTAAGAGCTAAAATCCATAGATCTGGAGTATAGGCCTCTTGTGACTCGTCAGGAATGGGATTTTAAGACGAGAGATTGGTTTTTCCTTCAACAGAACCGAACCATGGCCATCGGTGGGTGCCCCTGGTGATTCCAAGCTGAGCTCTTAAAACTTTGCCCCCTCTTAAAGAAGTACTATCAGAGGAGCTTCTCTAGGTGAAGAAAACCCTTTCCTTTGCACTAGTCAGGCAGACAGCAGCTTCCACAGTTATTAGAAACATGGTTTGCAATCATTTCTCAGCACAGCCTAGGGTGTTGGCAGAGCTGCACTGCTAATGACTGCAGGTCCTTAGCTCTTTACCCAGGTGCTCTCTTCCCTCTGCAGCAAAGTCTGCCTGTATTCCCAGGCTTTGGCAAGTGTTGGGCACGGGCAATGACTGTGGTTTCGCTGTGCCATAGAAACAGAAAGCACGCTGCAGAAGCAGGGCTGTGTCACTGAATAACCCCCTTGCAAAAGCAGGATGAAATCATTTGAGGAAGAACTGGAATTGGCTGAGAGCTGGTGAGTCTGTGGCTGGTCAGAGAGTGGCACTGGGGGTTGTAGCAAGCGAAGTTTGGCCCGAGGCTACAGCAGCTGCAGTGGCTATTACTGCTGTTTAGTAGCTTAAGAAAACTCCCTTTCCCCTGGTCACCACCATTTCCCTGCACAAAGGCCATTTCTGGGAATGTACATGGATGAGGGTTAACTGTTTCTTATTATATAGATGGATGGTTTGGGTTCATTTTGCCCACTGAGCATGGAATAAATGATGTGAACTCAGCATATTAAAACAGTAATACTCTTCTGGAGAAAGAGTAGCATATGGGCAATGGGTTCTGCTGTGTGGAACTGACAGATGATTTTTGTTCTGCTTTGCTTGCCATATCAGAATGCAGAAATGTGGCTCTGTGTGTGTATATATATATATATTCTTTTTTTTCCCCCAGTCCCTTGGGAAAATGGCTGGCTGGGGGAATTTGGATTTTTTCCTTACTTTTCCATGTTTCCAGTGCAAATTTTCCTCTTTGTCCCATCTGTAGCTCCCATGTGAGCCGCACAAAGCACGCTTGGATAGATGGTATGTGACAGCACTGGGAAATTCCTAGTGGAACAAGCTCCAAACATACAACAGAGATGCACAGTGCAGATGGGAGAGTTCAGTTCTGCTGGGAAGTTGTAATTGCATTGAGCAATTGTTTCCTCACTATCCCTAATAATCTTCTGTTTCTGTAAAGCTCTGTCTTCTAATGTCTTTGGCTACTAGATATAGGTCACAGCTTTAAAGTAGCAGATGACTGATTCCTGGCTTTTCTGCTGCCTTTTACACTGCAGTGTTTGGTCTAGAAAATGAATTTTGCATGAGTCATGCTAGGATCATTCTTCTGAATCCATGGCTTTAAATACTATTATGAACATATCTACATAGTGTGTTTCAGACATAAGTGCCTGTGCTTTCTGGCCTTAGGCGAGTTTTGGGTTGCAAGCTATGGGGCTGCATAATGCTGGACTGTGGTTTGTATGAACTGCTTCCCCCTAAGTCAGCATCGGGCTGTATGGCTATGTGGCTTTTTAATGAAGCTGCCTTGTGGCTGGCTAATGTGGAATGTGGGAAAAGGAGTTTATGTATTATGCCCATTATGCTTTTATTTTGAGGCTGATAATGGCGTATTCTTGGTTACCTGGATACATCTGGGTTGAAGATCTTAGTTAGAGGCATGAAACCAGCAGAATGTGGAAATTCCAGACTGTTTCTGCAGTGCCAGTGCTTATCAATGGTTTAAAGAACCAATGGCTCTTTGTGTAGGTATCAGTAAGGCACAAATCTGGATTTTTATGTGGTGAAATGTCACAGAGGTTTTGCTTGAATCTGAACAACAGAGATTTTGCTTAAATCTAGGCCAGTTACTCATCACCAGCTAATTAAACATCAGCCTCTTGGTGCATGAGCCGAGGCAGAGGTCGAGTGACAAACTGCATCATGCAATTACCAGTAGTACCCATTTGTCTCAATGGGAATGCAGAATTCCCAGCAGGAATCCTGTTTGCCCTGCAGTCTGTGTGAAATACCATGTCAGAAAGGGGCTGATGTACATATCTGACATTTTGAGCACTACTGCTGCAATAGCCTGTTGATATTAATCCATGCCTATCTAACCAATGCACGTATTTGCTTCTGAACGTAGTTTTGCCATTTCCAAGACTGATGTCATGTTTTTTCCAAGTGAACCCTCTTCTCATTTTTTTTGTCCTTAAAGTAACATGCATGAGGACAATGTTGTTCCATACATCTTAATGAAAAATGTATGCTTCAAATCCTGTGAACATGACAAACCTCTCAAAGCATAGCTTTGAGAAGGGAATTTAGCAAGTGAATAGTGAAAACACAAGGTGGTCACTTACTCACAGGAGGTGGCAGGTAAAATGCCTAGAATACAGAAATATGTATTTTTTCAGAGTGTTCTGAGATGTTTCAAATTCACAATAGACCAAAATTTGTTGGATTTGCAATATTGAAGCCCAACGTTAACCTTCCTACAAGGACATCAATTCTTTTGGAAATCTGTGATCCCAGTGCTAAGGGCACAAATGAGGTGACCTCAGGACTGAAGAAAACTTCTGTCCCCCACCATTCTATACTCGTTTTCACTGTTACTTACTAAAACCAAGGCATAAGAACCTGCCCTATGTGTACATCTGCACATCAATATGTTTTTAGAACCTGGGTGATTATTCCTTGGTATAAATAAAGATAGAACCGTACAGTTTGCACTATCATTAGTGAAAATAGCTGAGGATTTAGCACTTGATTTTAAAACATGATGCCCAGCAATAGTGCCTTCATACTAGAGGTATGCCCATCAGTCATGCTGCTTCAACATCCCTCATTCTCTGGGTAGCTTAGCATCTGGTAGAATAGCTCAAAATGTTTCTACAACCTCAAAACCTCAGAAAAAGATCTTCTGACTTGAACATCTGCAGGTGGCTCAGCAGAGGCTCTCCAGTCAGCCTTGGTATCCTACGTTTTGATTTCCAAATTGTCCTATTATATGGATAATTGTATCCAAATGGGAACAGACAAGAAAGCGGGAAGCCTTAGCTCCACTCCTACCAAACTCTGTATCTAGAATGGAAATGAAACTGAACATAGATGTACACAATCAAGAGCTAAAAAAGCGACTTCATCCAAACACTTGTAAATCCATGAAAAGCAAGGCAATCTTCCTTTGAAATACTACTTTAAAAAGCCCACAGCATTTTCCATACTCGGATCTCAAATGAATATGCAGTTTAATGAGATACCAGGAACTGTTTAAAATCTCTTTTTCCCACTGTGGGCAAATGGATGTCACCTTACCTGGTTTTCAGCTGTACTCCTGAATTGCACCGGAGCAGAGTTATTGATAGCTTTAGTCTAACTCGAATTAAAAAGCACACTGTTGGATTTTGGAAGAAGCAAAAGCCTTACAGGAATTTTCTTAATTCCAAATGAATTCAAACATACAATAGTGCACTTTTCATCTTTCCCAGGAGTCCATTTATGCTGATTGAGGGATTTATTTGTTTGGGATTTAAAAGGCTTTGAAAACAGCACATTAATATAAGCACTTATTTGGTAGAATGCGGTTTTCATGTGTGTTTCATTACTATTATTTGCCTTCCTGCCTTGGCAGAATGCTTTCCAGATACAAATTCTAATGATAAATAGGGAAATGTGACCAATTGCAAATTATATGTCTAAAAAGAGGGAAAATATATGAAGGAGGTGATATTTTTGTTACTGCTTACTAAATTTTCCTGTTCTTTGAATGAGGTCGTCAATCTCTTTAATGGCAATAATTTGTTTCTACTATTTTTTTCCTGCACCTAATACACCATTTGGACAATAGTCAAGTTCACTGTTTTGATGGAAAATTCTGCACTTAATTTATCATAATTCAGTAAGAGTGTGGGAGTGTTTCCCTTCATTCACACTGGAATTAAGTTCAGATAGTCTGACCTGCTGTTAGAAGATCCTAATGGTTCTGAATGTCACTGGAGTAGAAGTAGGGCAAGTAATTAGCAAACCTTTCTTATTTACGTACATGCCACTTGATGAGTATGCAGATGAACTCTATCCCTCTCTTGAATACCAGATGGAAAGTGTTTATGGCTGAGATATGATCGGCTGGTTTATTTATGGTTCAAAAGAAGATGCAACCCAGTGACTGCACCTATCATTTTAATTGAATAGGTTAAAATGCTACATTTTTAATCACTGTGATGTCAAGATTACAACCACTGTTAAGAGGATAGAAATTATTAACACCTTCCTAAGGGTTAAAGTGTATCCATTAATCTGTTAATGGATTGGTAGCTGAACCAGGGATTGATTATTGATTTGTCTTGGGATATAGATGTAAGGTTTGGAGATTCGAGGAAGGAAGTGATGCTCCAGAAGCAGGTATCACTGCCCATAATACACGCTACACATTTTTGTATGTTCTTCTTTTACTTTATGCTCTCCAGATGCTTGTGCATCTCTTGTCTCTTCCATATGATTTCCCCATTTTCCTTACTGTTTCATCATCCCAGTTCCCTAAATCCACTTTCTACACACTTTTTCTTTCTTCTGTCTTCATGTCTTGTTCGCTCCCTCCTACATAGCTTCTTACTTTTCTTGCCTCCTCCCCCATCCTCCCTTCCTTCTCCTTTTCTCTCATCCAGCTCTTTCAGTTTTCCACTTTAATTTTCTCACCCTCTTTCATTTACTTTCCCCATGACTATTTCCAAACTCTCTGCTCCTTTCTCCACAGGGCTCCACTTTGCTTTTCCCTGTCCTGCTGTCTCCTGGGTACTGCCGGCCAACCAGCCTTGCTTAGGTCAAGAGTTCATTGTGTCAGTAAGCAGAAACCAGGAGACTAAGCCTGAAGAGCAATACAACACCCTTCTCTTTACTTGTGTTTGTGCCCTCAGCTCACCAGACGCCTCTTAGCATTACCTGTACCAAGGTCGTTGCTGCCACTGTGACACCATCCCATTTGCACAGGCAGAAGTGACCCTGAGGAGCTGCCCGAGGTATGTCTGGTGGTCCCATCTGTCCTGTTCCATCCCATCCTGTCCTTCTACTTTTCCTGCTTTAATGTTTTAGCACTGAGCTTTTCAGAAGTGTGCCTGCAGTCATAGCCAGGAAGCCTCTTTCTCTCATCCTAGTAACTCCACTGCAGTCTGTGGGGAGGTATCTGTTGATCCCGGATGGCAGTTGCAAGGTGCTGGAGTCAGTAGGATGTTATGTGAGGGCAGTCAGACCCTGTTTTAGCTGAAGATGAGGAACACAGTGGAAAGCAGTATCTCTTGTTGCAAAGTTTGGCAGAAAGAGCATGTTTTTACATGGAGATGGAATTACAGATCACCAGCGTCCTGCATCCCTAAACACTTGCCTAGCCAGAGTCCTCTGCAGGTATGCAGATGTGTTTTCTTCTATATCCAATTCATATAATTTGATTTGATTGTTTTCAAATGTTTAGGAAAATGCATTTAAAATGAGCTTCTGTGCATTGCTATCAGTATTGTGAACTGACCCCTAAGGACAGTCTGTTAACTTATCCTTTTGGTTAGAATATGTGTAATGGATATCTGGTGTATCAAAGATGTGGTGAGAGACATTGACGGGTACAAAGGATCAACCTTTGCCTCTCCCTGCTCCAAACAATACTTTGTTTTCATGGACATTCTCAACTAAGTCACCATATTTCTTGCCTAGAATATTTTCAACATCTGTTTTAGGAAGCAGTATCTCGACACAGAGAGTTAGAGAGAGTTTGTCTGTGTTTTAGATCGCTTAATGTGTACATCTGACAATTCTTTGCATGAAGTGAGCTTGTTTCCCCAGTGACTCAGTTTCCCCACTTGTGTTACTCTTTCCAAGGATGATTGAAGAGGGACTAAAACTGAAACCCACAAAAATGGGCTTATAAAATCCCCCTCCAAAAAGCAGGAGGGTCCATTGCGACAGTGCATAAAACTTGTGTTGTTTCTTGCATTAACTTTGTTCCACATTTTATTTGGATCTCTCATGAGCTATCTGTGCTGAACTTTTACACTTTGTTCAATGGGACAATGTCCCCTTCAGCCTTAGGAGGTGATATGGAGGTTATGTAAACCATAGTTAAATCCAATGCTGTGAGATCATTGCAAGAAAGTCTCTGTTGCTGTAACAATTGGGTACAATTTCAGACAACGTTGATGGGAGTCAGAATTTTGCAGGAACTTCTAAAGATGTGCCATGGGATAGTGGTGGCCTTGGCAGTGCTGGGGAATGGCTGGACTTAAAGGTCTTTTCCAACCTGGTTGATTCTATGATTCTATGTTGGAGACCTACAATGAATACTTACAATCTCTGCCTCTGTGCCTTTTGATTATAGACTGAGTCCTCTTCCCAGAGGAGCTATGGGAATCCTCTACTGTCCCTAAAAGTTTTGGAGTCAGGTATGATAATAGGAGGTTCACCCCCCGCTCCATCTAACCTCTTCCAATCACACTGTCACAAAATGGTTATACAGGAGTTGTTAGCTACTGCTGTGTCTGCAGAGAAAATATCCTTATAATATATAAAGTTCCTCTGGGAGACAGTGAACCTGAGGTGATGCCTTTAAATGGGTGTTTTCCATGGCTGGTATCTTTGGTTTTTTTAATACAGTGATACTTTTTTAATGACACGAAGGGATTCATGTTGAAATGTCACAGAAAGCCAGAAATCTGGGTTATTATTAGTACTGTGCTTTGAATTCCAGCACAGGTTTTCCTTTTAAATATAACACAGAAGATTCTTATATAAATGTAATAATTTATCATCTGTTACTATACTTGAATTCTTAAGTACTTTTTTCCTCAGTCTTTTCTGGGTCTCCACAGAGTGTTTTAACATGTAAAATGGCAAAGAAAAAATCTGCATGTTGGCAAAGCATTGCTGAGATGTTTTTCAAATGCAATAGATCGTCTTCCAATTTGTTCCCATGATGGAAGTGTGGTGAAACAGTAGTGTGAGCAGTGGAGTGATCAAATGTCATGGAAATCCGCTCTGAGAAAGATCAGCTTTTGTGGTTTGGACAATTATTGAATAGGAGAGAGATGGAAGCTGATTCTTGTGCAGTTTTATAACTAAATATTATAATCACCCGTGTCCTGGGCTGCATCCCCAGCAGTGTGAGCAGCAGGTCAAAGGAGGTGATCCTGCCCCTCTGCTCTGCTCTCGTGAGACCCCACTTGCAGCACTGTGTGCAGTGCTGGTGTCCTCAGCATAAGAAGGACATGGAGCTGTTGGAGCAAGTGCAGAGGAGGCCATGAGGATGCTCAGGGGCTGCAGCACCTCCCGTATGGAGACAGGCTGAGAACATTGGGGCTGTTCAGCCTGGAGAAGAGAAGCTGCGTGGAGACCTCAGAGCAGCTTCCAGAGTCTGAAGGAGGCTACAAGGATGCTGGAGAGGGTCTCTTCATCAGGGACTGGAGCGACAGGACAAGGAGTGATGGGTTCAAACTGAACCAGGGGAAGTTCAGGTTAGATCTAAGGCAGAAGCTCTTCCCTGTGAGGGTGCTGAGGCGCTGGCACAGGGTGCCCAGAGAAGCTGTGGCTGCCCCATCCCTGGCAGTGTTCAAGGCCAGGTTGGACACAGGGGCTTGGAGCAACCTGCTCTAGTGGAAGGTGTCCCTGCCCGTGGCAGGGGGTTGGAACTGGGTGAGCTTAAGGTCCCTTCTAACCTGAACCGTTCTGTGATTCTATCATTTCTTAAAAGTATGTCTAAAAACATACCTCTGGTGTGTGCAGGAGAGCAAAACAGAAGATTGGGTGTTTGAAGAGAAGTTTGCCACCTTAAGTGTAATATTCCTCAGTGGGTTTTTACTTCAGGAGTTGCCTGGACTTCAGGAACAGGAGGGAGGAGCACCCATAGCTCTGTAGGTGCAAGTCGCGTAGATGTTCAGGTCTGCCCTGTTACTTCAAGATCTATAGTGAACAGGCTACTTCACGAGAAAGGGAAAGAGAGAGCATTTATCTGAGTTATTTGCTGCTAGATAATCTAATCTCATCAACAACAATTGCAATAAGATACAGAGCAGAGAGGTGCACATTATGCCTCATTTGATGTGTCATCATTAATTTTGCACTCAATGCAAAAACTGGAAGTATTGATAGCTGTTCCTCACTCTTGCCCTCTCCCACCTCCTTCAAGTAACCTATTCAATCTTCTGGGAGTGGAATGTTCCTTAAGTGCCACTTTGCTCTGAACTAGATTTTACAGTAATCAGCGTAGCAGGACAACAGCAATCCCTTCAAGAGTTTCCCTGTAAACACTGTTGAAAACTAGCAGCAGTATTTTGTCCTCACTTCCAGCCTGGAGTGTTTCACCTCAGATGGGAGAATCATGCCGAGTCCTTTCCTCCAAAGAATCCCCACCTGCAATTAAAATGAGGCAGATTAGATTTAATTACTTACTTATGCCTGGTAACATCAATGCCTTCAAATGACATTGAGCTGGCCCCTGTGCTGTGCCCCTTGCCTTCTGCTTGTCTGTGAGAGAGTTAGTGATTAGCATTAGGCCCAAGCAACTTGCTCTGTACAAGTGACCTGCAGGGTGTACGTGGAAGTGCTCAGCCATGCCCTCTGCTGAGTCTGGCTTATCTTGGCTTGTCGGCTGGGTTACAATTTCATGGAATCATAGAATGGTTGGAATGGACCTTAAGGTCATCCAGTTCCAACCCCCTGCCATGGGCAGGGATGCCTCACACTTGACCATGTTGCCCAAGGCTCTGTCCAACCTGGCCTTGAACACTGCCAGGGATGGAGCATTCACCACTTCCTTGGGCAAATTTCCATGGCTGAATGGCTTCAGGAAGGCAAAAATGAAACTTATGCATGTTCTGGCCTTGCTCCTGTGACCAGTTGCATTAAGTCGTATTTAATGAGGTGGTGGAGGTTTCACAGAGGTAACCCTACCCGCAGAATTTTCAGGCCATTATGTGGTATTTAGGACCTGGGGGACACTAATGGTGTTTAGCAAAACAGCCCCAATCTCTTTGAAAATGTTGTTTAGCTAATGATTGTGCTGATCCAAACCAGCCAACCAAACAAAAGGACGTTTGGCTCCTTCATGTTTTCTTAAGAGTTAAAAAGAAGTAAAGGCAATAGTTTTGTGGCTATGGTCAACAGAAGTTACCCAGTCCTAGAATCACAGAATCAACTAGGTTGGAAAAGACCTTTAAGATCATCAAGTCCAACCTTTAATATTTCAATAGAGATGATATCCACTGTGTAAAAACCTGACTATTTTAACATAATCCTTTTTCAGATTAATATTGCATTTAAGAGGGAAAAATTTTGGCCCAACTGAAGTTAATAACTTGAAAGAAACTGTAATTTCAAGTATTTCATGAGGACCTGTATTCCTTTGTCTCTCTAAGGAAATAGCTTCCTGAAATGAACCTGTGTTCCTTTCTTTAAAGGAGGAAAAATACTAAATGATGCCTCCATAAAGCTCACATTGCTCTGTTATACACACAGGGTAGTTTTGTCCAGACTTGTCTGAGACTTTTTAAGCTGCCTTTTAAATGGTCTTTCTGAAATTGATTTATCTTTCAAATCGTCAAACCTTGCTATTACAATATTGCTATTTCCTGCTCTGTAGCTATGGCTTCCATCATTTCAGTACCATAGAATGTTGGATCATTCCTATAAAACCTATCTTTGTGAGCAGAAAGAGAAAGCAAAAGTCAAGAGTGACATAGTCAGGAGAAGATGATTCTCCC
This sequence comes from Strigops habroptila, assembly GCF_004027225.2. Classification (NCBI taxonomy): domain Eukaryota; kingdom Metazoa; phylum Chordata; class Aves; order Psittaciformes; family Psittacidae; genus Strigops; species Strigops habroptila. The sequence goes on from NC_044284.2 coordinate 1,438,082, forward strand.
TCTGCAGGACTGAAGGGAAATGCCATCATAGATCAGACATTATACACTACACATACATAATATGTGTTTTTTCCTCCCATTTTCTCTCAATAGAGTGTGACTACGAGGGAAACTAAAAACCAATGGACAACTGGAAATGTCTAGAATATCTTATGGAACGCATTGAATATTATTAAATGAGTTAGTTATGCCATCAGGGGAGAGCAGCTGCATTCTGAACCAAGAAATAGCCTGATTCTGTCCTCATTTTTATTGCAAGCCAGTGAAACTAGCATATGACTGAAGTCAATGGATCTAATGAAGCTTTCAAAACATCTGCCTGGCAGATACTACTCAGAGCATAACCACCTTGTGTGCAAAACCCATCAGAAGCAAGTATTACTTCCTGGTGTTTCAGAGGAGCTCCTTTTGTTTTCAGTAGGATTTGGGAACATACATTAGTGCTTTGGGTTTATATCTCTCCAAGCTTACACATTAGAGAAAGAAAAGGTTATCAATTCAGCAAATTTGTAGAGCTCCACTGGGCAAAGGGCCTGACTTAGTGTATTTGTAATGCAGAAAGCCCATTTAGAACACTTTGCAGGAACCAAATACACGTTCCCTTACGATGTGGATTTTAGGCATTTATTTACTGTATATTTTAAGTTGTCTCATTTATTTTCAAATTGGAAGTAGACCGAGAGTAATTCTCTGAATGTCCTGTGTGCTTGCCCCAAACTTGAGACCTGGGAAAACTGGGGTTGGCCTGAAGATGCAGCACCGAAGGGAATATGTACTTGGAAACACATATAGTTGTCTTCACCATCCTTTCTCAGTGTTTTCCCCCTCCTTGGAAAGGCAAGGCTATCTTGGCACCTGCAACACAAAGATCATTGTAGTTCTCGGGGATATGTGTTGGGGTGAAAATAACATGAAATTGCTTGGAGAATAAGTGCATTTTATCATTTATACAAAGTCTGTTAATGCTGGAAGAAAAATTGTTATTATGGAGTGTCCTGTGGTCAACTGATCATTTTTATTCTCTTGGCAGCTCAGAAGTGCAGTGATCTGTGTTTAATGGAAATAGCTGTATGAAGAAAAAAGAACTCATGGTAAAAGTGTATTAAATGTCTTGCACAGGATTAAAGAGGGGTGATTTTGCTACCTCCCCAGTGAGCTGGATAGTGTATAAGCTGCGTTCTTGGGTGTCTCGCAGGGACTGTGATCTGTCTGTTCTATTATTCTTTGTATGACAATACTCTCCCTTAGTGCTGTATTCTGCCATGTCGCATGGAGGCCACAGACAACTAAGCCAAATACCTGGGCACAGATTAGTTCTGCCCAAGTTTAGGCACTCAGTCTCCGGGTTTTCCATCTAGTCAATGGAGAATGCGAGCATTTTTTGTGAGAGAGGGGCATCTCCAGAATGTGATTTGGGGTTTAGGAGGACCAGATATACCCCTGAGGAACTTCTGACTTCTGGTGTAGTTGGAAGCTCCTAGCTGAGGCTCTTCAGTTAAGTTAGTACATTTGCATAAATCCAGGCCATGGTATGTATTTTATCCCCCAGGCTATGCCAGGGAAAAGACATCTCTTTGAGTACCAGGATTAATTAGAAAAGAATGCATGTTACACATAGAGCGTTAAACTAAGACCCACAGTGAGTTGCACACTTTAGAATGGAGCTTCAGTTAATGTAACGCCAACTTATGTTTGTGGTAGAAACATGAAATCACAACCTCGTATTTCATGAAGTGGAGCGTTCCTTGTCACAGCAGCTTGTGTTTGTATCAACGTCTGTCTGTGCTCCAGTTGCTAAAGCACACCAGGCAGGGCTGAGCTAATGGTAATCTTTGCTCCACCATGTAACTGGTAAATCTGGCTCAGTGTAGAGACATTCTTCTTCCTTTTTCTAAAATGGAGACTTTTGTTCCCCATAGACTTCACTGGGATAAAAGAGGTGCTTAACCTGTAGAAGTTAAGCTTCCTGTTTCTTGGCAAGGGCTATTTTAACCGCACTCTAAACTCCCAGTTACTAAATCTCTGCATTCATACAAGGTTTCAGTGCAGAGCTGCATTTGTTCTGAAACATCTAATAAACTGTTACATTTCTTTCTCAGTAATAGGGTGATGAAAACTACTAAGTTAGCCCTGAGAGTGTTTTATTATTTAAAAGGGAGAAGAAAACTTCAACTCCCATTATCACAGAAACTAAGCAAACCAAAGAGGAGAACCTGCATGATATGGCACTGTGTATTTTTAGCAGCTCTCCTTAGCTCTGAAATGCACATTTTCTATTTCAAGTTGCTGGTGGTGTAATTAAAGAGGATAGTTTTACTGAGATTACATGCTCTTTTTTTACAGTGCTAAGGTACTTTAGCAGATGACAGTCTTAAGTCCTGAACGTACTAGCTTGTAAAAGCTGTTATGACTATATTCACTCAAAGTCTCATTTGTGCATGCATAACTCACTGCATACGCTTCTCCTGGCCTACTCCTGATCTCCCTTTCTGCTTAAGAAAAACAAGTCGGAGAAGGATAGGGACACATATTTTAAGAATGGTGTTTTTCAAATCTTCCTGATTTTAAATAGATTTCTTGAAATGAGAGGAATTTCCAGGCAAAAGAGTGAGGATTCCCTGTTTATACTAGGTTAGAAATACAGAAGATGTGCAGCGTTCCCTTAGGGAAGCTCTTCCCTGTGAGGGTAGTGAGGCCCTGGCACAGGTTGCCCAGAGAAGTGGTAAATGCTCCATCCCTGGCAGTGGGATGTCTAATGGAAGGTGTCCCTGCCCGTGGCAGGGGCTTGGAACTGGATGAGCTGTAAGGTCCCTTCCAACCCAAACCGGTCTGTGATTCTATGACCTTCACTCCCATCCTAATGCTGCATTTTCCCCTTTCTGGATGTTTTTTTCTTTCTGATCTTTCGAATTCATCAGGGAAATAAATGTAGGATTGTCTTCTACCTGTAGTCGAAAAGAAAAAGGATGGTAACAATCCCAGACATTGCATGGATACATACATAGATGGCTGTCCTGAGAAACCTTGATATTTCTGGCTGCTTCCAAATTTGCCAGCAGTTACGGTTGTGAGAGCAGGGCATCTTCTGTCTACATGTTCATGCTTTCCAGCACCACCAGTAGAGTGGTCTCTTATATTACATACAGCACTAGGGCAGTTCTCTTTCCATTTGGATGTTTCTACCTAGTGAACAAATGAATATTTGTGGCACTGAATATCATGAGAAGCAAAATCTCAGGTTTTTGGCCAACATCTCTAGCAAAGCAAACCTTCAGCTTCAGGGTACCAGTCATAAACTGAGAGTTTCTGTGATTTCAGCCTTGCTAGAATTTTTGCTCAGTGAGGGAGGGCTGGTTTTTTACAATAAATACTGAAGAACAAAAATCTTACTGATAATTTAAGAGATCCCATGTACAAAATTCTCCACATTTGGAGAAAACTGAAAACATTTATTTATCAAGTGGACCAGATTTTAGAGAAATGGCATAAAGATCTTAAAGAAGACCTGAAAAGCAGTAGGAATATTGCTGTCCTATAGTAACTAGTACAGAACAGTACAAAACGTGTTGGTATATGTTAAGGATGCACAACTGTCCTCTAGTCTACCATTCAAGACCACAAAAATAATCGATGTAGGATGTACCACTGAGTAAGTAAAAAGAAACCTTGCTTTATTTTTTTTGACCATTCAAATATGACTAATAAAAAGGAAGTGATAGTTGTTTGTATTACCTTCTAGACAACATGTATTAGAAAGCACTACATAAAGAGTGGGTTACAGACTCTGAATCTTCTTGTGAAGAGTGTTTAATTTCGAATAAGAGCTGATCTACTTGCAGCGGCACACTTTAGGAGCAACTGTACTACAGCAGAGGGAGTAATCCCAGCACACACTCAAGATCAGGCCAGTCACATTGCTTCTGGAGTTCGTGTCAGACTCAATTAAACTGCTCTTTCAGATGTTTGAACTTTGTGGTGCTATTTTCAACACCTGGGAAGGTAGTTCTGCTCTTCTGTGCTAAGGCTAGTTGTTGGTGCTGTTGGTAGTTGACTTCTTTGATATTTTCTCTATAGCCTAGAGAGCACTCAGTAAAGGAGAAAATGGGAGCAGAGACTGACATGTGGTCTGAGACCACACCAAGAGTACTGCTTACAGCTCTGGAGTCCTCAGTACAGGAGGGATATGGACCTGCTGGAGAGGGTCCAGAGAAGGGCCACAAAATGGTCATGGGGCTGGAGCACCTCTCCTGTGAGGAAAGGCTGAGAGAGCTGGGGTTGTTCAGCCTGGAGAAGGCTCCGGGGAGACCTTATTGCAGCCTTTCAGCTCTTAAAAGGAGCCTCTAAGAAAGATGGGGAGAGGCTTTTGAGCAGGGTCTGTTGCGGCAGGACAAGGGGTGATGAGTTTAAACTGACAGAGGGAGATTCAGGCTGGATGTGAGGAAGAAATTCTTTACAGTGAGGCACAGGTTGTCCAGAGAGGTGGTGGATGCCCCATCCCTGGAGACATTCCAGGCCAGGCTGGATGTAGTTCTGAGCAAAGGATCTCTGAGGGTTCCTTCCAACCCGAACCATTCTATGGCATCCAGACATGTTTTTTAAGGATATCATTAATGAGAGAGAACAAGTATTTCACTCTTCACTCCAGCAGAACAAGTTATGGTATGTCACTAATACAGAGTGCACGGGCACACAATCCCAGGCGTGTTTCTTGCTCTGCTGTCTGCTTTTTAATGTGTGGTGGATGTCTCACAGAAACTAAAAGGATGTGAAACATTTTGTTTCAGTCTCTGCAGCTCCTCAGTGTAGAAACATCATTGACTTTTCTCTTCTGCTAGGAATGACAGTGATCTCCAGATAATGGAATAAACAGAAAACATGAAGCCTATTTCTTCTCCTTTTAATCCAACAAATAACTGTAATTACAAGACAGAGGTTTAAACTCCCTGTGATCGGACAAACCGCAGTTTCCCTCTTGTGAGTGGGGTGCCTGCAGTGAACTGTCTGCATGCAGGGCTGGAGCCCTCTGCTGAGCGCTGCTGATGATGCTAAGGACATTGGTCTCCTCCCTGCACTTGCCTGCACATTTGGTGTCATCTCAGGCTTTGCTCCTTTTCTCTTCAGTTCTTTTCATGGTGCCAGAATGTGTCATCAGTGTTTTTACCCAGGTTCTCGTCTGCGGGATCCATGTGCAGGGGAACACAGGGCCTGCAGCTTGGGCAGGGTGACGAAAGGGGATCACACAGCAAGGGCCACATCCACTTCTATTCCTGATATCCCAACAGCAAACCAGGAATTCTGTTATGGGAGATAGAAATGTGTTGTCTTCTGAGTGTAATTGGTCTGTAAAAATCAATCAGCAGCGATTTGCTTTGCTTCTTCCTTAGCTACGAGGGGCTGCCAGTCATGTGTGCATAATCCTGATTCAGCTGGCAATCCCTGCTGGGATTTTCCACTGCATCAACACAGTGCAGTGTGAAATTCAGAAGTGAATATGCATCAAAGTTGCTCAAAAAAACCCTAAAACATTTGGGCTTTTCTTTCCTTCAGTGACTCCATGTAATCTAGAAGCAGTCAGAAGCTATAGGAGCTTTTCATTTTTATCCTGTTATTTCTCCTACTCCTGGCAGCAGCTGTAAGGAGGCAGAAAACTCCTGTTACTTTGCACCTGATTCTATTGATGTTGATTTAACAGGCAGAAAGAGTAAAGCTAAGGTTGCTAAGAAAGACAGTAATACTTTTTTAGTTACCTAAAATTATCTATTCTCTGGCAGGAATGAACCAAAGAGATTGAAATATGTAGTGAAATGCTCTTGGGGAACTGAATATGTTATAAGAACTCACACAGATGAAATGCTGATTAGTATTTAGGAAGACTAATTATAGTTAGAGACTGCTCTACTGAGCATAGGCTGAAATGTAACCTTGCTGTGTCTTCAGAATTCATTAGAGTGTAGAACACAAACCAGACTACCTGAAATCTGGTACATGTGTATTTGTGTGGCTCACATTTGTATGCGCTGAGTGGTGGATTGGTATGTAAATAAGGAGAACAAGCATCTCGCAGCTGTAGCAGAACTGGATACAACACCCCTGGAAAAATGGAATCTGATTTCTAGGGGCATTCATCTAACAGGATGAATCTGTGCAAAGCTTGCAGGATGTGAACAGGGACGGTTTTGCTGATGTCAAGGGCTTGATGAGTGGGGAATAAAGTACTGGAAGGCAATAGCTGGGATTTAAAAATAAACTGCTCTATATTTGCCCATTTTTTCAAATAGGTTTTTCTTCTAATATACAATTCCCATCTCACAAATGACTTGTGGATGTTGACGGAAGATATTTTCTTCACTAGAGCTGTTCAGTTCAATCTGTGAGGGATATGATGCTCTTCCATATTGAACTTTACATACATTTGCTGGGGTGTGCTGTGCATGTGCTGCAGCACCAAGAATGCTGAAGCTTTGGGGCACAAAATGATCAGCTACTCAGAATGGGAAGAAGTTCATCCTTCTATCAGTGTGTTACTAGAGTTTAATGTTTTCTGGAGTAGTAGTGGTTGTTCAGAAAAGATATAAAGCTAGATGGATCTTCGCTCTTTTCCTGCATGGTGCTTCTAACATTCCTGAATTGCTATGGACAACTAAGAAAGAAATGTTGCAAATGTTCACGCAAAACTTGCTTCCTTCACACAGTGTTCCACAGAAGCAGTTGTCTGCATCACCCAAATGGTAGGATTTGGTGCAGAACGTGGTTTTTATAAAAATTGAAAATATTAAATAGGTGCTTGGCAATACCAGAACAAACTGATCAAGCAGATTTCATTCTCCAGCCACCAAATACCCCGTTGCACAGAAGCTTTTCCTCTGAGAACAGAAAAGAGACAGCAATTCCATTAAATGCACCAGTGACCAGTGTGTTTCTGCTATGGGCCTTGATTTTATTGCTATAGCACTGGACTGCTATAATGCCCTTCTACCTAATGTAGTCCCTCACTCCAAGCTAGACACCCAGGATGGGGTATAATAAGATAAAGAGGAAGATATTAAGTTGGTTACTGAAGTGTTTTTTTTCTAACTGAAATAATGGTCAATAAAGTGATCAAAAATAGGCCAGATGGGCATCCTCCTTCTGGTCAGCATTGAAAACAATCATTTTCATAGCACTGATGAGTTCTACATGCAACACCAGATGTACCATTACCATAGTCCTTGAGTGAACAGGATCTAACATTACCTAGATGATGACAGCAGCTAAGGTGAAGGTTTTATTTGTGTCTTGTATGCATGTTAAAACAACTATTTTCCTCACATTTATCATTAAAATTCTCATGAGAAACCAGACTAAGAGGTCATAGAAGAAGTGGCTTCTACTAAATAGATGTACCACTTATCACTTAAATTTTTTTCTAAGCTAAGCTGTACACACGGTGCCATTCCTGTCACACAAATGCCTGTCTGCCAACTATTTGCCCATCTTCCTACCCCATTCAAACACGCTTCGGTTGAGAGAGGTCTCTGTGGCATTAGTTGTGGCACCACATCACAATGGTGGCTGTATTCTTGACAAAAAAGTAGCATTTGGCTTTTGGCCTGTGTGATAGAAGAACATAGTAGTTTGTATGCCCATAGCTGAGACTTCTGAGAAACAGAGGTACCTCGTCATGGTCTAAGAACAGAAGGAGATAAAAAGTACCTGGAAACATTAAAAGAGGCAGGTATAGATAACAGTAATGGATGGAAATAAATACAAAAGACACAGGTACTAGATTCTTTTTCACATTTACAGTTAGGTAGCTATAGTGAAAAGATCTTGATCTTTCTTGAGTGGCATTCCTTATCCTTAGCTTCCCGGGAACAGATTTTCAGTAGTGAAACTGAGACATACTGATTGAAGGAGGTGATCCTTCCCCTCTGCTCTGCTCTGGTGAGATCCCACTTGCAGCACTGGGTGCAGTTCTGGTGTCTCCAACATACGATGGACATGGAGCTGTTGGAGCAAGTCCAGAGGAGGCCACGAGGATGATCAGGGGCTGCAGCACCTCCCGTATGGAGACAGGCTGAGAACGTTGGGGCTGTTCAGCCTGGAGAAGAGAAGCTGCGTGGAGACCTCAGAGCAGCTTCCAGTGTCTGAAGGGGGCTACAAGGATGCTGGGGAGGGACTCTTCATCAGGGACCATAGAGATAGGACAAGGGGTGATGGGTTCAAACTGAACCAGGGGAAGCTCAGGTTAGATCTAAGGCAGAAGCTCTTCCCTGTGAGGGTGCTGAGGCGCTGGCACAGGGTGCCCAGAGAAGCTGTGGCTGCCCCATCCCTGGCAGTGTTCAAGGCCAGGTTGGACACAGGGGCTTGGAGCAACCTGCTCTAGTGGAAGGTGTCCCTGCCCGTGGCAGGGGGTTGGAACTGAATGATCTTAAGGTCCTTTCCAACCCAAACCATTCTGGTATTCTATGATTCTATGAATGTACAGGTACATGTGGTACTAAACCAAGTGTTGTTCCTTGCAGTAATGCCTACTTGAAAAGAATGGCTGTAAAATGTTACAGAATTTGCTTTCAACTTCCTCCTGCGCAGCCCCTCTCCCAAGATACTACTTCAATTCCATGGTATAATATGTTGGGAAGGAAACAACCTTGACAACATATTTTATTTCCCAGTAGTGACAATATGTCTTTTTTTCCTAGTAAAGATATTTCCTAATATGTGTCATTGGTGTTGGTTTTTTTCTGGCTTTGTGCTTGATTTTTATCAATCAAGCACGATTCCTGGTCTTTTTCCAGGAATTATAACCTTCGGTTTCCAGTTATCTTTCTACTACATATCCACTCTGAGGTTTCTTCTGTGTACATGAGAAATACCTAGAAAAACTTGTTATTCTTGGAAATCATCAAGTACAAAGTTATGTACCTTTGGATAGTTTGAAGAAAGGAATTATACAAAGAAAAAAGGATAGACTTCTTGGTAGGCTTGTGGGGAGGTAGCGGCGTAATGAGAAACCAGCAGTGTAAGGTCATCCAGAGATATGCTCAACCTGGTGGACCAGTGATGCCACTACTTATTCCTGCATGAGTAGATTCTGATTTCCTTTCCTCTGTCTTTTTTAGCCCTACGAGTTGTTTAAAATGAGATGTTAAGTGACTGTGGACATCCCGGCACTTCAAGTAGGTACACCTATGCAGCAGGTAGGAATGAGCTTAACGGACTATAGTTTGTCATGGTGGTACTCAGATTCATGTTTGTATAGGTGCTCCTGACACTGAGTGCTGAAATCAAGCAGCCCAGCTCTCTGTCTAGCCTACCAGTCATATTGCCCAGTAAGAATGAGACATAGGCAAATTCACAGTACAAAGGAGGCTGAGCGCTCGTAAATTCATGTCGCACTTGGAAGTGAAGGCAGGCTTTGCGCCAGGCTTCTGCAGGCACAAAGTAATGGCTTAATCAATTCTGACATCCTCTTCTCCATTTTAGAATTTTTCTTAAACCTATACCTACAGTGTTCCTAAAAATCCATCTTGGATTTGCTGGATCTCAAAGATCCACTTGTGTGTGTGTTAATCTTTATGTGCTATCCATTTATTTGGTGATTCTGTAGTGGTGATATTTTAAACCTGACATCATTTGTCTTGGGCAACATGGTCTAGTGTGAGGCATCCTTGCCCATGGCAGGGGTTGGAACTGGATGAGCTTAAGGTCCTTTACAACCCAAACCAGTCTGGGATTCTGTGATTTACAGGATAGGTGTCTGTTGATTTTTAAATCATATGACAGAAAATTTAATGATTTTGTGTTATCTTTTTATGAATGCTTTGAAAAGGCGTTCAGAGAGAGACAGTGGCATGACTTACATTGCTTCGAGTCTCAAAAATATCCTAGGCAAGTTAATATGTTTTTTACCTGCATGGTTCTCATCTATTTTCTATTTTCTCCTATACTGCTGTCACTGCCAGAGAGTCTGAATGCCTCTCAGGAGCCTAGTGGGCTATGTAATTATTTTCTTCAGAACCCATGACACCAGTTCATTCTGCCTCATTCTTTCCTTCAGGTGCAAATATGATAAGATAGGCATTATACAAGGGAAGCAGAGAGAGTACACATGCTCATGCTGCTCTACATTTATCCTGGAGCTAGCAGTTCTTTTGGAGCAGGAGGTGATGGATGAGGATTCCTGTGGTAGCTCTTCCATAGCCTTCAACTTGACTGGAAAGGAGTTCTAGTTCCTTCAGTGAAAATCTGTAGATGGTTGAAAAGTCTGTTGTGTCCCTGTCCTTATCCCCAGACTTACACAGACTTTTAAGTGTGTTCAACAGTTTGAGGATGAAAGCTGAGACCCTGAATTTGACTCTCTGCTTTTGAGGTCATAGCAGGAAGCTTAGAAGCTTTGCACCGGAGAAGAGCAGAAGAGTCGTATGTACTTGCTTTAGTCCATGTTAGATATAGACAACACCAAGTTAGAGCTCTGTAAAGACTGAGAGCTTCATTGCTTAAAAGTTGTCTGTAGAAGTGTAAAAGGATGAGAGTATATCCACCCTCCGTGAACAGAAGCAGATATACCAGAAGGGCCAGAAAGTCTTGCAAGAGTCCTTCTGTTATCTTGCAAACACACTTTAAAATTCACTAGATAGATAGATAAATAACAAGCAGGTATTGAGGGCACCTGAAGCTTGCACTTCACTGACTAGTGAGTCTGGGTGCCACCAGTGTCAACAGCTCTAAAGGCCATTTTTAGAAATTATAAATGCAATCTCAAGAAATGGTATCATCGGGTGTTGGAAGTTATGCCCAAAAGAATAAAGTGATAGGCCCAAAGTAAAGGCACAAATCTGTTCAGAAAATAGCAGGATGCTGAGATTTGTTTTTCTGCACATTAAGGCCAAAAGTTCCATTCATTTCTGCAGAGAAAGGAGGGCTCATTAGTCTTCTTTCTACCTTTTTTTTTTCTTTCTTTCTTTTTTTCTTTCAAGCATGGAAGGAACTGAGAACACCAAAAATAAATCCTTATCAAGAAGCATTAAATGCTCTTCCAGAATCTTTCGAATAGCACAATTCAAGTGATCCTTCAAATGTCAGTGCCAGATCTCAGTGTCAGGTAGTCACCGCCTGTTCTATTATTACTATTGCTGCCTACCTTGACAAAAGTCTATTCACAATAGGTTCCCTTTTAAAGATATGCAGCAAGATGTTAATCTGTCTTTACATCTATGTCGTGTGCTGGTTTTATTGCAATACCATCTGGGCCTCAGGAACAGACACTATATTAATAATAAAGAAAAACATAGAAGAAAATGTGTGACTGTCTGAGGCAGCAGGATGCGTTTGCCCCCTTTTTTACTGTGTTGTGCTTCCCGTTTGTGCATTTCTTTGAGGGAAGTTAGCCAGAAGCCCAGCAGAACTAGGAATCATAGCTGTAGCTAAGCTGAAGATGGATCATGGCAATATACATAGTCCAAAACTTTTTCAAAGCTCAGTTTTCAATACATTGTGTGCTAAATAAGGAACTGTGATTGCGCAGAAGTCATCTTAGGTTGCATTCCTCTTTGCCCAAATGGGTGTTCTTCCAGGGTATGCCCCTCACTACAAGAGAGACATTGAGGTGCTGGAGTGGGGCCAGAGAAGGGCACCGGAGCTGGTGCAGGGCCTGGAGCACAAGTGTGATGAGGAACGGCTGAGGGACCTGGGGGGGTTTAGTCTGGAGAAGAGAAGGCTCAGGGGGGACCTTATCGCTCTCTGCAACTGCCTGACAGGAGGTTGCAGTGAGGTGGGGTCGGTCTCTGCTCCCAAGGAACAAGGGATGGGACAAGAGGAAATGGCCTCAAGCTGCACCAGGGGAGGTTTAGGTGGAGATGAGGAACAATTCCTTCCCCAGAGGGTGCTCAGGCATTGGAACAGGCTGCCCAGGGCAGTGCTGGAGTCACCGTCCCTGCAAGCGTTCACACACCGTGTAGACGAGGCCCTCAGTGCCATGGGTTAGTGGTGGCCTTGGCAGGGCTGGGGAACGGTTGGACTGGATGAGCTTAAAGGTCTTTTCCAACCCCTGCTGATTCCATTCCATGGTTCCATGATTTTTGATAGCAAGAGAGCCTTACTCTTCCCATGTTGTCTAAACTTCCAGTAGGAAAAGATTGTTTCATGTGGTAAATTGTACAGCAATTAAAACTATGCAGCCATCTTCTCATAAACAAAAGGTAACACACTGGTGGTGCCATAAAATGTTAACTGAGAATTATTAGAAAGAGGCTTTTCTCAGCATGTCTTTTATAGAAAAAGGAAGCCATCCAGTCTAAATAGGTTAGGGCATGAACTTTGGTTTTCAATCACTTCCATGAGTGATGCCTATGATGTTCCTTTAGACTTCACTGTCACTTCATGCAGTAAAGTCCTGGAAGTAGCCATGGATAAGACTGTAACTTCCAGACAGCTTTCTGACTCTCAAGTCTTCCTCTCTCTAAGAGTGTGGAGTTGAAGTTAGTACCATATCAAACTGAGCCCTCTGGCTCTTTGTCTGCAAAAAGGGTAGGGAGTGAAGGCTCATTGTGTGATCACTGTGTCCCAATTCATACTCCATAGGATAAAGAAGTCAGGCAGTCGGTAGCGGGGATGTAAATGTTCTTATTCCCTCTTGTTACATTACAAAGGCATTTTCAATATCAAACTTGAAGCACAGGCACACTGAGTTAGACCAGGGGGCCATCTAGCCTGTCTCCTGTTTCTGAATGTGACCATTAAAAGGTGCTTAAGGAAAAAGTAGAAGTAGTAAAGAATATGTCTTAGTGATCCTTCCCCTGGAAAGACATCCTGAATTTAGTGCTTTATAATCTGAAAGTCCAGCTGGATCATCGTGTTTAAAAGCTGATCACATCCTCAGTGAATGCATCTCAGCTCTTTTCGGAGCCCTTTCAGAGCTTTAGCTTCCACAGGAATATCGAAATTCCAAAAACCTTTCTGAAACAATACATTGCTTTTCAGTGATGCATTTCTTAGTACTGTAACAGCAGGATAGAGAAAGGCCAGACTATGCTTCTCAAGCTGAAAGCTACACTGGAGCTAAGCTTTCATTAAAGAGCGGGTAACCCTGTATTTTCTAGTAAGTGCTTTGAGCTAAGAACACTTACATGGACATTTTCTGCAACTGATCTCACAACAAAGATCCAGCCAGGCAGTTAAGGTGATCACATACTTATCATAGAATCATAGAATCATAGAATAGTAAGGGTTGGAAAGGACTTTAAGATCATCTAGTTCCAACCCCCCTGCCATGGGCAGGGACACTTTGCCTTAAACCATGTGGTCCAAGGCTACTTTCTGTGCCTGTGTCACCGACTCACCTGATGCTTTCTTTAATATTATCCTTTGTATTTCCTTACTGTCCCTTCCTTAAAAAGTCCTCCCTTCTGAAAAGTCCCCTACTGAGTGGCCAAGCAACCTAAAGCCTTCCTTCTAAGATTAGTCGTTGTCTCCCAGTTTATTTAATCTTGTGTTTCATATGTATTTCTTCTCTTGAGGCTGGAATAATTCTATCACAGACTAGATAAGCCAGTCTTTCCCATCTGGCAGCTCTTTGATCCTGTTTTTGATGGAATATTGCAGTGACATTTTTCAGCATGAAGTAGGATTAGTGGATTCTTTTGGTGTCCTCAACATCAAAACAACATGGAGCTGCTGGAGCAAGTCCAGAGGAGGCCACGAGGATGATCGGGGGCTGGAGCACCTCCCGTATGGAGACAGGCTGAGAACATTGGGGCTGTTCAGCCTGGAGAAGAGAAGCTGCATGGAGACCTCAGAGCAGCTTCCAGTGTCTGAAGGGGGCTACAAGGATGCTGGAGAGGGACTCTGCATCAGGGACTGTAGCAATAGGACAAGGGGTGATGGGTTCAAATTGAACCAGGGGAAGCTCAGGTTAGATCTAAGGCAGAAGCTCTTCCCTGTGAGGGTGCTGAGGCGCTGGCACAGGGTGCCCAGAGAAGCTGTGGCTGCCCCATCCCTGGCAGTGTTCAAGGCCAGGTTGGACACAGGGGCTTGGAGCAACCTGCTCTAGTGGAAGGTGTCCCTGCCCATGGCAGGGGGTTGGAACTGGATGAGCTTTAAGGTCCTTTCCAGCCCAAACCAGTCTGCAATGATGACTTTTTGTAGTGGTATTTTTGCTCCCACCACACATCTTTCTTTCCTGCAGATTAGCTCTGATGACATGCTCTTTGACTCTAATGACAACCCACAGTCATGCACATCTGTCTGGTTTTCATGTTGCAAATGCGCTTTTTCCGTTATCCCTCATCTGTTATTCCTTTATCCGTTATTTTTCTCGTTTTCTGATCTCTGTCATGATCTTTTGTATAATGCAATGCATTGTCCTCATGATCCAGTCTCTGCCTATTTTCGTTGCCCCTTCCTCTCTTATGGAGCTCGTTGCTCTTCTTTGCCCCTCACTGTGTCTGCCGGTTTCTTCTCTTTATTTCAGTGGGCTGTCTTTGCTCTTACCTTGTCTTCATGGCATGAATAGTTTCTTTTCTTTCCTGGTTCTCTGTGTTTCAGATCCTCATTTTCTTCAGAGATCTACAATTCTTGAATCTTCCATGCTGCCTTTTCTCCTCTATCATGTCCTTAAATCCCCTTTAAAAACTTGATTCTATGTACCCATGGCAACAGTCGCTTCAGATGCTGTGACCAAAGCCAGCACTGAATTAATTCTGCAGAGCTTTTCTTGTTTACCAGATCACATAAAAATGGGAGAGCTGAATTTTCTCATCTGATGACTCATAACTCTCCAATAGAGCTGATGTTAGAGCCCTTTTCTGTAGAGCTGAGTGAACAACTCCTAAGGAACAACTCATTTAGGGAAAGTCACCCTTTTTTGTTTTCTGCTTTTCTAGTTATTGTGAAACGGAATCTGTTGGATTTTGACAAAGAGTAAATCTTGAATGGTTCGTTAGGGTGTGCTGAGCTCTGGAATATTCTTCCCAAAAACCTTCAGAGAAGAAAGCCAGCAATGGGCTGTACATATTTGGAATGGTGAGGGAGGAAGTAGGATAAACCAACTTTGTTAGCAGCCATCTGTTACTCCCACAGACACTGCCGCCCTGTGCATGAGTGATTAAAAGCAATTCAGTAGGTTCAGTCTGAGGGGCAGCTTTGCAAACCCTTGGCAAACACTACTAGGAAGCTACAAGGGCCCCTCAGTCAATAAGAACTGATAAGCTACTGATAAGCTCATCACAACATAGGATTGAATGCTACATAGGTTCAGAGCACCAACTAGCATGTTAAGGAAACTACATGGGTGCTACATGTGTAACATGCACTACAAACGAGGAGTGAAATGCAGAAGTGGCTATGACACATAGAAGGATGCCTAATACTGAAGCAGGGATGTTGCTGTATATAGGTTGATGGATCTTGTGAGATAAGGTGCTGGTGTGGTTTCTCATGTCAGTAATACTAGAAAGAAGCTGCTTATCTGATTATACAGATTGTGGAGAGAACTAGTTCTTTAGCAGAAGACTCTCCTACAAATAAGATGCATCTTGACCATCTGTTGCCAGATGGAAGTGTTCTACTTCTGAATCACTGGCTGCAATGACATATTTAGAAAATGAATCCTTCATGGGTAGATCCGCAGCACAAACTGTTTGTGATGAACCTCACATACACATACTGAGGTTATATTTTCTGTTTACTTGGCCTTCAGTTATAGTATGGCTATATACTCCTGTGAACATATTGGGATTTAGTAGATAGCAAACCCTGCAGCTCACACCCACCCTTTGTGAGGTATCCCAGTTGCCTGAATAAGAAGGATGTAATTTATCACCAGAAGATGCAAACACAACCTGGAAGTCCTATTTTACTTGGATTTTGAAATCTGTACATGTATTTGAGGAGTCTGTAGGACTCAGCAGCTGTACTCAGGTGGCCAGTGTGGGCAGAACACAACCACTCAACTCCTATACCTTCACCAGTGGGTTGTACTTTAATATAGCCCCTGGGGAAAAAACCCTTCTTTTGTTTTTTTCCTCCAAGATATTTACTGTGATTATTTTTAGTGAATAGAGGTAAAGAAGAAAAAAACCCCCATACATCACCTAATGGAGAACTTTACAATTCTGCGGGAAAATGTGAAGTCATTACTGGTTTAATGAAGTAGAAAGATGATTATCATGCCGAAGTTCTTTGAAGTTTAATTGTGGCTTTTTACAGTTATTATTAGGCATAAATTAGGTCTTAGCAGAAGCTGAGAACTGTCAGTGAATTTGATCTCAACAGAAATAATGCCAGGTTTTAGTCTTACATGAACTGAAATGAGCTGAGTTTATTTGGCCAGAAGGAAATAGGACAAATACGTAGAATCTGAAGCAGCAGCATATAGAGATGTATCCATGCCAGCTTCCATCACATTGGACTAAATGAGAAATCATTGATAAGCAGATTGTTGCCGTGTCGTGGGGGCTCTCACAGCGGTGACATGGTGACCTCTGGTTTTGAGAAAAGAATCAGATCTGCTCCCATCTGGGAAAAGATCCATCACATCTTTTTGGCAATAGAGAATTTGCTCAGAGAGCCACATGAGGAAAGTCCTTAACCTATGAAAGAAAAGCAGCAGCTAAAGGCAGGGAATAAAACCTTTCCAGTGTGTTCAGCCCAGCTGCAGCATCAGGAATCCTGCAGATCAGCAGTTCAAGACAACTTGAAATGCAGCTATTAAGTACAAACTAGCTTTGATATACATGTGCCTGCAGTGACTTCTGTTGCTTCTCTGTGTATACTTTTGGTGAACATCAGCACTGCTCATTTCTTTTTTTTCTGTCAAAAAAATATTTAGAAATAGCAAATTTCACAGGTTGAGTTTTTAACTTTAAACACAAGCTGGAATTGGTCTTTAACAGAACCAGTAATGGATGATATTTACATCTATCAAACTTAATCAGCACCACTCAAAATTTGGAGATTTGGCAATAATGAGAAATAAAAAATCAGGAAAGAAATGTTAATACTGAATAAATCAGAGGAATATGACCCCACTTACTCCCTTATTATTTTGTTCTAATAAATGCTGTTAATGCTGTGAGACACACAAAGTACATTAATCAGCTGGATAAGTTTTATCAGCTGCTGTTTCAGATCCGATTCCAGATCAGAGACTCACAGAACCATTAATGTTGGCAGGGCCCTCTGGAGATCACCCAGTCCAACCCCTGCCAAGGCAGGGCCACCCAGAGCAGGGCACACAGGAACGTGTCCAGGCGGGTTTGGGATGTCTCCAGAGAGGGAGACTCCACAACCCCCCTGGGCAGCCTGTGCCAGGGCTCTGACACCCTCACGTAAAGAAGTTCTTCCTCATGTTGAGGTGACACTTGTTGTGTGTTAGTTTATGGCCTTTGCTCCTCGTCCTGTCACTGGGCACCACTGGAAAGAGCCTGGCACCATCCTCCTGGCACCCACCTTTGAGATACTGATCTGCGTTGATGAGATCCCCTCTTAGTCTGCTCTTCTCCAGACTAAATAGGCCCAGCTCCTGCAACTCAACTGAGCATTGAGTGGGGCAGTGAAAAGTGGGACAAAAGATGCTTCTCATCTATAGGTCCGATCATGGATACATCACACAAGCTTGACTTGCTCCCCCTGGCCTCCACAGCCCTAGTAGCACCCTTGACTGTGAGAGACTTTTGGCAGAAGCATTGTAGTGTCATCAAGAAAGTTTAAAGTCACATAATTATGTTTTATTCGTGAGTTATTTATTCAGAACTATAAGGACTCAGCACTTGATTACACTGGGTTTAAAACATACCCAATATTGCTACCCCATCGCTTCGCCTGTGTCATTCATACCTCACTGGCCATTGATAATACACAGAGAGATGCAGCTGATTTTGTCTTGCCTGGTGCGTCTATTCCTGACTGCAGACTAAAACCAGCTGTTTAGAACATTACATGTATTTGAATAGTTTGACTCTAAACCAATCACAGAATCAACCAGGTTGGGTGTTGATTCTGTGAACCATTTGTATCTGTCCTATTTATTATCAGATAGTGAAGATTTCTCCTTTTTTCAACCTATGTTCTAGCTACCTCTCTGCTCATTCATAGAAGTGGTTGAAAAACAAAGTTCGTGCGCTCCAGGAAAAAGCAATGCTAACCTATTTAGACTGGATGGCTTCCTTTTTCTATGAAAGACATGCTGAGAAAAGCCTCTTTCTAATAATTCTCAGTTAATATTTCATGGCACCACCAGTGTGTTACCTTTTGTTTATGAGAAGATGGCTGCATAGTTTTAATTGCTGTACATGAAACAATCTTTTCCTAGTCGAAGTTTAGACTACATGGGAAGAGTAAGGCTCTCTTGCTATCAAAAATCATGGAATCATGGAATGGAATCAGCAGGGGTTGGAAAAGACCTTTAAGCTCATCCAGTCCAACTGTTCCCCAGCCCTGCCAAGGCCACCACTAACCCATGGCACTGAGGCCTCGGCTACACGGTGTGTGAGCACTTGCAGGGACGGTGACTCCAGCACTGCCCTGGGCAGCCTGTTCCAATGCCTGAGCACCCTTTGGGGAAGGAATTGTTCCCCATCTCCGTCTAAACCTCCCCTGGTGCAGCTTGAGGCCGTTTCCTCTTGTCCCGTCCTTTGTTCCTTGGGAGCAGAGACCAGCCCCCTCCTGGCTCCATCCTCCTGTCAGGCAGTTGTAGAGAGTGATAGAAGACAATAAGCTGTTCCAAGATCCATATGGGAATTATTTACTATAGTAGCCATTTCAGTGAGTATCTCTGCAGAGATTCCCCAATCAGCTGCCTGGCTGTGGGAAGGTGCCTTTGTAGGTACTTTCTGAGTGGCAAAGGCTTCCTGTTAGTGTCATAAGAAGGTCGTCACATCTCTGTTGGGTGGGATTTCATGTCAGGGCCAGGATTTTGCTCCTTCGCTCCAGTGGGGACTTCTTTTAAATACAGAACTGTAGGATTAAATTTGCTTTGATTTCACAAATGAAGTAATTGTATGGAATTCTTTTACTGCTTAATCCCATATTAATTTGCCTGCTTGCAAAAGAAGTTCATTCTTCCCTCATCTTCTTAATATAAAAATGACCTTGTTACTTCTGATAATGCAGCTTATTGGACAAAACTTAATCCCGTTGCTGCAAACTTAATCCAGTGCATCCTCTTCTTGCTGATAACAGTTTCTACTGTTTGAGTTCCTGTGGGAGCTTTTGATCTGGTGTTTGACAGGCTTCCAGGCCCTCCTCGTGTTAATCTTCAGTTAATGAGTAATCTAAGAAAGAGAGGGATAGTTTCTCTGGTTCTTAGCTTTCATCTTTCCTGGTAATGAGATTGTCTCTCTACACAATTTCAACTGGTTTACATGTAATTTCAAGACAGGAGAGCACAAATTAGCTCTCAATATCATCCCAAATGTGCAGCCATCAGAAGGCCAGCAAAGAATGAAGAAACAAGAAGGATTTGTGCAACATATGTGGAAACCACTGGGGAAAATACTATGTTGGTAGATGTTGCGGTGCCTCCAACCCACTGATAACATTCTCCTCCATGTTGCATTTACTCTTGACATAGATGTTGCTGTCTGTTGGTGATCACTGATGGTGCAGGAGGTACTTGTTGGCTGGGGATTAATACACTTGTGAGGTGAAATGGTATTTGGAGGAAGTGGCAAGATGAGTGACTGCCCTGGGCTTCAGAGGGAAAGAGCATCTGAGTTCATTACTGAGGTTCACCAGTTAGTGGCACTCTTGAATTTTCAGGTAGCAAAAGCAGCCAAGCCTTTTCCTGCTCTCATCAGGGTGATTTGCAATTGTGCTTCTCTCATGTGTCTCTCAGCTGATGGCAACCTATTCTTGCAGCTTGGATTTCACCGACTTCACCCTTTGCTTTTGAATATACATGAAAATGTTGACTTTGATCTGTATGATCTGTGTCCAAGTTATCTTACATAGTAATTTCTCCTGCAGCATCTTTACCATGTTTATGAGCCGTGTTGCTTCTGTTCCTTTTCCCTGTTATGAACATAAGAGAGATGTTCTCTCTCCTGTTTGGGAGAATTGGCTCTCATGTATTTCTTTCCTTACTCCGGCAGATCTGGAGCCTGAAAGGATCATCATGCCTATTTTCTAATTGTACAGTATTTTTATAGGAGAAAAGCAATTTGAAAGAATGTCACATACTTGGCTGAGAGCAAACTCCTAGAATTTATGCCAAAAAGGGATAGATTTTAGTGTACAAAATTTGCTATTTTATCACTCCTACCTGAAGACGAGTTCTTTGATATTCTGCAGTTTGGCTTGATATTGAGGTTATAGTAGATATCAGGCTTATCTCTATTCTGTCAGTTATTCAAAGCACCCATTTATTGTTCATGGAATTAGAGTTTAGCTTCCCCTTGCTTTGCCTGTTCTCTCTTCTCACACCCCAAGATCATCACTAATATCAGCATCAGGAAAAAGAGACTTTTAATTACTGCAGCACCAAAGCTTAAAATGTCAGAGGAATCCCCTTGAAGAAAGAGGAAGAATAGAGTGAAAATGTGGCAAACCCAATGAGCTGCGTTCTTCTTCAGATTTTTCTGTATTTCCACCATGAATATGGTTCAGGTTATTAGTGTTTTTCTGTGATGAGTTTCCTCAGCCTTAGAGACGTTAAAATATTAGCTGAAGCTGATTTTTGTCAGCTTTAGATCATGTTCTTTCTGATAGAAGAACGGAGACTTGATTCTGTGAAAGGCTGAGTAGAGGTTGAAAAAGCAGCTGTCTCTGTGCATATGCGTGGAGCAGAGAGGTAGCTAGAACATGGGTTGAAAAAAGGAGAAATCTTCACTATCTGATGATAAATAGGATAGATACAAATGGTCTATATGAATGTCAGTGTCTCAGATGAAAGTATCTTCATTGTTCTTTTCTTCATTAAAATGTTACCTTCTCCACTCTCCATTACCTCTATGAAGACTACATAGATTTGGCACATAAAAGTGGGTTCCTATCACGAAAATCTGTTTTCTTCATAGCACAGTGACCTTATTTTCCTGTTTCCTTGACAAATTCAACATTTCCCAGGCAGATTCTCTGTTTACCTTCTGGCAAGCCTCTACATTTTTACCACACTGGGGAGTCTAAGTGCTACAGATAGTTCTAGTGAGCTTTATTTGCATTTTAGTAAGGGTTTTTTTAGTTCAGAGCATATCTTTACATCTCCTGAATTATTGATAAGTACTTTTTCCTTGGTGTAGGTGAACTTCACCCATAACTGGAAAGAGACAAATGAAATAGAATATGCTATTTGCATTTCTAGCTGAATCCTCAGTTACAGGAAAACCTGTAATGGAACAGACGTAATGATACAGAACTGTCTTAGATCTGCTTGGCACTTGCGTAACAAGCTATGGAAGATGGGCAGCACCAGATTATCTTCAAACTGGCTTTCACCAACAAAGAGACATGCCTGAAGACAATCTAACAAATGGCAAGCGTGGGTAATACAAGTAGTAAAATAATGAGAAGATCAGGGGGTGCCCTTTCAGAACTAAGGCTATTTGAGTTCATTTTGTGGCTCTGGTAGAAATGCGATATTAAGGAAATCACTTGAAGTCATATTCAAGCTGTGAGCCTGAGTGCTTCTGTTTCTGAGTAACGCTGGAAGTGCTTAAACTCCAGGCATCTTACTTGGTTTACATTAGAAGCTTTTGTAGAGTTTCCCAAGCTTGTTGCTGATGTCTCATCCCAAGGGGAGGTCTCACTGTGAACCTGAGATACCAGAGCCAGTAGGCATGCCTGGAAATCACCTGTAGGATGTAAAAACATTCTGCTGTTTTGGCCATGGTCTTGCTGCCAAATTCCTTCCCCCATTACACAGTAACTAAAAGCTAAAAAACCCACCCTAGAAACATAAATGCAATTCTCTCACGTTGAGGAGAGGTGCTGAGACTTCTTCTCTGGAACAGATCTTGATGCAAATGGGATCAGAAACACTGAGAGCATGTTTGCAAACAGCTGTATGCATTGAGGATGTTCACCCCACAGCTGCCAAGTGTGAAATCCAGCTGTGGCTCATCACCATCCATCCCTCAGAGCTGCAGGGGGGTACCACTGCTCAGTCACATGCTGTTGCCCAAGCTCCTCCTGGAGGGGTGTGCAGGCTGGCTCATGCCCACAGTGGGGTACTGCCAGAGGAGCTGTTTCATAGGCTGCCTAGTAACTAGTTACAGAAAAAGACTTCATATTGCTAAAACAGAACCAGTTCTCTACCAACAGCTATTTATAGGGATGCTTGTAGCATTTCAGCCATGCCCTCACAGATGGCTTCTTCATGCTGCACTCAGGCTCACACATCTTCCTCCAAACTCATAGCAGCAAACTCTGGAGAGGCAATTTCACACATGGTATGTGTTTACCCTGTGTAAAGGGTGTTCCTGGCTCTAACCAGTATCCGTCTCCATGTTATGGAAAAGGAAATTCTGGGACACACCTCAGGCTGTCCAGTTCACCCCCATTTTGGTGCATGGAGAGCTTTAAGCATTGGCAGACACCCATCTGCAGTGCTTTTAGCAATGTGGTTCTGGGCAACCTCATCTAGATGAAGATGTCCCTGCTCATTGCAGCGGGTTGGTGATGATGAGCTTTGAAGGTCCCTTCTAACCCGTAGGATTCTATGATTAATAAGACCATGTCTCTCCATTGACACTATGCTAGAGAAGACAAGTCTTAGGCCCTTTCTTGAGCTAACAGCTGAAAAGGGGCCATGCATTAGTCCTTAATGCTCAGAGCTTGTTCTCTTTTCTTCAAAGTACTATTAGGACTCAATAAATAATAAAGAACTGCTATGTTGGTGTCTCTTTAATGAACTGAGCCTATAGTCCCAATGTGCAGTTGCTGTGCAGGCACATCTCTGTATGCAATATTCATGGTTCTATTCTGTAACTGCGTAAGAGTGTCAAGGAGTCTCTGGGACTCTTGCGTGAGTGAGGATTTGAAGGGAATAGGAACTGAGTTTGGATGCATACACGTAAACTGATCAACAGCAGAGCCACCATTTTCTGTTTGCTTGACCAGTAAATTCAGCCTTTAACAGTCTGGGAGATGTGTCAAGAACATGCCATACTGCTTGCTTGGGAAGCATTTTCTTCTTCATTGCTTTGGATAAACACAAGCCGAATGCAGATAACCACTGCTGTGCTCCATAGCACCAAAGGCTGGGACTAAAACTGCCCAGAGTGGCAGCGTCCCAGCAGAGAAGCAGTTTGTTTGTTCGCTATTCCTCGGAAGCATCTGCTTTCTCTTCTCCTCTCTTCAGCGTGCTGCCTCCTGGCTTGGTCAACCCCCGGCCCTGTATGAAACGTGCACGTGCACAGGCAGGGCACAGGAGGGAGAGAGAAAAGTGTCAGCTGCAGCTTACTAAAGATTAGAGGAAGAAAGGGAATCAAAGATAGATTTGGGAGGCCATGGAAGAGACAGAGAAGGAGATGCAGGATGTTGGAGAGGTGCTACATGAGTGAAGCTGAATGAGGAAAAGGGAGGATGTGGAAAGGGTAAAGAGAAACTGGCAGAAGAACAGAGGAAGAGCAGAAGGAGAGAACATAAAGGAGGGAATGGTGAGAAAAAGAGTAAGGGGCACAGCTGAGAAAAACAGAAGAGGCTAAAGGACTGTTTCAGAATCTTTTCTCAAGAGCCTAGAGAAAAGCTTTGAAAACTAGAGCTTTACAAATGAAATAAGCAAAGCAGTAGTGTTTGGGTTTGGGGGTTTTTGTAAGGAAGAAGAGAGCAATCTTGAGGAGATGCCCAGCATTTAGAAGTTTCCTAATTCTTGGAGATGTTAAATCCTCTAGAGATTTTAGTCAATTGCAGTGATGGGCTGATTCATGGCATCATTACACCCACAGTGTGTTGTTTCCTGCTCTTCTTTTCCTATGGCAGAGATGAGCAGTCCAGGTTTTTCTTCTAGGTGGTTATTGCTTATTTGGTTTGTCTTAGTTTTAACAACAGATCTTAATATTCTTGCAAGAGACTAGGAAAGTGGTTGTAGCTGCGGTGCTGAGAGTAAATATTCCCTGGAGCCTTCAGAACCAGACATCTACTGTTTACTGAGTGCAAAACACACACTAATGCCCCTTCAGCAAAGCCCTCTAAAATAAGCTGTAAGAACACACTAAAGCTTCTTTGAAGTCAATAGTATTAGAAAAGTTCTGCTGAAAAGAGAGCAAGGATTTGTTTTGTTGAAGTATGGAGGGGTATGATGAGAACAAATCTTTGTATAGATACTGTTATTTGGAACAAAAATCAATTTAACAAAATAAGAAAGTCTAAATGAACTTGAAGCTCTTTCATAATGGAATAAAGGAGTGCATGTGACCAGTCCTCCTCCCTGTTGTAATTTTCACCATTCCTTATTCTGGTACAAATCTGTGTTTTAAGTGTGCCTTAAACAATCTGTACTTCTTACAAATGGACACAATCTACTTCGTTTCTTTGATAGGTGAACATGATTTCAAAGAGCAGGCATCAGTCTCGGAGAAGCTACACATCATTGCCATGCTTCGTGTTAGTTGAGGTAAGAAAACACCATAGATAAATTGAGAAGTTATGGTTTCTATTTTCCCAACACGTTTCTCTTTCTCTCCCTATGGGCTGCTCTCTGCTCGGTGGCAATCATGTAATGGCAGCTTTCATGAACGTTGCTGTCCCCATACTCTATTTTATTTCCCCAGTTCTTTCATGAGAGGGGATGAAGGGAGTCCCTGTGCCTGCAATTTCATTGTAAGTAGATGTGATGTTCTGAAGGGCCAAGGGCCAGGATCCAGGAGAGTGAAGCTGTGGCTGCCCCATCCCTGGCAGTGTTCAAGGCCAGGTTGGACACAGGGGCTTGGAGCAACCTGCTCTAGTGGAAGGTGTCCCTGCCCGTGGCAGGGGCTTGGAACTGTATGAGCTTCAAGGTCCTTTCCAACCCAAACCAGGCTGGGATTCTATGATTCTATGATCTCTGAGCTGGACTCATATAGATACTGGTGATAAAATCTTGATAATACTACTCCATCAGTCTAGAATTCTTCCTGTTCATCAATCTTACTCCACCTTTCACTTGAAAGTAAAGATCATGATTTTAATTATAAAGACAAGGAGCAAAGGAGCAGAAAGTTGCTTAGTTGTTCAAGGTCGTTCAGTCTGTCAGGAACAGGAGGAGTTTTGGAATAATACATATTGAGTAACTTAAGCACCACCCAAAGCAGTTTGTGTTTCTTTTGCTTTTATTTTTGAGACTGTTCTTAGTGAGGCACCAAAAAAAATTCCATTTCTTTATTCTGATGCTTGTAGATCATGCCCATAGCAGAACTGACCCCAGTTATGACCCAAGTACAGCAGAACTGACCCCACCTCCAGGCCTGCAGTGGAGCTGGAGCTGCAGCACAGCAGAAATCTCTTTGGCTGTATTTGATACGACTTTAAGGTGGGTCGCTTCAGCCCCATCATGAACTCAGCAGAACTTGCCACCTTGTAGGGGTTTTGGAGGGCCTGGATGCTGTGGCTGTATCCTCACTGTTAACCTCATTATGGCTGAATGGAAATGCTCAATTTCCTGCTAGGTGCAAGCTCACTTCTTGAGAATGGACTAAACTGTATTGTAACAAATAATATAATTCATAACAATATATATCTTGTGGAACCTGATAAAATCGTGGTGTGAAGGAGAACGTAGCTTCCTCATAAGGCAAGTTTTACGCTGGTAACTCAGTTTAGGGTAGTTGTGCCCATTTATATTGACAGAGGTTTAGTTTCTTTTAAGGCATTTCTACATCCAAAAGATTTGGATCACATATAAAATCACAGAATCCCAGACTGGTTTTGTGTTGGAAAGGACGTTAAGATCATCCAGCTCCAACCTCCTGCCACGGGCAGGGACACCTTCCACTAGAGCAGGTTGCTCCAAGCCCCTGTGTCCAACCTGGCCTTGAACACTGCCAGGGATGGGGCAGCCACAGCTTCTCTGGGCACCCTGTGCCAGCGCCTCAGCACCCTCACAGGGAAGAGCTTCTGCCTTAGATCTAACCTGAACTTCCCCTGGTTCAGTTTGAACCCATCACCCCTTGTCCTATCGCTCCAGTCCCTGATGCAGAGTCCCTCTCCAGCATCCTTGTAGCCCCCTTCAGACACTGGAAGCTGCTCTGAGGTCTCCACGCAGCTTCTCTTCTCCAGGCTGAACAGCCCCAATGTTCTCAGCCTGTCTTCTTATGGGAAGGCACCATTTTGCTTATCTTTTAATGCATGCTAATTATAATGAGGAATTCTAATGGTTCTTCCAGGGTTGCCAGCTGAGTTGGTATAAGTGAGCCTGAGGGAGAAGATTAAGTTATATTTTGAGTACAATCTTTCCTGACTTACTTGTGCACACTGGTATCAATTGGATTCTGTGGACTGCAGATGGAAGTAGAACATCCTCAGATACACATCGCTTAGGCTCAGGGAGAGTGGGGGATTTGCATTCAGTTTTCTGCTCAACCACAGACTTGCCACTTGAGCCTTGCTGCAGAGGCAACTGGGCATTATTATACTGGATTTTAGGCAATCTGTTGGGTAGCAGTTTTTCTGGCAGGTTTCAGTGGTGCTTAATATTGGACTTCAGAAGTAAAAGTTAAGGAGCATTAGGATTCCCCTGCGGATCTAGTTCATAGACTCTCCATGTCTTGGTACCCACCTCCTTACCTCACACTGTGCCTGGGAATCCAGCGCTTTGGTCACTATGGGATGCTTAGATCCTCCTGTGGTACATTTAGAGGTATCTGATCATTGGAGAGCCTCATAAATTGAGGGAGAATATAGAAACATGCCCAAGAAAAGTTATTTATGGTAAACATTATGATTTTCGTGCACTTTCCTGAAGAAAATGTTATCCTTCTTGGTGTCTTTCTTCTTTGCCTTTTAAACTACAGTGGAGTTTTGTCAGCACGTTTTGGAAGTTGCTTCCAAGCAGATAGAAATGTGCTTCATTGTCTGGCATTATTTCTGTCACACTGTTTCAGCTAGCTTTGTAACTTGCCAATTCATGTTCCCTGCTTTCAAGTAATGTTTGTGATCCACTGTGACACACATTGCTGCAGATCCACCATCTTTTCTTGCGTGTGCTGTGTCACACTGAGACAGCATCAAGATGCATGACCTCTGTACCGTCACATCTAATGGCATTAGGGGATCCAAAACTCTGATGGTGTTTTGATACTGTTGTATAAATTTATGTCTTGGAAGTCACTATGGAGACAGCACAGAGCCACTAGAGATGTAGATGGGGATCAGGAGACCTGATTCCTGTTCCTGAATACTGGGGGAATCATAGAATGGTTTGCTTTGGAAAGGACCTTAAGCTCATCCAGTTCCAACCCCTGCCATGGGCAGAGACACCTTCCACTAGAGCAGGGTGCTCCAAGCTCTGTCCAACCTGGCCTTGAACACTGCCAGGGATGGAGCTGAGCCTTATTCAACTTCTGGCTCATTAGCTGTAAAAAATAACAATTCTATGCGCACGTTTGATAAGATGCACAGATAGAACCACAGAGTGCTTGAGACTGGAAGGGGCCACCAGAGGTCCAACCTCCCCACCCAGGCAGGGTCACCTACAGCACATTGCTCAGGATTATGTCCACACAGCTCTCGAATACCTCCAGGAAAGGAGACTCTACAACCTCCCTGGGCAACATCTTCCAATGCTCAGTCACCCTCATGTTCAGGTGGAACTTCCTGACAACGGGCATGTTGCAGTAGCACTGTATTCTATCTATAATCACTTGTTATTTTCATTGCTCGCCAGGATCAGAAGATGATCCTAATGTTGTAACAGCTGTAATTCTTTTTGTTAAAGCAACTGGATAAGAGAAGTGGGCAAAATTTGAGCACCTGGGTTAAGTATCTGGGTGATGAAAAGGTCCATGAGCTTTCTCAGCTTTCCTTTAAAAGTCTCATTGTATGTTACATCTCTGGAAGAAGAAATTAGTCCACTCATATACATAAAAGACATGATAAAGCAACAGTTGTGCTTACACTTAGGTTGTAGCTGGAGAGCAAAAGAAGGTATAAGGTATCTGCAGCCACACAGCCACAAAACCAAGTCCTCTATGCTGATTAAAGGGAATGGAAATGGTGAGGTACCAGTGGTGATTGTCATTTGGTGGCAATTGCCTGTAGAGACCTGACTTATCCACAGAGTTTATAGGACTGGGCTGCCAGCTCTTTATTTGCAGAGGCACAATGAATAATTACATACATGTTAGGTTCTATTTCACCCTCTTCAGCAAAATGTGCCTTTATCATTAGTAGCCTGCAGGTTAGGAGCAGACGAAAAGGTGGAGATTGGAGTGATTTACATTAGGGGAATGCTAAGAGTAGTTTCTCTCTTGCAACAAGACATACTAAGGTTTTCTGCACTTCTAGAGCTTGCTCCCAAGCATAGACTCGACTCTGCTAAACAATGAGATGTCTTACACCACGAGATCATTTATTTAGTAGATGTAGATTCTCTGCTCTTGGCCTTTCTTTCAATATTTAGTGGAGTTTTTTTCCTAACTCATTTCTAACCTTATGAGAAAAATGTTCTGAACAGATCAAATGTTCAGAAACTTCCAGCAGTAAGAAAACCAGGGTCTCCACAGACTTCATTCTTCTAGTGATACTGAGCTTTATACCTTTCCAAATGTCAGTTTTTCCCTACAGAACAGCCTTGTAAGCTATTGCTGTCAACCTGTGCAAAAACCTCTGTCCTCTTCAATTCACAAATGAGAACAAAGATGCGCCTGGGTGTTCTGTAAGCTGCTCCAGGTACTTTAATCTGTCTAACTCAAAGAGATGAACATCTTTTTATCTGTCGATCCTAAAGGATGGAACCAGGAGTTTGCATGTGCTTGCCTATGGACGGAAACATGTGAATTCTGTAAGACTTTGAAAGCTCCAAACCTGAATCTGCATGGCAGAACTTGAGCTGTGCCAACATCTGTTACGTGCTATTGCTGTCAAAAGCCTCTGCTGGTTCGAGGCATCATTTACACTTGGTTTTCTGTATCAGACATTGAATTCTGCACTTGTTTCGGTATTGTTTTCCTGCTAGTACCTTTTCTATTAAAGAAGTTAATATGAGTATCAGATTTTAATATTAATGTCCTCAAAGCCATGCAATCTTTTGGAAGTCAGTTTCTCCAGCAGTACGAGCTCATGCAGCTCTTGTGACTGACCAGGTATTTAGATTCCAAAGGCCAATTATTCTGGAAGAGGATTGTTCAGTTTTCCTCTGAGCTGTTTTCCGTGCCTTGTCCGTTCTTACACCGAATTCTCATTCATCTCTGCTTTCTCTGAGATGTTTTAACTCATTTGTTGTTTAGTGAAGTATTTTCTAACGTGTGCTGAAAACAGCTACGAGGTAACCTCAGCTATCTCTCTTGGACTGAGATACCCTAGACGTGGCAGTTCGCTGTCAAGAACGCCTGCTGGACTTAGTCTTAACTAACCTAAACCTAACTGTACTGATCTTGTAACTATTTAATATCACCAGCTGCAAACGTTCTGCAATCTTGCGGAGTTGTGCAATTGTAGGCTTAGGCATTCTCCTACTAAAAGCATTACATGGTACTATTGAAATGGTCTATTTAATCTGGTTTTTCTGCTTTACTTTTCTTTTTTTCTCCACTTGTGCACATAAATATCCTCATGAAATCTCTAGAGAACTTTTCGAAATTACTAAACTTACCTTTTTTGAATGCAGGAATCAGAACATTACTGACTCTGGCAGTGGGCAGATCCATTAGTGTATGTACCTGTGAGAATATTGACTTCCATGTACTTGAGAGTTACATTCATCAACTACAGATCTAAATTTTGTAAAAAATTTACCTTAATGTGCAAGGGACTTATAGAATCCCAGCCTGGTTTGGGTTGGAAAGGACCTTAAAGGTCATCCAGTTCCAACCCCCTGCCATGGGCAGGGACACCTTCCACTAGAGCAGGTTGCTCCAAGCCCCTGTGTCCAACCTGGCCTTGAACACTGCCAGGGATGGGGCAGCCACAGCTTCTCTGGGCACCCTGTGCCAGCGCCTCAGCACCCTCACAGGGAAGAGCTTCTGCCTCAGATCTAACCTGAACTTCCCCTCTTTCAGTTTGAACCCATCACCCCTTGTCCTATCACTTCAGTCCCTGATGCAGAGTCCCTCTCCAGCATCCTTGCAGGCCCCAAAGACTTCTGACTTCTTAGCACAGAGCTCTGAATTGTGCCGACAGGCTTTGTCCTTTCTTAGTTTTGGTTGGGCATATGTTTTGTAGCAGCACAGCACTGGCTTTTTTTCATGCTTCTCAGGAGATCCTGGCTGACATTTATCTTTGCCTTGGTTCTGACTCTGCAGAGCTCTTTATGCAATTTATTCTCCATTGAATTGTGAGCTTTCTCATAGCTGAAAATGAAGATGACTCAGACAATTTGCAGCTGATTCAACAGTAGAAGGTCAATCAAAAGTTTCTCCTTTACCCTTTGGGTACTAAGGATTTATTTTCTGCCCAAGAAGGACATTATTTGTAATCTCTCTCGTGTGTCATTTTCTCAGCCTACCATTTTCTTCTCTTTTTATTTTTTTTGGTTTCCAGTATCTAAGTAGCTTGTCAACAGTCTTAAAAACTGGCCAGGAAGGCATTTAGTATTAGTATGTAGGATGCAGAAACTAGTTGCACGTGAATGACTGAACTGCAGTTGCCTGAATTTGTGGTGAGACTGAAAAGCCAGCAAGGAAGGAAGTAAAAAGTATTTCACATCTCCCATCAAAACAGCCATTCTTCAAATCTCAACTTGTCAAACAATCTTTAATGTAATTTATAACTCTTAAAACATGTTTTTTTCTTTAAATCTAGACTTTTAAATGTATTATTTCAATGAATCTTAAAGATACTGCACTGAAACGAAACACTGGATATGTATCCTGGAGTCTGCTCTTAGATGAATAGAGTGTGGTTTCTGCTTCTACTAAGTATATTTGTTGAACTTCCCCTGTTTCAGTTTGAACCCATCACCCCTTGTCCTGTCGCTCCAGTCCCTGATGAAGAGTCCCTCTCCAGCATCCTTGTAGCCCCCTTCAGACACTGGAAGCTGCTCTGAGGTCTCCACGCAGCTTCTCTTCTCCAGGCTGAACAGCCCCAATGTTCTCAGCCTGTCTTTGTACATAAATAATACAGAAATAAATGAAGCGTAGCTGAAACCCCTGCTCCGTAGCGTTCAGTGACTTTGGCTGTCCTTGGCTTGCTGCTTGGTGGAAAGCTGTTACTTCCATTACAAGTAGCCCTTTGACTCATTTTCACGTAGGGAAAATAGACTTTTGGCTGTCCTGCATATTTCTTGGAGCATCTGAATGGAGGGAGATGATTGTTTTTACTAATCTTGCATCCCATTAACTACTCCTGGGTTATGACCTCAGATACAAATACAATCCTAACAGGAGGCACAAAGAAGTTGCTTTAGGGCAATAACACGAGCTTTGAACTAGGAAGCGAATTGCTTAGGCAGTCTTTGTCATTGAATTTGTCCAGAATGTTATAGATAGATCATCTTCCAGCGCAATCATCATGACTGACTGTCCGCTAGCCCCATTCCAAAAAGAGGAAGAAAAAAATTGGTCCCTTTAAAATCTTGCTGAATTTGATATATTAATCATTTGACAAAGAGCATGGAGGGAGATGCACCTCTACAGACTGTGTGTGGGTCTCTAGTTCCAATAGGTTCCTCTCTTCCTTTGTGAAAAGAAAAAGTTACCTGCTCAGAATCCGAGCCTTGTGAATGTTATTGCCATGTACTGATTAACCTATATTTCCTGTACATTTAAATAGCTTGTGGAAAAGCAATTCTTTCACAGTTATTTTCAGTTGCTAATTTCTATAATTCATTTTAGTAATGCTTTGAAATGAAAAACGTATGTGCCACAATATATCTCTGTTCTGTCTTTGCTAGACAGGAATAGTCCACTGTTAGAAACAGTCCCCAGGAGGGCTCTGGCTATCTCTGTAGTATTTTACTTTCAAGAACAGGAACACATTTTACTTGACAATGCCCTGAAAAATTCAACTTCCAACTGTATCTAACAGGATGCTAAACATTCATGGAGAAGATTTCAACACTAATCATTCACTGAGAGCGATGCAGCGGAGAGAGAAAGAACCAACACAGATGAAAAGCACTAATTGTGCTAATGAAACTTTTTAATGTCTTCTACTGACAAGGCAAGCATTGGAAAGCTGCTGCCTCTGTGAAAAGGATAAAGCACAGTCGTTCAATAAATGTTCCTTATTTATCATGGAATCTTCCCAAGCAGTTTCTGAGCTTAGCTCTCATAAACCAGGAACACCCTAGTAAGCAATTTCAGTGTGGCAGATAATAACAGAGAACCAGATGCAAGTAAACGTAAGGGTTGTGTCAGTCTCTCCAGGCTATGCAGAAATGAGCCATCTGCCTTTCTTGGTTCATTTTCACCTGCTGGTACTGACCAGGGTTGTGATAACCAATACCAGGAAGCAGGTACCATTTCTCCTCATTTTCATAATGACTGTTTCACATAGAAGAAATAAATCAAAGCACAAGAAGGCAGGAAGAGAAGATACCAGGGCCAGCAGAAGCCAAGGGAGCTATAATCTGAGGGAAACTCATCCATCAATGATGTTTTTTTCTGCCACTGTCTTGAAGTCTAAAGAGGTTTCCAGAATTTTGGTTCTTCTCTCAGTTGTAATGACTTTTCCAGCCCTGACTATGAGAAATTCAGGGAGAAAAAAACCTCCTGGCATCCAGTGAAAAGGTTGTGGTTTACCTTTACTGCTGGCTGTCCTAGGGGAAGGGAGAGCATCGTGACTTCTGGACCTGTTGGGCATGAACAAGGAGTTGAACTTTCTTGCTGGGATATTTTTAGTATGCTTAAGGGTAATTTTAGGCAGTGGGAGTCTTTTCTAAGAACTTGTATAGCATAACTATCCCCATTGGTTTCTAAGCTTTAGTACTCTGTATTTCTTTAAAATATCCACACCGGTGATATTTTTCTTGAAAACTGAAATGAAAAGATGATGTAGAAGTATCTATTCATTACATAAAACTACTAAGATCCAGCTACTGGTGCAGGATTCAATTGCTGTGTATAAACTACAATGAAAATTTCTCCTTCCAAGATTTTTTGTCTATCTTTGGGGAAGATTCTATGACCAAAGCTGCTCTGCAACCCCATTTCAGAAGCATTTCTGGAGTTGCTAGGTGCAACATTATTGTAAGGCAGTTGGGATACTCAGTGGAGAGCGCATGATGAAAACCTGTAGGGATGCTATGCATTTTTTAGACTCATACATAATACACCATACATAGCTTCATGGTTTTCCTAACCTTTGGCTGTGTTGCTAATGCCAAGGTCAGCTGCTATTGTTCCCATTTCTTTAAGATTACTTTTCTTTTCCTTTTAAATGTTCCTAATGGAATTAAACACTGGACATGAGCATAATAATACACTAAATAATTTGCTTACATCCAATTTGGAGACTGGCCTAGTTATTGTAAAAGCGGTATTAAGCATGCTGGATACTGGCATTGCTTTATGAAGAAAAGGTTAATGCCATAAAAATGATGTGTCCTCAGATGGTTGTATCCTGTTAGCAACTGCCCACACCATTTCCCAAAGGTCAGTTTTTGTGCTGCTTAGTGAGAATCTGCTTCTTCAGCCCTTATGTTCTGTACTCAGAGCTCCTACTGATTTTAATCTCTCTAAATCAACAGAATTCATTTGGGGAAGGGGTGGTGGTGGGGGAACCAAACACTACAAATGTTTCAATGCCTCTCTTATTTCAGAGGTAGTTGTACTTCATATTTACAACTTTAGCACACGGCAGCCAGTTCAACGGAAATGAGCCTTATGTGCTTCTAAGAACAATAGCTTCTGGCAATGTGAAGAGTGTAAAAAGTCTACATGATGCTTTAAGGCCGTAAGAGCAAAGTCACTAGGCAGTCATAAGAGAAAACAGATATTGATCTTGGTTCTGGCAGGTATCAATTAATCCTCTCCCCAAATGAATCTTGAAGATACTTTATATTCCTTGGTTCTGTCGCAGTGTTACAGCGTTCTTACCCCTCTACCACCAGCCAGGCCTCCGAAGAGCCAGGCTGCCTATGCACAGTCAAGCTCTCTTCGTCTCATCCTGCTGGCACACCTCAACATGACCTTTTAATTGCTTTGCTCTGGCAGGAGCCTACAGAATCCCTCACTTACCGCATTTTCCCGTCATTTCAACTTCTCATCTTCTTGCCAGCTTTGTAAATGTACACTTGAACAAATCTCTTTCGCCCCATTTTCCCGTCTTTCCTTGGTTTTT
Organism: Strigops habroptila; assembly: GCF_004027225.2. Lineage (NCBI taxonomy): Eukaryota > Metazoa > Chordata > Aves > Psittaciformes > Psittacidae > Strigops > Strigops habroptila. The sequence continues at coordinate 1,472,411 of NC_044284.2, forward strand.
TTCCTGCATGATCACTTGCCACTTGTTTTTGCTAGTGCAGTTGGTTGCCTGGAGTTAAGCTGGCTAGCTGGATGAGTAAGGCGTGGAATGAGTAAGGGTTTTCAAAAGCTGTGATCACAGAATAGAGTTACATGTTAACCAAACAAGTATATACTTTGATACCTAATAACTTGACGGTGTCCCCTATTATATCATAGAATCAACTAGGTAGGAAAAGACCTTTAAGATGATCGAGTCCAACCAATGCCCAGCACTGCCAAGGCCACCACTAACCCATGTCACTGAGGGCCTAGTCTACATGTTTTCAGTGATATTCATATTCTAATCTAATAGATTTCTTACCCTTTAGCCTAACAATTTGTTAAAGACAGAATATTTTTAAATGAGAAGCAATCTCAAGTAAGTTAATATAGGAAAGAGCCTGAAAGCTGTGGTTATTCATAATTTATGCTACCAGTGATAGCAAATTACCACAAAGGATCTTCAGAAGTTGCTTTATTTATTATTTTATTCCTGTTCTGGCTCTTTACCTTTCCAGCTGCTCCTGAAAGTTCAGGATTCACTTCTCAAAGCAGCTGTTGATGTGTCTCTCGGAAGTGACTTTTTAGCCATTGAAGTTACTTCTTTCCTTGCTGCCTTCCTGAGTCTCCTGCTAATGCTTGATAGTGTACTTCTGCCTGGAAGGTAGTTATGATGAGAAATGATGACCAAGTCAAAGAGAACCATAGAATCAACCAGGTTGGAAAAGACCTTTAAGCTCATCAAGTCCAACCGTTCCCAGCACTGCCAAGGCCACCACTAACCCATGGCACTGAGGGCCTCGGCTACACGGGGTGTGAACGCTTGCAGGGACGGTGACTCCAGCACTGCCCTGGGCAGCCTGTTCCAATGCCTGAGCACCCTCTGGGGAAGGAATTGTTCCTCAGCTCCATCTAAACCTCCCCTGGTGCAGCTTGAGGCCATTTCCTCTTGTCCCATCCCTTGTTCCTTGGGAGCAGAGACCAGCCCCCTCCTGGCTCCATCCTCCTGTCAGGCAGTTGCAGAGAGCGAGAAGGTCCCCCCTGAGCCTTCTCTTCTCCAGACTAAACCCCCCCAGGTCCCTCAGCCATTCCTCATCACACTTGTGCTCCAGGCCCTGCATCAGATTATATTTTTAAGGACCAATCCTGTAACAGGTTTTGTGTAGCACCTTCTGGAGCATATACATACATATGTGAATGACTGTCCCTTTGGAAAGGGGCAAATAAAGCAATACCTTTTTGCTACCAGTGTAAGGAAGTGGATGGGCAGTTGTACCATGTTGTTCTCATGGTGTACCAATTTACCAATTTAGAAGAAATATGAGTTTATTTTTAGATCTGAATTACAATAATTAAGTGAATTACATTAATTGCAGTGAATTGCTATTAGAATCATAGAATCCCAGACTGGTTTGGGTTGGAAAGGACCTTAAGATCATCCAGTTCCAACCCCCTGCCGTGGGCAGGGATGCCTCACACTAGACCATGTCGCCCAAGGCCCATCCAACCTGGCCTTGAACACTGCCAGGGATGGACTGTAATCATTAGGACTAAAGACTGCAAATCTGTGGGTTGGAGTAAATCAGAAGTAATTCACAGAATCACAAAAACATATTAGGTTTGAGGGGACTCCTGGCAGCCCTGTAACCTCCCACTGTGTTCAGAGCAAGGCAGACTTCAATTTTGAAGTTCCTCAGAGCCTTGCCAGTGAAGTGTTGAATTTCTGTAAGGATGGAGACAGGAGGAAAGTATCTGAGTAGTAATGGATGGAAATGGGTACTTCCCACAACACCTATGTTGTAGGAATCCTGTCATTTGTAGTAATGCACTTTACTAACTTCAGTGTGAACAGGCCTAATGCCTTCAATGAAGGTTATCTTTTTAGTCCTGCCCTGGGTTAACCTCATAGCCAGAAGGGCTGCAGGTATAGAGATGGTGTTCTGCAGGAGATGGGTGCTTCTCAAGGTGCATAATCCTTGTTCTCACTGGCCTGGTGCTGGTGTCATTCACTCACAGCATTGTCACAGGGCTCTATGAATGCCTTGTGTCTTTGGAGCAAATCACTTTTTGCCTCTAGACTTTAAGTTTTCCTGTTTCTTGTGTTTTCTTCTTTGCTCCACACTGATGAGCAAACTATGCAGGAAAGGGCATTTTTCAGAGAAAGGGTGCGTGTAAAAACATGAACACAAAATGAGTATCTTGGTGTTGAAGGGAAATGCAACACACGTGTTTCTTGTAGCTCTGTGGGTCATGAATGCCGAGGGCTACACCAGGGTACAGAGCTGGGTTTTGGGTCATGAGTATTATTAAATGGACTTTAAATATTTCTAATATTTAAAATCTTCATAGTAATCTGAGAAAATAATGGTCTCTATTTCTAGTTTTCTTGAGGAATTACCTGGGAGCAATGACCACTGTCATTCTGCTCAGTAAATTCTGTGGGCTTTTTCTTGTTGTATTTTTAACTTGTTCTCCATTGAACCACTCACTAAAGGTATCCTGACCTTGCCCGTTCTACGCTTTTCATCTTAATTTTATGAAGCAATGGATAATATCCAACTTGGGAATGGGATTTTAGGTGTAATGCTAATGAGGAATGTCTGGTATCATTTGTAAGAACATAAGTAGTTCTACTGCACCACTGTGTGTGAGCTTATCCAGCAGAAAATATGGAGTTACAGAGAATGTACTGGACTCCTGCCAGGATGAGCTGCATACGTTAAGTGATAACCAGAGCTGGAATATGCAGTGATTATGGTGCATAATTTATGATATTAGCCTATTTGTCTTTTCCTTTTGAGAAAAAAGGTTAGTAAGTGGCTTAATTTGATCTTATGTAGAGACGTGCTTGAAAGTATCTTTGGGGTCTTGTATACCTTACCTGTTCATGATACAATTGCTAAGGGCCAAGCTTGGTTATGGAAAGAGATAACTGCAGGTTTTATTATGCAGCTGCCCCTAAATTAAGGAATCCTCAGCCTCTGAAGGAAGACCTCAGGGTTCCATGCAGAGTGCCATGTCAAAGTGACAGTCTGATTTCTTCTACGCACTTGTGGATGGCTTTACCTTTCCCCTCCTCAGTATCACAGGATAGTTTACCCACCGGTAAAACATAGAATCTTGAGGAGTGGGCAAACATTTACTTTAAGCGCGTGCCCTTAATGGCTAAATGCAGAATAATTAGCTGATAAATTGTATTATTAGCCTCACTCTTTGTAATGAAAAGGTACAGAAAAGAAGGCAAACGACAACACAGCAAACCACCATATTCAAATGACTGAAATTAATTCAGTAAAGTTTCGGGATTGGGCTGTAAAACCTTCAGGCATTGTACAAATGTCTAAGCTAATGTTGGATTATGTACAAAATGGGCTGTACAGATACATATAGTGCACTGAACAGGGCAGGTCTGTGCGATTCTGCTTGTCTACTGCACATAGGAAAGGCAGCAGTGCTCTGCTTATGTCAGCTGCTATTCAGTAATCTGTTGCATCAGTCTTCCAAGGAATCGCTGATTAGCTTGTAAAGGAGTTTTCTTTCATCAAAAAAAATTATAACAATGCTGGTATTCTGGGTGAATGAGATGAGGAAGTTTATTCCAAAATCCTGGGGTTAATCAAGACTCTCTTGGTGGTGCCCAGTGACAGGACAAGGAGCAACGGCCATAAACTAACACACAACAAGTTTCACCTCAACATGAGGAAGAACTTCTTTACGTGAGGGTGTCAGAGCCCTGGCACAGGCTGCCCAGGGGGGTTGTGGAGTCTCCCTCTCTGGAGACATCCCAAACCCATCTGGACACGTTCCCGTGTGCCCTGCTCTGGATGGCCCTGCCTTGGCAGGGGTTGGACCGGGTGATCTCCAGAGGGCCCTTCCAACACTCCTGTGGGTCTGTGATTTTTATTGAACTGATTATGCCAAAGATTCCAAGTTTTCCATCAGTTTGTACAACGCTGCAGTTACTGAAGATGTGTCTACCAATGAAGATAACTTCAGAGCTGCAGTGACCATTTTCCAAGTAGGCTGTTTTCCTAAGTTTATCTTAAGTAAGATTAAATCACCATTATTTGATCTTTCAAATGTGAATGTTTCATTTCCCATTGACAAACTGTGTTCTGTACTATTTTATTTTGACACTGTCGTGGTAGATGTGCTCATACAGGTTTTAGTTCTCAGGATGTACAGCCCAGAGGTACATGGCATCTGGCATAGCAAATTTCAATTCTAACTTTGGAGAACTGTCATGCAAGAATACTTAATCTGAAGATAGCAAGCAGATTGAAGAAGATTAATTCTCTTATTGATGTAAACACTGACTAGGCAACTAATGTGCTATGACTGCTATTCATGATATCAAACTCAGTCATTTCATTGTTGCTTTGTCCTCCTCCTCCTCCTTTGTTTCATCTCCATCTGCTCACTCTCTCCTGTTCTTGCACTGTGTTGTGTGAAGTGCCCAAGCTTCCTAGGGCAAAATGTTATCTTCTATGGAAATAGGGTTTAGGTCCACATAATACTGTAATACAAATGCAATATTAATGCTTGTGCTGCTGCTAATTGGAGTTTTTCTTCTCTCTGTGTAACTCTTGAAAAGTACAATTCCGATTATGGAGCTAGTTTAGCTATGTGCCAGTGAATGTTAAGAGTAAAATTGATCACATCTCACTAGAGCCCTTTAAAAGAAGAGTGCTAGTCTAAGCCAGTCTTCAGAACTTGATTCGTTGTTGTTACAAGTGCTATCTCCAGAAACTGGTATTTCTTAGGATGGAATGAATGACATTTTCAGAGCATGATTCATCCTGCCCCAATGTAGTGGAGCTTAGTCACCTACTAGAGTTGTCTCTCTCCGTCAACTAGGTATTAAGACCATACGAAAATCTTCAATTTGGTGCCTAACTTGTTTGAATCATACTGCATGTGTTCTGGGCACAGCCCCCATTTCTGACTCTATCCTGCTTCTGCTCCAACTGCTAGAAAGTGATTTTTCTCTTGCATTATGATGGTCCTACAAGCATAGATTTTAGCAGTAAATGCCCTGGCCTTTTGACTTAAATCACTGCATATCATTAAACAATTTAATTAAACAAAATGTCCTTTTAGTCATCTCTTAACAGTATCTGTTATTAAATACAGAGGAAGAGACCATTGTGTATTGGCAGAGTAAAGCCAAATTGCATCAAATAACAAAGTACTATACAATGTTCTTCTAAAGTTTGCATGCAAGTAAATCCCTCGCCTGCTGTTTGCCAAATTAGGGGGCTTTTCCTCATTTCCTCCCTGGATAACGACAGGAAGTATCTGAAGATTTTGGTTCATTCTGTCTCTTCCCTGCTGCTGTGCCATCAACACCGATGCACCATTCCCTTCAGAAATGGTTGGTTTATTGTAGTAGTGTGGAGATGTAACAGGGAAGCAGCCATGGTGTTCCCATGACAGCTGCTGGCACTCTGGGAAAGCATGGAAGAGGTACACAGAAAGGGAAAACCAGTGGATGATTTGATATCAGTTCTTAGTTTTCTTCCCATTGAGGAGGTTTTGTTGGGTTGTCTTTTTTTCTTTATTCCCTTTTGCCGTAGCAATGTATAACTAGAAAATACTGTGAAAAGTGCTGATGTAAGCACATGAAAGGGTAGTGAATTTGATTTGGAATTGAAAAGATCCCCCTGTAATGAAGGTCATGATTTTAGAGTATTGCAAAACAGTGCAGCTGAGGTTTTCCTTTGTCTGCCCTGCTCTATACTTGTGTCTCTTGAGCTGATATTTCACTTAAAATTAGGTAGTAGATGAAAAGAACAAGATAAATCCATGAGGAATGTGAGGGGGACTCCTGCTCTGAGATCAGTGGTGCTATTCCCAAGAAAGATAGTTTCCAAACCCTGTCTGTCACTTGAGTTTCAACTGACAATTCTACGAACAGCCTTCTGAAACAAAACTTGTGGGTTCTGGGCTTTTCTCTGCCATTCTGCTGTCATTGCATATAACTGACATAAAGCAGCAGGAAATACTGTGATATTATTTAGCAGAATATATTTAGCTGGCTGCATTAGTCACTGGGGACTGTGTTCCTGTGCTTCTATTTGTTTGATTTAATACGTGTTTGTGTACTGAGCTATGCAGCAAATAAACATCATGTTCATTATAATAAAAAGTAGAGCTCTGGTTTTACTTGATCAGGCACCTGCATGTCCAGGAAGGCAAGTGCAGGCCTTGTGTACAAGTATTAGAAGAAAGCAGGATGATTGTCTTTTTGCTTTGGTCTAAGCAGCTTGTGGAGCTTTGACCTGCCCCACCTACACATTGCCAAGCATTTCTACCCTTCATTGTTACACCAAATAGCAGTCTGCATTGTGCAACAGTCAACTTCTATGAGCAGAACAGCAGCATGGATCAAGTGCATGTATGTTTTTCAACTGAGGCAAGTCAGATAGAAAGAAACCAGGTTTGAACTTAATCACCTGCAAGAAGCCAAGCCTTGCAGACTTGTCCTAAGGCAAAAAAGTACTTTAAAATGGGAATGGAGGAAGAAAAGGCTGAGAAAGGATAGGACAAGGGGTGGTGGGTTCAAACTGAAACAGGGAAAGGTCAGGCTGGATATCAGGCACCCTCTGAGGGTGCTGAGGCGCTGGCACAGGGTGCCCAGAGAAGCTGTGGCTGCCCCATCCCTGGCAGTGTTCAAGGCCAGGTTGGACACAGGGGCTTGGAGCAACCTGCTCTAGTGGAAGGTGTCCCTGCCCGTGGCAGGGGGTTGGAACTGGATGAGCTTTAAGGTCCCTTCAACCCAAACCAGTCTGGGATGCTGTGATTCTATAAAGGATGACAGTGCCCTGCCTCTATAAAAAGAAATACACAGTTCATCAGTATTTTCAGAAACACTCATAAGTTTACAGAGCTTTCAGAGAAAAAAAATAAAGAATTTTTTACATCTCTTCTGCTGTAAAGCTTTTTGGCATCTGGTCATTTACTCTCTAGTCGAGCCCCTCGCCATTCAATAAGGTGACTTTATTGTTTTTCTCACCTAATGATCTTTACTCTAAAAACTGGAGGTTGGAGAAGGGGAATAATTAATTGCCTTAATTCCTCAGTGAAACACCAAGTTGATAATCAATCCTTCGTCCATGTAGCACCACTTTTTTGGGATGAAAACCAGAGCCTGACATTTTGATGCCGTAGTTTTTTTTCCTCAGTGACCTGTGTTGACTCAGGTAACTCTGAGCTGTCTCTGAGCTGACTACCAATGAAGCTGACTTTAAACCTCCTCTTGGACTTAAATCCTGTATTCTCTGGTTTGTAACTCTATTAAATGGCCAGTCCTGTAGTACTTGAAGCATGGGCACCAGATTGAGCCAAATAGTACAAGTGAATCTTGTATCTAATAGATTGTTAGTTGCACACCATGTTTTTAAATTATTTCAAGTTAAATTTTAGAGGCTAAATAGTGCCAGTGTTGTAGAGTAACAGAAAAGCATAAATACAAACTCTCTTCATTGTCATGCCCCTTAATAATTCCTTTAATAGTCTTGTGCTTCAGTTAGTGGTAGCTAACATACATGTGCTAACATTTGTGTCTCAGGTAGAGTACAAAGCAAAACTGCTTTCCATGTCAGTGGTTGGACATTCAGAGTGGTTTTGGAATCTCCAGCCTTTGAGATACTTGGCAGTTGACTGGACTGAGCACCCTGATCTAACGGGACCTGTGTTGAGCGGGTGGTTGGACTATGTGACCTGCAGAGATTCCTTCCAAAATCTATCATCTGAAATCCGTCAGAGATTTTGACAGCAGCTTCAAAAAGGTTTTGTAAAACCAGGACTTCTTGTGTCCTCTAATTCCTACATGTAATATCTCCATTGGTATAGTTGTAAATAACAGTTGGCTTGTAATAGCAAAATGCAGGAGTACTTTATTAGATGGTTACTGGAAAAAGATCATTTCCTCCAGTGCCTGTTTTTGACAGAAATGTCAGTTTCTCTGGTCCATCCACTCAAGCAGAACAGAAGAGCTGAGCCTGGTACTCACTGCAGTCCTGCTGTTGACTTCAGGCTTTGGATCAGGCCTTATATCCTGACAATGGGGGGGTTTGTGTGCAATCTCCGGGATGAAATTAGATTTTTATGTGTGTGGTAATGGCTACTGGGCTGTGCTAAAGAAATGAGAAAGATAAGCTCTGTGCTAGGCAGAATTGACCACCAGATGTCTCATGTCTCACTACATACTGTTCACAGAGGAAGGGAGCTACCTAGAGAAGTCTGGAGTGTGCCATGGGAAGGGAACAATTTGGCTTCTTCTCGGGAGTATGTTAAGAACACATAAAAATAGCCTGGACGTGGAATCCAGGCATGAAGAGTGTGTTCTTCAAGGGCTGGTTAAAAATAAATGCATAGAGACTAACATCACTGAATAGGAACAGAATCCTTCGGAAAGGGGAGGGAAACGAGCAGTTAAAGGCTAAGTACAGCACTGGAAGAATGATTACACATTATAAAGCATTTGATTATGAATCAAATCTCATTTGTTATTTCTAACAGCCTTTTCTAAGTAGCCAAATGGAATCTTTAAAGTGAAGGTGTCCCTTTTAAGACTGTTTCCTGGCCTTACAACGTTTTGGGGCAGGCGGGAGGACCTTTAAGTGACTTTTTATCTCTTAGCTTTCGGAATCCAGACCAGAGCCTGCACACAGTGAAGCTGTACAAGCATTGGGCACAGACAACTATCCTTAAGTGTATGTGTATGTGCTATAGATGCATTTTTAAATGTAACTCTCTTGTGTTTGTATATACTCCTGCTTGGAGCACTGGGTGCAGTTCTGGTGTCTTCAACATAAGAAGGACATGGAGCTGTTGGAGCAAATCCAGAGGAGGCCACGAGGATGATCAGGGGCTGCAGCACCTCCCGTATGGAGACAGGCTGAGAACATTGGGGCTGTTCAGCCTGGAGAAGAGAAGCTGCGTGGAGACCTCAGAGCAGCTTCCAGTGTCTGAAGGGGGCTACAAGGATGCTGGAGAGGGACTCTGCATCAGGGACTGGAGTGACAGGACAAGGGGTGATGGGTTCAAACTGAACCAGGGGAAGTTCAGGTTAGATCTAAGGCAGAAGTTCTTCCCTGTGAGGGTGCTGAGGCGCTGGCACAGGGTGCCCAGAGAAGCTGTGGCTGCCCCATCCCTGGCAGTGTTCAAGGCCAGGTTGGACACAGGGGCTTGGAGCAACCTGCTCTAGTGGAAGGTGTCCCTGCCCGTGGCAGGGGTTGGAAATGGATGAGCCTTAAGGTCCTTTCCAACCCAAACCAGTCTGGGATTCTGGGATTCTATGCGTGATTTCTCCCAGCTCTGGAGCAGACCCTCTTCTTACTCTGGGACATTACTTGGCTGAGGATAGCTTCATGTCCAGCTACCCATTTTCTTTATAGCTGTTAAACGAAAGCTTCAAATATCACTTCCTTTCATAGCTACCCATGTACTTCAGAGTCTGTATTTCCAGTTGGAGCCATTTACACACAGCCGCGATCCGGGTACATCCCAGTGCTCCTGGAGCATCCTTTGCCCCTCGCACGGGTTCGTGCACGTCGGTGTCCAGCGAGGGACCCGCAGGAGGCGGGGGGGGTCCCTAACCACGTCCGCGGGGAGGGGCAGCTCCGAAGCTGGCCCCGGCCGCCCCTTCCCTCCTCCTCCTCCTGCCGCCCGGGCCGGGGTCCGGCGCGGCGGCTGCTCCGGGGCGGGGCGAAGCCGCCTCCTCCCGGCGCCGCGCTCCGCCCGCTGCAGGAGCCGGAGCCGGTGGCGGAGCGGCGGGCCGGGCCCCCGCCTGCCCTGTGCCCAACGCTGCCGGCCGCCGCCGCCGCCGCCGCCGTGGATGCCGCCGGGGAGCGGGCGGAGCGCGGCGGCCGCCGGAGCCCACGTACATGCGAGTGCCCTCTCCGCTCACCAGCATGCTTTACTTCCAGATGGTGATCATGGCAGGGACCGTGATGCTGGCTTACTACTTCGAGTACACGGACACCTTCGCCGTCAACGTGCAAGGCTTCTTCTGCTACGACGGCGCGTACCGAAAGCCCTACCCGGGCCCGGAGGACCGCAGCGCCGTGCCCCCGGTGCTGCTCTACTCGCTCACCGCAGGCGTACCCGTGCTGGTGGTAAGAAGGGGACGACCGCGACCCCACTCGGGCGACTTGTTGGGCTGGGGAGCGGCTCCGGCCGGTGGGGACCCGACCCCGGCCCCGCTGCCCACCCCGCGCCTCCGGAGGTTATTTTTAGCGCGGTTTATGTAACTGCCGGTGCCGGTATTTCCAGCCCCGTTCGGGGCTTTTTGGTAAAAATAACCGTTTTCAAAGCGTGTGTCGGTTGTCGGTGGGTGGGCTCGAGGGGAACGCGGTTGTGAGCAACCACTTGGCTGATATTTCACCCAGTACTGACCAGAAAACCCCTTGTCGGTCTGGGTTTTTGAAGGTAAACTGGTACGTGCGAGGCGCAGGGAGCAGTTCTGCTGGATTGAGTTGTCTCCATGTGTCACGGTTACAGATGTGTGTGCGAACTAAACCTGTGTGTCTCTAATGGAATATGATCGTCTGTCTGTCAGTCAGGTTTAACCAGGTGTAGCTAAAAGGAGATTTGTTTCATTGATTTTCTTTGGGGTTTGGGGAAAACAGCTAAGAGGAAAAAGCAGTGAGGTGTGTTCCCTTCGAGTTGTTGTATGTACTGGTTGCGTTGTCAGATAACAAGGACATGAGTGCTATTTAATAAGCCCTGACCATACTGTGGAGCAAAGGCTAAGAGAGGGAATGAGATAGGAGTGTTTAACCATCACAGATGGATTATATATAGACTGCCCAGGTGCATGCACAGTTACATGTAGAGAAACTCTTTGTAAAGAGTTTATTTTAATCAGCTGTAAGCTTTAGAATGATTAAAAAACCCCAATAAGATAAGGCCTTTTAAGAGAGTGATGATTAATTTCACAGATTAATTCCTTTTCAGGAAAATATAACAAATATGGGAAGAAAAAGCTTCAAGGTGATGCTGTGGTAGTCCCAGACCCAATTCCCTTCTGCACTGTAGCACCGTGAGGTCTCAGACGGTATCCAACATAAAACCTCATGGTCAGGCTCAGCCTTCGCATTTCAGACTTGGTTCTTTTTTCCTAAGGCTTGAACTGCATCATTTGGCAAAACATGTTCTGTAGCCTTTTGGTTTCCTTTTTCTTTTTATTTTAACATCAGTTAGTTGACCATTTGATTGACCTCTTTGTTCTTTGGAACCCCCAAATACCACTGAGATGTTAAAGGTTTGCTTTGGTTGGTGATGTTTTCCCTGTTGTTTGCGTGTGATGTTTGTTTTGCTTTTAATTCTATTTCTTTTGTTTGGCTCAGGAAGTCATAAAGATTATGTCAGCTATTCATGGTGAGCATCTCCTTTTCCTAATCTGTGTCACCAGAATGGATTGGGAGTTTCCATTCATTTCCTAGGTGCCTGATGATTACATCAGAGAAATCACCATGACATTTTGGGTTGACTGTCTTGTAATTAGCCTTGCTAAAAAGAGAGGAATAGAATGTAATGCTGTTGAACTAAGCTTCCTCCCCCAGTCAGAGAGATGGCATGCACGGGGAGGTCAGGGCATGGAAGACCACAGTGCAGGCGCCTGTGTTGCACTTTCTTCTTTTAGTTGTAATTCTATGAAATGGAGAATTCAGCCCCATGGACTCTCATGATTTCAACAGCATTAAGCCCAATCATTCATGTTACTTAATAAAGGCAACCTATTTCAGATTTCAGGTAGGATTCTGTTCTGATTCTCCTTGGGCAATGCTCCTGGTCTTACATGGGGCAGCTTGTGCTTGGTTGTGCTGGATACAGACGTTGCCTTTGCTTGTTCTTTTCATTGAAAGAAATGCTGAAGGTAACATTTCTTCACCAGAGCAACTCGTCTGCTTTTAGCAGTAGTTCAACATCCTTCCCAAGAATACAGGGATTAATTAGGTTCTCTTGATTTCATTTTTCTGGTCTGTGATGGCTTGAACGTAGCTGTTCTGTGTAACCTCAGTTCTTTTCCTGTAACTAACATATACAAATGAGCCATGTAACAAAGCCAGATTTCTGCCTGTAAAGATACAATCATAGACCAGTGGAGGAAATGGATTTCTGTGAATGAAGTTGGATGGAATTGGAGTGAATTGTCATGGAATATAGTTTATTAAGCACTATGATTGTGAGAGGGGTTTTTACCACCTCCCTTCTCTTTTTTCTTTCTTTCTGTTAGTCTGGTGCGTGGGGTTAATGTTGTTCCTGGAGTTTTGAGATAGAGCAGCAAAGAGGTTTTACCGTGGGCTTCAGGGTAGCTAGGGTTTGGTTTGGTTTTTTAAAGGATGCTGATTTGGAGCCAAGTGCTTCAAGGTCATGCAGGTTCTTTTGATGCGACTTAACTGATGTCTCCATTGCATTGAGTTTTAACGAAGTTGCTGTAAAATCAGAGAATAAATTAGTTTTTTTCCAGTGACTTTCCTCTTTCCGCAACTAACGTACCAGTAGCTGGATCTGTCTTGATGATCATCTCATCAGCAATGGGTCTCTTGCTGCTGGGAGGCTGTCACAGAGCTGGTTGTCCAAAGGTCTTGTGCCACACCAGACCCACAGTGGCAGACCCGAGTGTCAAGCCATGATGTAGAGCTGAGTGTGTCTGATCACCGGGCAGCAACCAGGCCAGGTTGGATGGGGCTTGAAGCAACCTGCTCTAGTGTGAGGTGTCCCTGCCCATGGCAGGGGGTTGGAACTGAATAATCTTAAGGTCCTTTCCAACCCAAACCATTCTGTGATTCTATAACATACATGTGCTGAGGCATAAATAATGAGCTGGGTCACTTGACAGGGATGTATCTGTGAGCAGTGTGTTAATCCTGGAAACTTTCCTGGTAGTCTTTAAAATACTATTTCCTAATCTATTCCTTCATCCCTAGTGCAGCATTGCTGCCATGCTTCCATTCCTGAGTCTGTTTGCTTTCCCCATGCCATCCAAGGACAGATGCAGTTGGCTGTCAGGTCATAGCTCCTCAGGAGTCTGAACTGGGAAGTGGAGTCCCGGGGCAGAAGCAGAGGCTGCTTACTCTACTATAATGCTTGACTTGCAGGTGCTCTGCTAGGGGAAAGGAAAACTGGGACTGAAGGAAAGTGGGTTTGTACTCTGCACTTGGAACTTACTGAGTTTATATACATATCGTCTTTGGTTGAGTATTAACAAAGTATTAGACAAGTATTTGGCCAGCCCTGAAGCAGTCAGGCACTTGGACTAGATGATCTTCCGACTGAACTACTTTATTCTACAGTATCTCCTAGGTCATGTAGAAGCTAGTAAGAAGTGAAATTGTTGTGTTATTCACTTCAACAGTAATGAATTTATTGTCCACTAAGAGACATTTTTGCTTGAAGTCCCTGCAGCTTGAGTTGCCCCAAGAAGCTGTGGCTGCCCCGTCCCTGGCAGTGCTCAAGGCCAGGTTGGACACAGGGGCTTGGAGCAACCTGCTCTAGTGGAAGGTGTCCCTGCACATGGCAGGGGGTTGGAACTGGAAGAGCTTTAAGGTCCCTTTAACCCAAACCATTCTATGATTTGCAAGTATAACAGCATTTGTAGGAAACCTATAAAGGCAGCCATTCTGTAGGATGAGAAGAGCTTCATCTTTTCCCTTTTTCCGCTTGGTTTCCCAGCTTTTTAATGCAAATTCCAAGATACATTAAAACATTGGTTTTCTGTGTCATGTGGATATGTCTAAAGGATGTATGCACTGTTTCTTATCTGCTAAATCTGTAGCTTCTGTGTTCTTCCACTGGAGAATTTTGAGGGCCTGAATGTTTGGCTTGGTTTGTGGGGTTTTGGTGGTGGTTTTTGTTGTTTGGTTGGGGTTTTTTTTATTAAATAAAGGCTGAAACTAACTGCAGATTAACATATAACAAAATATGTGGTTCATTCCAATGTTAGACTATTGTTTGTGGAAGGTCTCCTAAATCAGACCTTTAGGCATAGGTAAAGTAATGCCTTGAGTGAGTGGATGTATTTCCTTAGGAACATTAGGCAGACTAAGAATAAAACGTAGGTGAGGTTGAAATTGCCATTGGAAGAATGTAAAAGTCCTAAATAGGAGATGCTGTGATGGAAGAATGAGGCTCCTGCAGAGGCAGTACCCTGTGGGCTCTCTTCCTTGCATTTGTCTTTGTGACTCAGGATTCAAAGCGGACTGCTGGCTCTGCACTCCCATCTTTTTACTCTCCATAGCACTAACGTCCAGAAATCCCTGGTGTACTGAGGAATTCTCAATTCACTTTTTCTCCTTTTCTTTTTTTTTTCCTTCCTTTTTCTATTTTATTCTTTAAGCCAAATGTGAAGGTGAGAAGAAACACACTCGATTTGAGTCTATTCAAATATGTAAGAAGCATAAAAGTGCTAGTTGAGAGCTCAGTGCTATTTAAGCCATTTCCCAAAGTGCCAGTTCTTGCTCAGTGGGCTGGTTGCTTTTTTAGACTCGTTATGACAGATGTAGCTTGGGAAATATACGTCAGTCAAATCCTTTAACTTCCAGTAGAAGTGATTGGTAGAACTGCGAGGCCAGTTTCTTGTGTTCTCAGAATCTACAGAGTGATCAGTTCTGTGTTATTTCTTTCTGGTAGATCCTCGTAAGATTGATAGCTCTAAAATACTAGTAACTGTGTTTAAGGATTCTTTTAATGAGTCCAGTGCTAATATGGATTACTTAAAATGTCAAAACTGTTTAAGCAATGACTGCTGTAAAGCTCAATGTATCAGACCTAAGATATGCGCTGACTGTGGTAGGAAAGCCAGGAGGGGTTAATGACACACGTTCATTAAGATGTGCAAACAGTTTTATTATGCACATGTTGTTTGTTCTTATTTTCAAGTAACAAGTTGATGATTACAGTATTTATGCATAAAATAGACACTGTTTGCCTAAGTGAATTCTTAACATATTCCTATTTTCTCTGTAAACCAATTAAAGGCTAATTTGTTTGAGGATAATCCTCTTAATATCATCATAGAAAAAAGAGCTGCCATTCAGACATAAAGTATCGTAGTCTATTGTTCTTAGTAGACTGGATGAATCTTTAAATGGGCACATCCAACCAAAGAGCGGATGTCTGAAATCAGGCATTCTGCCTTCAGCTTAGCTTAGTCAGTAACTTTCTCCTTTCTGATGGAATTATAGAATCAACTAAGTTGGAAAAGACCTTTTAAGCTCCCCAATTCCAAGCATTCCCCAGCACTGCCAAGGCCACCACTAACCCATGGCACTGAGGGCCTCGTCTGCACGGTGTGTGAACACTTCCAGGGATGGTGACTCCACCAACATTTGAGGAAGGAATTTTGAAACCTGGTAAAAAATACTGTAAAGTGAGAGATGCAGCATCATTGTTTGGGTATGGAATTTGCTCTACCCTCATGCTTTAAGGAAAACCAGGTTCATTCTGTGAATAGTGAGAAAGAGAATCCACTTTTTGAAGGATCAGCACAGGTTTCATAAGTCTCTTTCTTGTTCAGTGCTGGTCTCTTGATAGTTCCAGGTCTGAGCAGCTCACGAGTTGTCGAAGGATATGCAGAGACCTGAAGGAGGTGCACTGCCGGTTTCCAGCATAGATCCAGCTGATGTGATTGGGCATGCTCCTATCTTGTTTTCCTTCTGGCACCTATGATTCCATGTGCTGTGGCATCAGGGACTGACTGGATTTTATCAGGTTGAGTTTTCAAAATGCTTTGTCAGCACAGCTTTTAGTTAACCTGTAGTTCACTGAAACTATTCTACTCTGGTATAACTTAGTGCTGTACATTAAAAAAGGTGCTGAATTGTGATCTGTTTCTGGGACATCAAAATATTCTGTTATCTGTTTGTCATAACTTCAGGAGAAACACAATCTAGAATTTAAGTTCTGAAAAATAAGTATCTCTGGAAATGGCCTCTCTGAATTTGCTGTGCCAGGAATCTGTCAATTTACCTCATACCTGAGGACTCGAGATGCTTTTAATTCCTGACCTTAGTCAGAATAAAGCACTACCTTCATGAATGTTTCTTCCACCTATTAAAGGCTGATTATGTTCTACCCAACAGGAGGTTATAGTGAGGTGGGGTTGGTCTCTGCTCCCAAGGAACAAGGGACAGGACAAGAGGAAACGGCCTCAAGCTGCA
Organism: Strigops habroptila; assembly: GCF_004027225.2. Taxonomy (NCBI): domain Eukaryota; kingdom Metazoa; phylum Chordata; class Aves; order Psittaciformes; family Psittacidae; genus Strigops; species Strigops habroptila. Next base: position 1,488,600 of record NC_044284.2, read on the forward strand.
CCAGGGGAGGTTTAGATGGAGACGAGGAACAATTCCTTCCCCAGAGGGTGCTCAGGCACTGGAACAGGCTGCCCAGGGCAGTGCTGGAGTCACCGTCCCTGCAAGTGTTCACACACCGTGTAGCCGAGGCCTCAGTGCCATGGGTTAGTGGTGGCCTTGGCAGTGCTGGGAACGGTTGGACTGGATGGTCTCGAAGGTCTTTTCCAACCCCGCTGGTTCCATGATTCTGTGATTGATACTCAAATGGAACTTCCTGTGTTTCAGCTTGTGCCCATTCCCCATGAGAACCAGGGCCTGTGATTGTGAGGCTACTTCCAGCTGTCTGCAGAAGGTCTCATTGACCTCTTGGCCAAGTGGCCTGTAGTAAACACCCACAACAGTGTCACCCATGTTTAGCCTGCCCCTTAATTCTTACCCAGGAGCCCTTGGTTTGCTCTTCCTCCACTCCTAGGCAGAGCTTGGTGTATTCCAGATGCTCTCTCATGTAAAAAACAACTCCACCACCTCACCTTCCTGGCCCATGTCTCCTGACATGTAGGTAGCTGTCTATGGCAGCATTCCAGTCATGAGCTATCCCACCATGTCTGTAATTGCAATGAGGTCACGGCCCTGTGACTGTGCTCACATCTCTAATTCTTTCTGTTTAGTCCCCGTGTTGCGTGTGTTGGCTTATTCCCCAGTTGGATGTGATGGCGTGAGCACTGCCACTTTGGACCCCACTCCCCAAGCCCTTCATTTTAAAGCCCACCTCACCAAGTTGGCCAGCCTGCTACCAAAGATTCCCTTGCTTCTTCTATACAGCTGGATCCCATCCTTCCCTAACAGGCTGTAGTCATTAAAGAATGTCCCCTTGTCATACAAGCCATGACATGGCTGGTACCAAGTCGCTTTAGCTTCTGTAGACAGTTTGATACTTCAAGGCCAGGTTGCATACAGCCTTGAGCAGCATGGTCTAGTGTGAGGTGTCCCTGCCCATGGCAGGGGGTTGGAACTGGATGATCTTAAGGTCCTTTCCACCCCAAACCAGTCTGGGATTCTATACTATTGGAAAAAACTAAAGCACAGGGGCAAAATCAAACAGACTTTTCTCCTGCTCTGCTACTTGAAATAGAAATGGCCTCAGTGCATCCTGAAGGAGTCTAAGCTGTTTTGTCACTTTTGCCAGAAAAAAAGCAAGGGCAAAACAATTCCAAGTGTATGTAGTGTGGTATTCATGTTTGCTTTTTTATGTACATCTTCTAGAGCAAGTTAAAGGAATCATCCAGCAAAGTGTTCAAGCTATGCTGTTGCTCTGTTTTGGACCAATAAGCTTTTTTGGCTAGGTAGGTGGCTTCAAGATTTGACTATCTCTCAATGCTCTTTTTGAAATGACAACGGCAATGCAACAGAAGATTAGAATTGTACATCCAGACACTTCACCTTCTTGATATATGACCTATTTCAATAATCCGGGAATATCTTTGATTAGCTAAAGTGTCCTTCTGTGTCCTTTTCTTGTTGGCACATTTACAGCTCTGAAGACTACCTGAAGAAGGAATTGCCAGAGTACTTTGCTCTGTGATCCTGGTGTTCTTGAAGGGCCCATTTGGTCTGTGTCTTCATAGTTTCAACCTGTGGGCGCAGCTGCAACTTCTTTTCCTTGGTTTTTCTTTTTCCTTGTTTGTTTTTTTCTTCCATTCTCACATTTGCGGGGGGAGGGACAAGAGAAAAAAGACAAAAGATATGTAAAAATTGCTGCCCTTCTTTTTGGGTGTGCAGCTGCTGGGGACTTCAGCAAGGGGGGAGTGCCAGCAGGAGGTATGAAAGCTAAGACCCAATTTATGTCATGCCTTTCCTTTGAGAAGGAATAATTGCATTGTGACTTTATTTAAGAATGAGAAATAAATCACACTGTTAAAGTAACTGCAGTAACTTTGTGTAGCAGATGTCACAATTGGCCTGTTGGGACACATAGCAAGATAAGTACATGGTTTGATAGTCTGATGCTGTTTTCATCCCAGCATAAAACCACGAATCCAAGAGAGCTGTAACTAGGAGGAGCAATAAAAGATTCAGAACCATTGTGGGTTTTCTTGGGAATTCTTTAGCTGTCTTCCTCTTGTGCTGTGATGGTTGGTATGAATAGGGCCTGCAGAAGTTATGTCTGAACTTCCAATTGAATGTGTAATTTCTGCTGTGCTTGCTATGATGCTATTTACAAACACCAACACTATCAAGGCCATATGCTTCATCCCTTGATGGGCTCTCTGGAAGGAAAGTGGCAAGCAGATGTGAACAAGGCTGTTTGCAGCAGCTGAATGCCTGCTTGTCCTCCAAACGATGCAATGCACTTATGTTGAAGTGAGAAATTGTTAATCCAACTAATCCTGCACGATGGGGGGATTTGTCTGCATTGTTTGTAATCTAAAATAGCAGGCTTGAAATAAGAATCAGTTTCTCAACCAAACAATTCGTGCTTATTGTACATCATGAAGGAATGAGGAGATGGGGTTCCATATGATATGTAATGAATGACAGCCAAAGTAGAACTGTAATAGCTTTAGCTGTTGTGCTTTTCAGCCTTAAAAGCAGTGTGATGTTTAAAGAGCTTTACAGTGCCCTTGCAGCATCTCTGGGGTAGATTGGAGTGGGTGATGGCCCAGCTTTCATCATAAATGGTGCTTATTTAGCTGAGGTGTGGTACCTCACCCAGCACAGATAAAAAGCCTAGCTGAGGTGGATGTACCCCATCTCCAGCACATGTACAAGTGATGTGCTGCTTTAATGATAAAGATCCGTTGTAAATATGCTAGTGCTTAATATTCACCCATGGTACAGTGAACGTGGTAGTGGAGAAGGCCTAGGAAAGCCAAAGTTACAGCACTTGCTATCTCTGATCAGCAACCAGGCTTTGATAAGATCACTTCTATTCATCTGCAGGTGAGAATATATTTATTTTCAATGGTAAGCACTAAGAAATCTGCAGTAGTGTGTGTGTGTATATATATATAAAATCTACTGTTAATCTAATAAATTATTTAGTACTGCTTCCAAATTGACTCTCAATCCTGGATGCCATTTCCTGGGGTATGAACCACCATAAAACCCCCCTCTGGTTATACTCCGTAAGCTGTGGATTACACTTATGCTTCCCATGCTGGACCACATACACTGTTCCCTGTCATTTTGCATGTACTGTATAAATGTATCATAATTACCTATTGTATAATTATGATCCATTATATATTAACCTTATGTACTTACTAATGTACAACCAACTACAAATGCAGTAGAGCTATGTTTTCGTAGAATCATAGAATGGTGTGGGTTGGAAGGGACCTTCAAAGCTCATCCAGTCCAACCGCCTGCAATGAGCAGGAACATCTTCAACTAGATCAGGTTCCTCAGAACCACATTTAAGGGCTTTTTCTTTACAAATAGTATTTTTCCTTCTCTGCAAATATTCCTTCCTGCCTCTCACCCATGTAAGGGTTAAGGAGTGTGTATGAAGGCATTCATTCCTAAACTAGAGGCTTTTGTTTTCTAAATAATACAAAGAAAACCTGTCATGATTGAAAGTCAGCTCAACAATATCCTGCTGTTCTGATTCTTTTTTCCTTTCTCTATGTAAGATTTTGAAACACCCTTTGGTTTAGGCTGGTAGGTCTCATGCTGGCTCTAAAAGGGATCTGAATCATACTTTGTTGTTGTTACTCAAACTCTGAATAATATTATGAGGACTTTCTTTGGTCAATTTGTAGTTTGCCTCTTTATAAATCAAGTATTAAATATTAGAACCGTAAGTGGAACTCAACTTCCCCGCACTGTTGTTTTGGGTAGTACGAGGCCTTTCTGTGACCTGTCCATAGCAATTTAGGGCTTAGACATGACTGAATTAATTCTGCTTAAAGATTTATTAATCATGGGTCAGCTGAGCTGGAGTAACCAACCATGTGCAACTTGCAGCCTGTGGGGAGCATGAGGTGAAGTATTTGAGCTTGACCTGCTTTAATTAAGACTCAGGCTAATATATGGTACCTTATTTCACACAGTGGGTTCACAGATAGTCCATAACATGGCTCTGCTGACTGGTGGGAGCTCGTATGGTCACACTGCTCCTGGCTGATGTCAGAAGTGCAGAAGTTCATCCCTATGCAGAACAACATGTGGACATGCCCAGGTTTCAGCATGTACTTTGCAGTAGTTTGATCATGCTTACAAAGGTTGATCTTAGTGTCCAGAACCTCTTCACTGCTCAGTTTCTGCTTCTCCTGTTCCTATGAGGGGGGGTATCCTTGGACCTGTTGGGGTATATCTGGGCTTGGCCACGCTTGAGGCTGCTGTCTACATGCTTTCAAACTGCACAGATGTGAGTCTGAGCATCCAAAGGGCCCGAGGGAGCTGCATTTGACTGAAGGCCACGAGCATGCTCATATGAATGGTGGTGAGGGCAGTCTGGCTGTTAGAATGGTTCTCTTTGCCCTCTTTGCCAAGTGCTCATGCTTGACTGAAGTCAGCGCTTCAGTCAGGCAGAGGAACCCTTTCCAGAGCATTTAGCAAAGGCAGATGAAATCTGCAAGCAGACTGGCCTTGGGGTATGTGAGGAGTTCGTGGACATCTGCAGCTGGCACAATAAATGTATGGAGCTCTATCAGGCTTTGCCTTGATAAAGGGATGTAGCCACCCAAGCAGGATGTTCATTTAGCCTTTGCTGCCTAGCCGTCATGTGGCAATTGTGAAAGTAGGCTTCTCTGTAAAGCACTGGGAGATTTGGGCATGAAAAGAATTAAAAAAGAGCTAGATATGTAGTAATTTTGAATTAATTATCTCAGTGTTGGTGAGTTTTAATCACAAGCTTCAATGCTACTTGAACTAGCAAGGCTTTCCTGAGGTGGAATAGTGTATGGGAATGAGTGTGGTGCTGATTGAACCTTTGTATTGTGATGCTGATTGAATCTTTGTATGGAACCATACTCATTTTAAGAGTCAGTATTGCAGTTTTACTCAGAGTATCTTTTGCTTCTGAATGGACTGCGATTGTTGCATGATTAGAAATAGAAGGAAATCATTAAGCAGAGACTGTTTCTTTAAAAACTCAAAATGTGTGTATGCACAACATGCTGCTGCAAAATAGTCATGTTTCCATGGTCTATTTGTGGCCATAGTTTAGTTCGCCTGTGTTTTTAACCTCAAATGCAATGACAAAAACTAATGCCTGAAAGAATTAGCTCACACACCAGAATATCTAAACAGGTATCGTATCACTGAACTTGTGAAAGCACCTTTCAGCACAGCATGCTTTGAACTTCTCTTTCTAGTAATAACTTCAATTGCTCAAATAATGAGAGATTACATCCACCGCTAATTAAAAGCCAATATATGTTCATGCATTTACATAATGATCATGTATTTTATCTAATACCCCGTTACTGCCTTCACAGAGAAGACCAAATGCCAGTTCTTCTCAAGTCTGCCTTGAAGACAGCCAGTGGCAAAGCTTCCCAAGATCTGAAATTCTTAAATAGACTCATTCATCCTTAAAACACTTCTCTCACCACTTCAGCTTTTCTTAAGATATTTTATTAAACCAGCAACACGTTTACTATTATTTTACAGTGCAAAGGAGGTGATCCTTTGGTAAGCGTTAAGGTAAAGCATTATGCCCTATTTTGTGAGTGGAAGGAGATGGAGTCACATAGTGAAGAAGAGTAGCTGGGCTTACTTTGGCCTATAGTCTTCACAATTAGTTTTCAGAATACCACTGCATGCCTAAAAGAGCTGTTTTTATGCTCTGCTGTCTTCACAGCAAAGCGTACAATCTCCCCTCTGTCTTGTAGGCATTTCCTGTACTAGGAATTTTTTGCTAAGATTTCCCACTCTTGCTGCTCCTATTTCAGCTCATTGGCTGCTGTGCTAATGAGGGCACTTGGGACTTCCTCTCCATTCAAGCACTACATTGTGTAAACTCCTAAACAGGGTCAGACAACATAGTGTTGCCAGCTGCACATCTGCAGCCATCTGGACTTGTGGCAGGAGCAGTAAAATGGACAGTGTGTAGCAGAGTTGAAGGAGTGATAAGAGTGGTGCAGATCATATTTGCAGACAACCATAAAGTAAATGCCCCCTATTTGATCTGCAAGATGCGCAGAATCATTCCCGAAGCAGTCTTTCTACATGTATATGTGTCAAATAAAGACAAATGGGACGTGCTGCTGCTCTGCAGTGTTCTGTGAAGAAGCTGCTTAATTCACTGCCATTGCATTGTTAAGAGGCAAGCAATTATTAAAACTTCTGATGCTCATAAACAGTTCCCTGCTCCCACTTCTGTGCCTTCATTAAGATTCTGTTTCTAATAAACACCACTTCAGTGTATTAATTAATTATAATAACATTCTTAAGGAGAAAGAATTGCACGCTGTGAAATTACAGCTTTTGAGTCTGAGGGAAGAGATGCAGGTGAATGGTCACACATTGGTTTGCATCTGGGCTGCTCGAAGCATGTCTGGAAGAGGTACTTCTGATCTGTTATTCTTTCTCATCCTTTCTCACTGACCAGCATCTCTAGTGACCATGCCCTCAGGGGTCTGCCTGGAGCCAGTGAAGCTTCAGAAGTTACTTTTGGTAGAGCCGTGGTTTCATTCACTTTGACTGTGTTGCTGTCAATACAAGTCACAGTCTCTACTTTTTCTTTGAAAGCTTTTATTTGGTCATTTGTTTCTTGGCTTTCATGGGCACGAGAAATGTGGATTAATGCTGTCAGGGTTTGTTACTCAGTAGCTTTCCTGCTGGTTTTTACATATTATGTACAAGTAACCCCAATGTGAGACAGCTCAGATTAAAGTCAGAGTTCTAGATCAGATCTCTTGCAGTAATGCTCGCAATGTGAAGACTAGAAAGTATTCTCTAAGAACAATTTTATGGTAATACAGTCAGGAGTGAGCATTACTGTTGTAGATTTTTCTTTCTGATTTATCAGACCTGTTAAACCTTTTTCCCAACTATTTAGTACTACTCCCTTGTAAAATTGGCTTAGCTTCCTAGTTTTGTTTTCTTATCTTCTTGGGATGGTATTCATAGCTAAAATGTGTTTCCCCACTTTGGCTGAAGTGTTGCTTTTAATCTAGAGTGCCATAGGTTTTCACAGCTAATCCAGCCCCTTTGAATTTAGTCGGGATAATTACCTTTGATTTCAACTAGAAGAAGATAATGACCTTAGTGTAGTTGATGGGTTGGCAATTATACTGTAGCCTAAGATAATTGTAAAGGAAGCGATGCTTGTACAGAGGCCATTATAGGAGTGGAGCTAGTTATGTGCTTTCAATGAAAGTTATTGTATGGTGAAGATTATTTTAATAGAAAAGTGTAGAATTGTTTTATTGAGCTGCCTACTTATATTTAGCATTATGAATCCAATCCTAATTGACACTAACAAACACGAGTAAAAACCAATCCCGTGTGTATGTTTTGCAGACACATGTTTTGCCACAAAAATCCAGATGCTATTTTTGCAGTATTAATCATATGTGCAACATGGTTTTCTTATGTTAAAACACAGGGTGCTTATACTGATACAATCGCCCTTCGGTTTCAGTTGTTTAGTGGTGATGGCATTTCTGATCACAGGAATAATGTATCTCCAAAACGTGGTTAGCCTTGAGTAGAAGTGAGATAGAAGTAAGGCAGTGTGAAAAGCAGGAAATTCAGATCTTCTCCTTCCTCTGAGCCTTTGGGAACAGTTGGCTCCAGTCACATGCTGACTGTAAAACCACTACTTTGTGAGCAGAATCTTTAAGAGATGCCTTTTATGTGATCAGTTTTTATTCAAACAGGGATGAAAGCCCATTTATATTGAATTTTGCAACTGAATGTTCATCCTGGGTAGAAAAGTGCAGTTGTGTAGATCACTTAAGGTTTAAAGCATTAAGTAACATTGCTGTTGGAGATGATCGTTGCTATGGGTATCATCAAGCATTGGGGTTGTGCGCATCAAGGAATGACGTTTTCAAGATGCGCAGAAGGGTTAAGAAACCAATGTCTCTCAACAGACAGAACAAAGTACTGCTTTCTTGGACTGGCAAGAAACAAAGGGGTGTACCGAGGCCAGGCCATAAGGAACTACAGTCTTTTTCACATGTATCACTTGAAGTCCAATAGAAGATTTCCTTGATACAGCTGAGTGCAGAGCTGAACATGCCATATGGAATTCATCTTCTAATGGGGGAGATAAATGGTAGGCCTTGGAATGTTTTGTTTTCCCTTCTCCAGTATTACGGTGTTTTAAAGGTTGAAGCTAAGCACCTGCAAAAACCCTCCACGTTTGATGAATAATTCTTTTTCAAAATCCCTAATAAAGTACTTGTATGTAACAAAAACCTTTTTCAGATACCATTCAGGCATCAGTAGACTGAAATCAGTTGATCTCTGGTCATATGACAACCCAATGTCCTAAGGAGAAGTGTTTGTAGAGTGAATTGTGGAGCTTGGAAACTCTCGATAATGGCATCCTTGGTTTTGTAAAAAGAAAATCAGAACAACTTAAAACCTATTCGAAGAACCTTGTCGGGAATATTTCAGCCTGAAGTAACTTTATCTTTTGAAATGTGAATTGATGCTTTTCGAAGGCAGGTTTGAATTCATTCTTTTCTCTTCTTCTCACCATTTTCAGATCAAAATTACTAGATTTGGGGTTGGGTTTGGTTTTTTTTTTTTTTAATGTGGAGAATTTTCTCTAGATTAATTTTTTTTTTTCCCCCTAGCTTTTGGATGTTAGTTTCTAAAAAGAGAAAACCCCAAATTTCTCACCACAGTCTGTTACCCACTGCCTCTTGGAATGCGCTCACCAAGAATACTTGTCTCAGCATTGTGAAACCATGCCAGCAGTTAGATAGTTTTGGAGCCGAGTAGCAGGCACTTCCTTGGCCCCCAGATATGTTAGCATTACTGAAGCTTATTTTCCTGGTGTCCAGGCCATTTCTGATCCCCTGGAGAACTGCAGTGGATACTCATCATCTCACAGCAATATAAACAGTTTAGTAGCCATGAGGAGGCGATGGGATGGCAAGCACAGTGGGTAAAGCGGACTGAATCTGGAGCAAATGGTCCCACCAAGGCAGGGCCAGAGCACCCCATGGAGCTGGTTGCTTGTCCCTCTGCTTCTGTTGCAGAGCACCAGTTGGTCCAGAGGAGGTCCATGAGATGGTCATGGGGCTGGAGCACCTCTCCTGTGAGGAAAGGCTAGGAGAGCTGGGGTTGTTCAGCCTGGAGAAGGCTTCGGGGAGACCTTATTGCGGCCTTTCAGCTCTTAAAAGGGGCCTGTAAGAAAGATGGGGAGAGACTTTTGAGCAGGGTCTGTTATGACAGGACGAGGGGTGGTGGGTTTAAACCAGCAGAGGCAGATTGAGGCTGGATGTGGTACAGAAATTCTCCACAATGAAGGGTGGTGAAACCCTGGCACAGGTTGCTCAGAGAGGAGGTGGATGCCCCATCCCTGAAGATATTCCAGGCCAGGCTGGATGTGGTTCTGGGTAACCTGATCTGGTTGAAGATGTCCCTGCTCATTGCAGAGATTGGACTGGATGAGCTCTGAAGGTCCATCCAACCCAAACCATTCTGTGATTCTATTCTATGATTCAAATGCAGGACCTGCTGTCACACGCCAGCACTCGCCCTCTGTGGTGATGGCACAAGGCCCTTCTCTTAGTTACTCACAGTAGCAGGGTCCTGGTAACTGTTTCTCAAAATGATCTTTTAGGTGACCAAGCTTTGTTCTAGCATTGCGGGGTTCCAGCCCTGGTGACAGTGTGCTGCTGTGCAGAGGCTTTACTTGCTGGGTAAGGCAGGCATATTCTGGAGGAGATGCTGTTTGCATACATGAGCAATTGCTCAGTTAGTTAAAAATAAAAAAGGAGAAAAAGCAAAACAGACGGTTTTAGAGACACTGGACTTAAAAATATTTCATTTTCTTCTGTTATATGGTAGTGAATGAAGATAATTCAGTGAATGATGCAGTTGTCCATGTCTCTGTGATTGTCATAGAATCACAGGCTGGTTTGTGTTGGAAGGGTCCTTAAAGCTCCTCCAGTTCCAACCCCCTGCCATGGGCAGGGACACCTTCCACTAGAGCAGGTTGCTCCAAGCCCCTGTGTCCAACCTGGCCTTGAACACTGCCAGGGATGGGGCAGCCACAGCTTCTCTGGGCACCCTGTGCCAGCGCCTCAGCACCCTCACAGGGAAGAACTTCTGCCTAGTTTGTGCTCCTGGGGTTCACTTGGAGCTCCCTGGTTATCAATGCTTGGGGTTTATGTGCCATTTGCTTTCAAATAGCAACAAAGACTTCACGAAGTGAGCAACCTTTACTATTGTTACATACTGACTATGTGTGCTCTGTATGGCAAAGAGCAGTAAAGAATATTTCTACCTGTCAGAGGTAATATTAATGTTCAGTAGCATATAGCCATACTCTGCAACACAGAGAAAGCAGCAGATAATATTTGGCTATTAGATATGTAATCTTATATTGCTATTTTTCTGTTGTAAATGGCCATGACCAAATATATACCAAGAAAAAAGGTATATGTATTTTTAAAACAAAATTGATTGGAAAAAACGGCTGAGTATTTTTACCCCATCTTTCTCTAGAAAAGCAGTTTTCTTTTCAGAGCTGTTCTCCAGACCTTCAGAAGCCGCTATGCCGCGTGGTCCTATATGTCCATGCTGAATGTAAAGGGGGATAGCTTGTATTTCATCAATAGCAGATGGATTTCTCCAGGTTTTATTTTTTCATTTTCCTCAAAAGTACTGGTCATTTTTTTCCTATAAAAAATGTAGTTATGTGAAAATAAACGGGGGCATTTGCTGTCAGCTTGAAGCAAGCAAGAAGCAATGAGAACAAGAAAAACAGAAAGAAAATGGCCTCGAGGGAAAGCTTTGCATAATGAACTTGAAATTGCTACTGCTGGAAATACTGTTGCTGCTTTTCCTGCCAGAGCTGTCACCTCACACAGCAATTTTAGCTTAAAGCAGACAGTGGAGCTTAGCTACAGCATCACTAAAGACCAAGGTTTGTGCTGCTCGATTCTCCGAACTCTTGAGACCACTGTGCTCTGGGGTATATTGGTGGCATTTTTCAAGGAGAAACAGGTCAGAAATAGCTCACTGCTAAAAGTTCAGAAGGAAAAATAAAGGCCAGGAACCACAAAGCCTGTGGAAACCATATTTGACAAAGAAATCTACCCCACGTTTTCGAAGTGAGAACTTGTAAGTGAAATGAATGGAGGGGCCCATGCAACTGAAGTGATAACAACTCACTTAGAGATACAGAGATCATCCCCCAGATTTTTAGCTCCAGTTCCCAGCTTCCCTTCCTGGCTGTTGAGGAAGCATGAGGAAGTTCATCCTAGAGAGAAAAGCAGCACTGTGGACTGCCCGAGATGCTCATTCCCCAAAGGGACAATCTGTTGCCATGGTATTTCTTGACAATGGCCTTGCAAAACCCTTGTTTGGGGTTTAAGTCATGCCTAAATGAGAGAAATACAATAAATGACAAGTCCAAAGAGAAATTACAGTGCACGGTATTGTCAGCTCTTCTTAACTTGGATAAATTCAGAATGTGGATGAGTATTTAGTGGTCTTTTTAACGCAATAGCTGTTTTTCAGCGTTACTCATCTATCTGAGTGGTTGCTGTAGCTACAGCATAACCCTGAGAATTGGCAGAGAGGGAGTCGTGTGTTCTACCATGTTCCCTGGCCCATATGAAATATTTCGTGAACATTTGTATGCCCTAAAGAAGGTGTTATCTGGAAAGATCTATGAATGTTTACACAGAAATTCCATTGCTAATCCCAAATAGAGATTATCAACCTTAAGCTTCCAGATTTGTCTTGTTTAAATACATTCCTATACCCTCAGATAGCTTATCATCCAAATGAATGTTCGATTTGTACTTGAATCCTGCATTTTGATAGGCAGTAACATCATGCATGAGAAGGCAATCCATAAAATAAATCTCATTAGTAGTTCAGAAGTACAGATTTTAGGTCATGTATTTATATAGGTGCTGGTTGTTGTAAACCATACTTGACACTAGGGGAGGTTTGTTTATGGAGTCAGTTCACTGGAAAATCAACAAGGTCAGAGTTGCTCTGGCTCTGAGATTTGGGATGAGTCAGGTTTGACATTTCAAGTTGAACAAGAGCTCGGAATTTAGAACCCAGTTAAGAATATACTTGATAGATGATTTTGGGAAGGACAAATTCAGTTTCTGAATTGACATGCAGTGTTAAAACTAAGAACAGCTTGCCTGAATTCAGAAAAATGACTAATACAGAGAAAACCTGAACTTATTTGGGAGGAAGGAATCAGCGTAGGGAATGACTGCTCAATGCTATAAGTATCCTGTGCGGAAAACAAGGAAAGGGGTATTGGGTGGTTGGCAATGAATATATTACTAGTGCAAAACCACCATGGAAATCACTCAGCTCATAAATTAATCAGAAACTAAGAGGTGAAATAAGAAGAAATATTAATTTTAGATCTCATTCCTCCCACTGTTCCTGACTGTTGAATGGGTTGTCACATCGCAGACAGGATACGATTGCCATGGAGATGGATACGAGAACTTTTCCTGGAATTTTGATTCTGCTGGGTTAATATTTCTTTTCTGTGCTTCCATGAAAAGAAATGATTATCTAAATGCTAGTTATGAAGGATGTATTAATAATAAATGTGTTTATGTAGGGTGATTTTTGTGTTGTTCCTATTACACTTTGTACTGTGAACCAGGTCTAAGGGCCTTCCCTGCAGCTACAGAGGGAAGCTGTAGTAGATCAAGGGCCTGATCATCATCCATCAGAGCTTAGGCCAGTGCTTGTAGGGTGATCATTCTTGTTTTATTCCTTCTTGTAACAGTTATGTACACTGCCTTTTTATGTAAGGACTATGAAAATAATTCAGATGTATGGTCTTTAGAAAGCTGAAAAGCCCGCAATTTGTATTGTTAGTCTTCAGGTGAAAATTGCTCTTTTCCTTACACTTTACATGCTATAATTATATATCAAAAGGTTTTCTCAGCCTTGGGGATGGATGGCCTCTGCTTTTAACAGCTGTTAAAATATCTGTAAAGCTAGGGATTTTAATATAGATAATTCTTCAGGAGATCTGTACAGTGATCTAAAGTAGTATGACCCTTTTAGACAGGAGGAGATGAAAGACACTTCTAACACCTTCACTTTTTCCATTGCAAATGCTATTTCTGTAGCTGAGCTTGTGTAGCTCTGTCCAAAAGTTGATGTTGTCAGAGCTTTCAAATTCTCCATCTCAATCCTTCACTGTCAGGTTTGGAATATTGCAAAAACTTGTTGCCCCAAGACTTTGTCAAGAAGCATACAAGTAATCCTGTTCTGTTAAATGTCATTTGTTGACTGGTTGCAACTTGCATATGTAGTGGAAGGGGTTAATGGTGGTCTGTGTGCCAGAGGGAATGCAGAAATTGTTCCTTCCTGGAATATACCAGGCATGTGAATTATGTTAATAGGCAAGAAGGAGATCACTCTCTCCCTTTCCTCTGCCCTGTAGAGCTGATTACTGCCAGTGGTGCCAGAAAGAAGAATTGCATTGGGAAACAGACTCTCTCCTGGGACTTAGGAGATTGAAAAAGATTTTCCTTTCATTTCTGAAACCTCAATAGGCTGATGACTGAGATAAGCAGTGCTTGTGCTGAAGGATGGAGGAGGAACAGCTGCCAGTGCAGAAAAATACAGAACCTGTATGTATTGCCAAATTCCAGAAGGATTCTAGCAAAGCCAAGCCACAGAAGGATAGAGATAAATACCTGTTGTGCTCAGTGGCATATCCCACTGATTACTGCTGAGGGTAGACCACTAGGCCTAACATAGCAAAGGTTTTGTCTTTAGCCAAGTTCTTCATCGTTCTGACCCTTGCGCCTCCGTACCCACTCTGAGAGTATTTTTGCTCCGCTCAGAACTTGAACACTGCTCCCTGCTGTTCCTGGAGCAGTGTTTCCTTCATCCAGCTCACCATCAAAGGCAGGAAATTATAAGGAAGGATTGCTGCCAGCAGCACGGACCTGCTGAAGGCAGGTTGCTGCAAGTCTGGAAGTGAGGATCTCCTCTTCTATAGCTGAATGAACAGTTCTCCCAACTTCCCCACCTGCCAGCAAGAAGACCCTGTATTCCTAGATCAGCAGATCCAGACTCTGCTCAGAGCTGGAGAGCTGAGCTTGCTGGCATGCTTGCTCTTGATGTTCTTGCATAGGTTGAGCACTGTATATCACAGATCCTTGATGGTTCGTTATTCTAGAGAAAAGGAGGGAGTTTCTATGACTTTCAGTGAAAATAGTAGTATTTCAGTTCTCACCTTTATGAATCTTATTGAAACTGGGCTAGTGTTTGTCTTTATGAAAGCTGAAGGGATCATTGGGCTGAATTCTCCTTATCATAGTCAGAATGATGACTGATTTCAAGGTTATGTTTCATACATGTACTCGTCATTTGTTGATTATAGATGAAGGAATGTACTTCAGTATGCTGAAAATTTTCTTGTGTTAAAGTAGGAGGAGGATAGTTGTTACTTCGGGTATTAACATTATTTTCTCATCTAAAAATTCCACTAGGATCTAAAGCCTGTCTGAAGTAATGGATGATGACTGTTTCTGTGACAAACTGGCTTTTGCTTTTCACATGCTCGCCACCACAGTGATTTTTGTTATTTGTGCCTTGTTATGTATAAGAAGCACTTTCTTCCTCTGTGTGTCACAATTTAGCCCAAAGTCATCTGTGTAGATCTACAAATAAGTAAGGCCATTAATCATATTCTTCCTGTTGACAACAATCTGTGCTTATGAGCAATCACCCCTAGTTGTTCTGCAGTTCGGTTTTGGGGTTTTTGTTGGGGTTTTGTTTTTGTAACCAGTGCTGTGTAAAACTGTTCAGACCTATTGTGATCTATGCAAAGGTTTCTCATTTCCTGCTAGGTCAAAGGGCTAGGAAAACCTTGCACTGAATCAAATCTGATGGCAGTATTTCTTGTATAATTTGTATACTATTAAGACTTTCAGTTTGCTGGTCTTCATTCCTGTTTATCACAGTGTAATATACTTAGCAATAAGCTTTACTGGTTACTGGAAGAGCCTTGCCTTTAAGTCCCACAGTGAATCAAAGTTGGAATACAGTGGTCAGTATTTGACCCTTCTGCTCCTTATGATCATACCTACTGTAAAGCTTCCATGTCATGGGTTTAGATAGATGCATGCTTAAGGCTTGGCTTTGGCTAATAAATCTCAATACCATAACTATCATAAGTAAATTAAAGGTCATGTTTTCTTGCACATCTTAGAGGGGATATTTTACATTCAAAATCTGTAGTTTTCCATTTATTTCTTTTCTTTTTTGCCAACCGAAATGTGAACCATCTATAGATAAAACTCTGTGAGAACTTTATTCATTTTGGTGTCATGAATGTGAAACAGGCCCTGCTTAATGTTAAAATATCAGTGGTGACACTTTGCTCAAGCGTCAGGAACAAAGCTAAAGCCAGTCTTGGTAAACTGAGCTGGCAAAATATGCATCAAACCCTGTTAAACACGTCCCGGCAAACCAGTCCTCTGATGCAAACAGGAACTCTGTTGTGATTTGCCCCCATAGATCCCATGGTTCAAAATTCAGAACCCTGTGAAGTGCTGGGTGTCAGTGAAAGCCATGTGGGAACTAAATGTTCAGCATTTTCCAGGATGAGGCCTTTGCTTTGGTCCACATCTTGTGTGTTGTGCGATCTGCTGCTGTTGAACCAACAGATTCCTTTCTCTTTCCCCTCATTCTGGAAACTAGTTTATGTTGATTCCAAATCCTGGTTATAGAAGTTTATTCTCTTTTAATGCAAATAAAGTAAAGCAAGCCGTAATGCATGTTTCCCTCATAAAAAGATTAACATTTGGTTCACTTAACGTTATCTTTCTGTGCTGGTTTGGTCTTGTTTCTGTAAGATGCAATAGCCATCTCTGTAACACCAGTATGTTTGACTTGCTGTAACCTGATGTACCATTTCTCTCCCCTTTTTTCTCCTTCTCTAAGATTATCGTTGGAGAAACTGCAGTGTTTTGTCTACAGTTAGCTACAAAGGATTTTGAAAACCAAGAGAAAACAATATTAACTGGAGACTGTTGTTATATAAATCCACTGGTGCGCAGGACCATCAGATTCCTTGGTATGAGCAAAATTAATGCTTTCCTTTTCTGAATGCTGAGAGTGATCGATTATGTCTTAATTTTGACCCAGGGAGAATATTCACATAGTCATACACCATTTCACATGTAGTCTTCACTCAGGTGCAGCAAGTTCTCTCCTTTTGGGTAGCAACTGATGCTTCTTGGAAGTTGAGATAAAAACCAGTAGCAGAAGCAGCAGTAAAAATAGAAGAAATTGGGATCACAAGGAGGAAGAACAGCAGGCCTGGAGAAAGGAGATATCCTTGTGCCATAGCTATAGTTGATAGCTTTCTTTTGGTTATGCACACACATAGCAGCCAAAGTTGAAGACATGGGGATGTTTGAAGCATGGTTTAGGTACTTTCTTAGCCTAGAGATTGTTTTACAGTCCCTAGTAGAAAACTGTGCAAAATCTGTGCTCCACTGAAGTCAGCTGTAACTCCTCCATTGACCTTAGTAGATATGCGATGTCATCCTTTCAACTTAGTTCATTGTAAATGTGTTCAGAGGGAGGAATACCACTGCTCCAAATGGCTGTTGAATATTCCCAGATGCTGCTTTTCAGTACGTGCAGGGCTGCCATAGCTGGACTCACTGAGGTTGTTTGCTTCTCACTGATGGTTGTATCTAAGCAAAGCAGCTGGAGGAAGGAAGCCTTGGGGCAGCTAATCCTCCTGAGTGCCCCAGTCGCAGGGGAAAGGAGGGGATGTGCAGCTGTGTCTGTATTTGCAGTGTTTGTATAACAGCTGGGCCTGCCTTTGAGAGCTCCATTGCTTGCTGGAGTGCTGAAAGTCGTTAAGAATCAGACTGTCTTGCATAGGTCCAGAGGAGGTGGGGAGTGATGATGAGGAGCTCCTTCCGTCCCAGTTGTTCTGTGTGCAGTCAGTGCCCGTGTTTCCTTCCATTTTGGTGGGTTCTCCTTGCTCACAGAAGTTAAAAAAAAGCACTGTTCTACCAGATGAGGCATCACCACCCATTCTGCTCACACCAAGCGATGGATGTGGCCACCTATGGTGGGGTAGTGCACACCCTCAGGGCTTGCTGCAAGGGCCCTTCTGTGCAGCCACTCGGCCAGGCACAATCCGCTGCTCACCAGTGTCAAGCAGCTCAGAGTGAATTAATGTCAGTGTGACACTGCTGACCAGCCAGGATCCCAGAGCTCGTCCATAGTCCTCTAGCTTTGCTGAGGGAAACAACTGGCCTGTAGAAACACGCGTGTTTCTGTGGGATCATATCTGCTGTGGTGTACCTCTTGTAAAAGCCCTCATGGTACCCCATGTAGTTGGGAATGGCCAGAACTCACTCACTATATTCACAGTGAGTTGAAGTATGGGAAAGGTAAAGTGATTTGCCCATGGAAATCCAGGAGGAAATTTGTAGCTCAGGTGGACTTTGAACACAGAGCTGCTGGCTTTGCCTCCCAGTCAGGGTGCTGTGTTTGCATTTCCTTACAGAGCTCATTTTCTGCTTCCAAAGGGATAGGAAGGGACCTCAGAATAGCAGAAATCTGTTTTCTTTTAAGTAATCAGATACAGGCATTTCCATTCTAATGACTGAGTACATGTGTTTAATGTCTTGCTGATACGTCTCAGAAAAAACCCCCTCTTTAGCATAAGTAGCTCCTCCGATATATAGATCTTTAGCTCACTGTGTTGATCTTGTGATTAATATGCTGTGCATAGAGATGTACCCAGTAGCAGGCAAGATGAAGACAACTCATGCATGGCAATAATAAATTATTCAGTACTTCAGCTTCTTTACCGCTGCAGGGGAAGAGAAAATGATGTCCAATCTGTGTTGTGACTTTTCAAGTTACTTCTCCATCGTGGCCTGGCTTCCTTGGGTCTGAAGCAGATTTATAGGGTGAAGAATTTGCCTCTGTCACTCCTGTTTAGTGAACATGGGTAAAAGTTAGATACCAGTATAGCTGGCTATTTTGAACAGTGGAGATTCATGGCTATGGGGCCTAGGGAAGCAGGCTACTTGTACAAGAGCTGAGCATGCTCCTCTGAAGGGCGCAGAGACATCAGATGTGTAGGTACATTGCAGTGTTGTTGCTGTGGTTGTGTAGGTACATCTCCAACATGAGCCGGGATCTTTAGGGTATGGTACACGTGAGGGGTTTTCATGTTCTTAAATGGAAGGAGCTGGTATTTACTGTGATAAATCCTATAATATGTTGCCCTGGAGTGAAATTGTCAGTAAATTTAACCTCTTTGTTTCCCTCCTTAGGAATTTACGCATTTGGACTGTTTGCTACGGACATCTTTGTAAATGCTGGACAAGTAGTAACAGGGAATCTTGCACCACATTTTCTTGCACTTTGTAAACCCAACTATACAGCACTTGGATGTAAACAGTATACACAGTTCATCAGTAGCGTACACGCCTGTACTGGAAATCCAGACCTTATCATGAAAGCCAGAAAGACATTCCCATCCAAAGAAGCAGCACTAAGCGTATATGCAGCTATGTATCTGGCTGTAAGTATATTGTACTATTTAATGTCACTATATTTGTTGAGAGCAAACAGCTCACAGTGTGAGGGGAGGAGGGAGGAATGGGGAGAAGATACGACAACTATTGGCTGATTTTATTTGTGCAAACCTTGTATGAGTTACTGTGAGGCTTTGGAGAATTTGATTCGTTGGACTTCATTCTGACCATCACACATGTAGTGGTTCTCTGAGCCTTGAAAGCTAAGGCAATGCTGAGAGCGGGCTTGTTGTCCAAAAAGGGTGAGAGATTTAGGATAACCAGGTTTGTTGGGTGGTGAAGAATAAGGGTAAGGATTGCTTGTGACTGGTAGTGGTTCTTTTCTATGTTTTAACCCAGTACAGACTAGTAGAATTGCACGTTCTTTGGTGGGGTAAAGCAGAAGAGTGGGTGTATGTGTCTGATCTCTGCAGGTTTCCCCAGATCTGTGTATGTGTCTACATACCAGAACTGGTATTTAGAGGTACCTCAGTGCTCATGCAAAGTCTGTTTGGCTCTTACTCTGCAATGAGATGGGCTACAAGACAATACAGCCCTTCTTCCCTCTCTTCTCTCTGATACAGGGAGTGATGAGCAGGGCTGGGATAAAGGGTGTTTACTGCCTGGTATTAGAGGTGGCTTAGAGGCTACTGAGAAGTGTGGGGAGGAAGAGTGACTAATGAATCCCACTCAAGTAACTCTGTGCTTGGCTTAGTTGGGATTGCATGTCATTCTAGTCTTAGGCAGAAGCACATCTTGTTCTCAGTAAACAGCACATTCCTGTGGGAGTCTATTCCCTGACCTGTGCTTGTCATCACAGTCCTTCATGGCTCTTTGGGTGGGCTGAGGGCTGCCCTCACAGTGTCAGTACGAAATGACACAGTGTGTGTATGTACGTCTGTGGCCAGGCTTATCCTCTCACCCAGTTCATAGAATCATGGACTGGTTTGGGTTGGAAAGGACCTTAAGATCATCCAGTTCCAACCCCCTGCCGTGGGCAGGGACACCTCACACTAGACCATGTCATCCAAGGCTCTGTCCAGCCTGGCCTTGAACACTGCCAGGGATGGGGCAGCCACAGCTTCTCTGGCCACCCTGTGCCAGCGCCTCAGCACCCTCACAGGGAAGAGCTTCTGCCTTAGATCTAACCTGAACTTCCCCTGGTTCAGTTTGAACCCATCACCCCTTGTCCTATCACTACAGTCCCTGATGAAGAGTCCCTCTCCAGCATCCTTGTAAGCCCCCTTCAGACACTGGAAGCTGCTCTGAGGTCTCCACGCAGCTTCTCTTCTCCAGGCTGAACAGCCCCAATGTTCTCAGCCTGTTTTCATACGAGAGGTGCTCCAGCCCCTGATCATCCTCGTGGCCTCCTCTGGACTTGCTCCAACAGCTCCATGTCCTTCTTATGCTGAGGACACCAGCACTGCACACAGTGCTGCAAGTGGGGTCTCACGAGAGCAGAGCAGAGGGGCAGGATCCCCTCCCTCGACCTGCTGCTCACGCTCCTGTTGTTGCAGCACAGCACACGAGGGGTTTCTGGGCTCAAGCACACACTGGAGCAGCTCATGTTCAGTTTCTCATCGACCAACACCCCCAAGTCCTTCTCCTCAGGCTGCTCTGAGTCACTTCTCTGCCCAACCTGTAGCTGTGCCTGGGATTGCCCCGACCCAGGGGCAGGACCTTGTACTTGGCCTGGTTGAACTTCATGAGGTTGGCATTGGCCACCTCTCCAGCGTGTCCAGGTCCCTCTGGATCCCATCCCTTCCCTCCAACGCCACACAGTTCGGTGCTATCATAAACTTGCTGAGGGTGCCTCAGTCCCACTGTCCGTGTCGCCAACAAAGATGTTGACCAGGATTGTACAGTTATTGCATGATGAACAGAAAGGTCACCACAAACAGCATTCTGGTTTTTTGCAACAGAGAAGCTGAGCTACCAGAACAACACTGATGCCATCTCCAACCAACTGGATTTCATGTAAACTAGAACATAAACGGAGTATGTTATTCTGGATTACTGCAGCAGTTGTTGCCTTTAAATAGGCATAATCTCTGGGCAAGACAGGAAGGCCAATTGCTCTTCAAATTGGGTTGAAGAATCGAAATGTTACCTCATGCTCCTTTTTAGTCATCTTCCATATAGCTTCAGTAACAGCTTTGGGATCTTTAGTGCCTTTTGGCTAGATGGTAAAAGGAGCAAAAGTTGGAAGTAATTAATTTTTAAATACTACCTTTTTATTAACGCAACATGTATGAATTCTTTAGCCTGGCAGACAAGTCAGGATTTTAAACCAGGAAATATATGACCAGAAAAAGCCCCCAAACATAAACAACCACAAGCAAGATCCAAGTTTCTAAAGTGTATATTGCTAGCTCTGATTGTTCCAAATACAGTTCTATGATTGGTTTTGAGATATCCAAGTGTGGAGAAGCAACAAAGAGTAACAGGAGGAAATACAAAGCAGGAGATGCAGAGGGGTCAAGGGTTTGTAAGAAATCACAAGAACAACCTTGTTGCTTGCACTCTTGGCAGGGTGGGAAGAGACAGACTGTCTTTGTTAGTTTTGAAAGGTTGGAGAGGGCTTGGAGCAACCTGCTCTAGTGGAAGGTGTCCCTGCCCGTGGCAGAGGGTTGGAACTGGATGACCTTTAAGGTCCCTTCCAACCCAAACCATTCTATGATTCTATATATGTATGTGTGCATATGTGTGCATATATATGCATATATATAGATGTGTCTATGTATTGCTTTTGAGCATATATTTAATGAGATGACTTTTAATTCCTGATCGGTCTAGAAACTGATCCTTGCCAACATGGCAAAGATCCCAACCCCATCCACAGGCTGCCAACTCCACGCTTTTGAATATGGTTTTAGAACCACTTGCTTCAAATCTGCAGTACTGACAGTAACATTTACCAAAAGTTCCTTGTGAGCAATGTGGATCTTCAGTTAGTATGGGCAAGTGTTATCTGCAAATAAGAGATGAGCAATAAACTTCTATTCTAACTTGAGGCAAGTGTAAGACTCCTCATAGTATTGTCTCTATTTGGGGAGATATCTAAGGCTTTGCTTCGCTGAAACATACCTCTAAATTTGGCACAAGCTATTTTAGACAATATCCAGCATTCTTCATTTTAATTGCTCCTATTTTTCTCATCCATCTGTAAAGTTGGATTTCCACTGTTGCCATGAATCATAGTAACCAAAGGAAACCAACTGTTCAGCTACTGCAAAGCAGGAAGGAAAAGTGCATTAATGCGTTTTAAAAATAAGAAGGAGACTTTAGTGAAGCCTAATATCTATCAATGGTAGTTAGTGCCTATAGTATCAATGGCTTTTGACATGAATGAGAATATTTTATGCAAACCTTATGTTGTCTGTAGTCATGGTAGCATCAACAATGAGAACTGTTGTGATCTGTTTCCTGACTTTATAGATGCATGACACTGTCATCATTTAACTAAAGCACTAGAAACTGCTCTCAGGACTTCTGAATTCTTACATGCTGCTTAATAAAGTGAATTGCTGCCATGTATTAGCTGGGTTGTAGCCTGCAAATGTAGGTCCTTGATGCAATATTGGCAGTCCTTAAGATTTTTAATCCTCTTGCATGGTTGCAGCTAAAAATCAGGGAAAGAAATGCAGTGTTCCAGTATTTGGGGTCATGCCCTTTCTCTGTCCTTTTATCAGAATAGCTGGCCCTGAATAACGACTTGCTCATTGCTATTCTCTGGCGCAGAAGATTTAAAGAGTACCCTGGCCATTGTGTGAGCAGTGGTACTACAGTTATTGAGAGCATGGTCATATATTAGCTAGGATTTCATGAGCATATCATCTGATACAAAATGCACGTTCTTTTTGGTTAGCAGAAATGTTTGGAAGAGAGGGAGGGATTGTTCCCGAATCCTCCCTGGGCATTTCAGCCAGCTGTGCACAAAACAACACCAGCTTAAAGCCGTAAACAGGCAACAAGCTGATCCCGAGGCCTTGCTGGAAGTAAACAATGTCAGACTTGTGTGATTTCACTCATCAACCCATTTAAAAGCAAGGCCTATGCTTTGTCTACTAATTCCCCTGTCTCGTTCCATCTAAGTGCAGCCACATCCTTATCTCCTGGCATCTGTGCACATTGTCTTGTTAACAATAGCTTCTTTTTTTTTCATCTAAGTTCTTGAGTCTTCCTCTTTTCCCCCCTCCCTCCTTTCAAGAGTGGGTGGCTGCTATGGTAACTCTGAATTCCTCTCTTGCTGAACGTACAGGCTTTTGCCAACAATTGTATTGCTAATATTTAGACCTTTCTGTAACATTCGCCTCCTTTACTTTCCCTCAGTACCTATCAAGAAAGACTTAGCAATGGAAATGTTGAATGGCAGCACTATTGTGAAGCATCTTCTCAACCCTGCTCCAAACACAGAAACTTTTAAGGATGTATTACCTGTCTTCTTCACACTTTCAGGTTTATTTTTCACAGTCTTCAAAATGAAATGTCATGAATCTATTCCAAAATGTCCAACCAAGCTGGCTGCAACCTGGATTTATCCTTAGGTGTCTGCCCAACTCCTTTTGGGTCTTCTGTTTGGTTTGTTTTGCTTGAGTTGGGTTAATAACTTGACTGCATCTGCTTTCATGTCCTATCAGCATTGCAGTTCACCCTTTCTCATCTGGACCAACATCTGCTAACATAGGTATTAAGGCAAATACTGCAAGTTTATGACATAGAATATAATTGGATAAGCCACACTTTGATACACATAAGCTGACACAGCCTGGACAATTAAAGGTATATTTTGAAGCAGCCAAGGATGCACCTACTTGGTTCTCTCCCACAACTGAGACATAGAAATGAGAAGTCACGAGTCTTTTTTTAGTAGGATTTCTAAAATGATATATGAAGATTTAGTCACTCTATTCCCATGGATTGAAATATAAGACTTGTGACTAGCAGCTGTCCTTTGGTGCTGCAGACCTAGGGGATTGCTAGTTGTAGTTTAAAACTAATCTTAATTCATTCTGTAAAATCTCGCTCTTTTGTTGTTTTATCCTTATTGCATTGGACAAGAGCAGTTGACAGCCAACCCCTCTGTAGGCTGTTTGAACTCAGTGTAACTGCCTACATTTCAAACCTGCTTTGGATTTGTAATGACAGAGGGGTAGGTTTAATGTCTTCATAATTGACATAGCCCTTAGCTCTGTAGCCTGCTTTTGTTGCTTTGTAAATGTGAACCCTTTCTTCAGCTACAGCCTCAGGCAGGGCTAGCAGGTAAAGCTGACATTTTCCTCACTGCAGAGCTCTTGTTGGGGCTGTGATCATCTTTTCTGCAAGGTTCTAGCTCCTGGCATTCTGCTGTATCATCTTTGCTGTTTACTGTGTTTATAGGTCACTGGGAAAAGACAGCAAGGCAGTGTGGGTCACAGTGATGGCAACGTGGTGACATTCTGCTCGGTGTCATTCCTTCATCCAGCCTTGTCTCACCTCTCCTTCATCTTGAAGTACCTGTTTGGCTGCTGCTCCATGGGCAGCTGGTGAAGAGGCATGACAGGCCTTTCTTTCATAGTCTTTAGGGAGTGTTCAGGAGGAAAAGGAGTAGCAGAGGCACGTTATTGTAGAATCAGCTTTGTTGTCCATATTTAGAATCAGCTTTGTTGTCCATATTTCTGTTAGGAAATTGAAGAACTAAAGGATTCTCTTGGCTGCTTTTCAGGGGCAGTGTTAAGAAGGGGGAATTTCTTTGCAGTGTCTGGTACAGCAAATGAAAGTGTCCCTCGACACTGCTTGTACAGCATATATCGTGGACTTCATATATTGGATGTATTTATTTCTTGCTGGATGGATAGTAAACTAACATTACAATTTGATCCAGGGATTTAGCTAAAGACCTCAAGGTATTCCCTGTCAGTCAATTCTTCATTACAATTCAGTTGCTCAAGATAATGACCTCTGGAGACTGAATCAGCTTTAATTAATATTTGGCTGTATCTTACAGTCTTGGTACATTGAAGGATTCTTCTTTCTTTCTCCACTTGTTTAGAGTTACAACTGTGGGGAACTCCTAGTGGGAAACTTCATAGTGAGGTCCAGCATTTCTAGAGCTTTCTCTTCCTTTTGCCAACCCTGACTTTGAAAGCCAGTTTTTGTCTAGGATCATCAATAATTACTGCAAAACTTACTGAGAAAGCTGAAAAATAGTCAGTGGGCTGCAAGGCCCTGATGATTTGAGAATATGACTGTGGTTTCCTCCAGGAGTAATTTGGCCCAATAATTATCAATCAAGAAAGCTGAAGAGATTTTAGATTTCCAAACAGGATTCTAACTAAACATTGAATGTGGTTATAAAATACCATCCACGATAGCTCACTGCTTTGTCAGCTTTTTGATCCCTGAATGTCTCTTTACTTGTAGATATAATGAATATTCAAAGTTGTGCACTCCTCAGGTGGAACATCTATAATATTATTTATATTACTTGACTAGTTCAAGGTCCTTTCTTTAATGATAGCGCATCATAAAAGCAAAACAAAACATGATATAACTTATATTTGTAGCATATTTGCCTGGGATAGGTCCCTGGACAGTGATTCCTTCCGCTTCCTGCTTGTGGCTTCATGAGTCATTATTCTCTGCCCACTAATGGACTGGTCTGTCTCTTTGACAGTCCCCCAGACCATCTGCTTCAGGGAGGACTGAAATAGCGAGCACAGAAGGGATCTTCCTACCTGCATCCCTGGGCCCCAGGCTGATGAAATCAGTTAGGAAAACTAACCTCCCTCCTGGCTGGTGCAGCCAGCCTGACAACTAGCACTGCTCTAACTAGAACAGGACTCTGGGACCTGTTACCTGTGTGTTTGTGGGCATAGGCATTTGTGTTGGTGAGCCTAAAGGTAGCTGAAAGACAATGACCAGGAAGAGCTTGCAGCATAGCCCAGGAGGCCACTTTATCCTCCACTTGACATACACTTCCTGTTCTCCTCTTAACATGTTTTGGAATGATTTTGTTTGCACTAGATTTAGGACATTCTTCATGTGAGTCAGACTTGGAACATGACACTTTGGAAAGCTTTCCCACTACAAGCTAAGTTCCAACACTATGGTGATTCATTAAATTATGACTTGAGACAGTCATGTCAGAAGCCTCAAGTTAAAGGTAGCTTCGTCTTTGGGGTGATGGTAGTGATTCTGACTCTTTCAAGTCCATATTTTCAAACCCACTTCAATTGAAGTTGTTCTTTCAGTTTATGAGGTTCTCTGAAGATTTCACTTCCAGCATCTTGAAGATTGAAGGACAAGTGTTTGTGTTTTCCTGAAAATCCAGTAAATACTGGTATATAGATGATCTTAAGGTCTTTCCAACCCTAACCGTCCTGACTCTATGACTCTATAGAATGATCAGATAACATCCACCTCCTTATATGGCTCTCTGCCACTGTCTCCTTGCTGGTATCACCTTTTATATCTATTCATACTAAAATCTTATTTCAGGAAGAAGCAAAAGCAATAGCAGAAGTTCTTCACTTCTGCTATTCAGAGAAGATTCATCACTGACTTGATGTTGCAGGACAATGTGCAGACTGCAAGATGATTTCTAACTACTGTACCGATCCTTGACTTTACGTACAAAATCTCTGCTGTTGGTCTTGCTATTGGCTGATTTCAAAGATTTCTTTGATTAGATTCTTCCTCTCCCAGTTTCTGTTCTTAAAAGGAACTGAGATGGACTGGTAAAGATGGACTTGTAAAGATGGACTTGTAACGATGGACTTGCCATTTGTTCTCACTAATGTTTTAAATCACTGAGATATTTTCTTTTATTGATACTGCATTCAATACTTATGGAAAGAGAGGAAAAATCCTGTTATCTTTCAAGATGTTTCTTTGCTGTCAGTTACTGACTGTGCTGGTTTATAGCTTTCCTTCCAGAATCAAGAAGAAAATAACTGCTTACTTATATTTTATTCTTAGTGCAAATCAGATCTTTGAATGAATTGACAGTGTTACTGTATTGTACTAGAGCTGCAAGGGGTGAAGTTTAAGAAGGGACATCATGAATCCTGCCTTGGGAGAGTCTACATTTGCCATGTAGCGTTTTGCAAACGTACAGACTTTTCACTTTCACGAAAAGTTTACCCTATTTCTATTGATTCTTTAATAATATTTTAATTTAATACTATTATTAACATCAGTGGTGTCTGTTCTTTGAAGAAAAGAACTAAAACGGGGGAAGTTCAGGTTAGATCTAAGGCAGAAGTTCTTCCCTGTGAGGGTGCTGAGGCGCTGGCACAGGGTGCCCAGAGAAGCTGTGGCTGCCCCATCCCTGGCAGTGTTCAAGGCCACGTTGGACAGAGCCTTGGGGCGACATGGCTAGTGTGAGGTGTCCCTGCCCATGGCAGGAGGCTGGAACTGGATGATCTTAAGGCCCTTTCCAACCCAAAGCAGCCTGTGTTTCTATAAAAGAAATGTTATTTATGCTGGCAGAACTCTCAGGTTATTTTGAATAGTGGGCTGGGCATGACAATCTTGACTGCACATATAGGAAGAGACTCAGCAAATGGAGGTCTTTACTACTCATATGAGGCACAGCATAAGTCTGCTGTTGTTTCTGCTCACCCAGTGCTTTGAGTAGGCATTTGAGAGACATGCTTGATGGTAAAAAGATTCTAAGGATTTTCTGCAGAGCACTTTCCAGGTTAGGTTTGAATGAGGACTGCTGCAATTTGGCTGGATTACTGCAGAATCAGTGCTTCACACACATGGTCTGACTTCAGAAAAACTGAGATCATCTTCTTGGGTGATGAGCAGGTGTTATAGACAACTGAAATATATCACTGAGGTCACTCAAACAAGTGTCAGCTTCACCCAAACTGGATTTGAGATTGGGTGATCTTGCTGTATGTTCTGGACATTAGACTATTTTCCCTAGCACCAGATGTTCTAGGAGGTCGTGTGAGCGTGAATAATGGTGGTAGTATCCAGGGATACAACGAGACTCACTAAAATAGAGGGTTGCTGAGTAACTCAGTGTGCACTGCTCTATCTGTACCTTGTAGAAAACCAGTTGCAGTTGTCTTACCAGCATTCCACGTGGTAAGAGTAACTTACTGAGGAGAGCCTGAGAAAATATGAGGAGCTAAGATAAAAGGATAGTCAATGAATGGAGAAACACTGTTTCTGAAATGCTCTAGGAAGAACAGAGGAGATGTGGCTTGGAGATGCACCCCAAAACTCACCCCCCAGCCCCAGCTTCACTCTGTCTGCAGTAGTTGAAAGCTTGCTGCTAGTTTGCTGATCATCACGTAAGGTGTACTGAAGATGTTTGTATTGCAGTAGTGGGTGATTCTAAGCTTAAACTGTGAGTTTAAGCTTAGGTGTTGATTTGTCCTCTAAACCATGGATCTTTTGAATAAAAATTGCTGTCAGATGTTGCTCCTTTCAGACAACCTCCTACCTCCTTCACTTAGTTTATCATAACTGTAACCATACTTTCCAAACTGCTTCTTGACTGGATTATTGCAGCACTTCATAACTGATTACCCAGGAAATTCAGCTATGTGTCAGACAGTACAGAAAAAGAAAGCATTGCCTGTTCGTTGGCCCAGAAGGTGCTGGTTCTTCATTGCAGATTCATCTGTATCTGTTTCCCTTTGCAGTTAAAAGGCATGGCATTCCACGCTTGGGAGTATCTGGTGAAACTCCATAGAAAATATTTACATTCTTCAATCTAAAAACTTCAACTCTGTGAAGGTTTTAGGCATTTCAGGGGTCTAATTGCAGAAACATCTTTTTTTCCTCAAAACCTTGTTAGTTGAAGTATAATTCATCAAAGGGGGCAACTTTCAAGCCGTCTTAATGCCAAGACTGAAGAAAATGGAAATTAAACATTTGGGTTTCATTCATGTTCAGCCTGGAGAAGAGAAGCTGCGTGGAGACCTCAGAGCAGCTTCCGGTGTCTGAAGGGGGCTACAAGGATGCTGGAGAGGGACTCTTCATCAGGGACTGGAGCGACAGGACACGGGGTGATGGGTTCAAACTGAACCAGGGGAAGTTCAGGTTAGATCTAAGGCAGAAGTTCTTTCCTGTGAGAGTGCTGAGGCACTGGCACAGGGTGCCCAGAGAAGCTGTGGCTGCCCCATCCCTGGCAGTGTTCAAGGCCGGGTTGGACAGAGCCTTGGGCGACATGGCTAGTGTGAGGTGTCCCTGCCCGTGGCAGGGGGTTAGAACTGGATGAGCCTTAAGGTCCTTTCCAACCCAAACCAGGCTGGGATTCTATGATTTCCTCCATTGGCCCATCAGAGCTTGGAAAGTGCTGGCTAGTAGTAACTAATGCACCCTTAGGGCAGAAGAGCTGCTCTGTCATCAGGCAGTGCTTTTAATTCAGTAGTATGGCACAGGGAGAGTTGGAGTGCAGGCAGGGCACATTGATTTCTCAGAGTTTGACGCATAAAAGTTTCTGCCTTTAGATTGAGTTGTGTGCCGGGAGGGATTGGTACTAAACATCCTCAGTCACCATCTGTGAAGCGCAGGGCTGTATTGGTTCAGCACTGCTTGAAGCTATTACATGTTATTTATAAAAGCAGATGCTGGCATTTAGCTCCATTTTCTGCTCTTTGACAAATCTCTAGTTAATCACTTGGAGAAGTTGTGTATGAGGAAGAAAGGCATTTCCTAATAATAACAAGGCCTTGATGTAGCCCCTTTCAGGGTAAGGATAGTTTGCAATTATTGTCAACACCGTGCAGTGAAAAATCAGTCTCTTTCCCTCTCTGCATAAATAAATACAAAGATTGGGAGTAATAGGTTAGGATTGACTCATTTACCTGTTCTTTTCGGGGCTTTTCAGGTTCACATGAAATGTAATTTTGCTGTATGGTCTAATTCTTGTTCTGTATCCCTTGGAAAAGGGTGCGATGATGTTAGCACTCGATTTCTTGTTTCTTTATCAAATAAAGAGATAAATAGTGTATCCAAACAAAATATGAAGCTTTTATTCACCAGTTAGTGGGAGATGTTGATCAGGCTTTATAATGTCTTCCTTTCTAATTTTCAGATGTATATCACGAACACAGTAAAAGCCAGAGGAACAAGGCTTGCAAAACCTGTTCTGTGTTTGGGCTTGATGTGCATGGCTTTCCTTACTGGAATCAACAGAGTAGCAGAGTATCGAAATCACTGGTCAGATGTAATAGCAGGATTTGTTATCGGAATATCTATAGCAGTATTTTTGGTAAGTGTGTATCTGTGTCACTTCTGTGTGAAAACAATCAGTGTGTAGCTTTGTATCTTAAAACTGGGGGCCTTGGCAGAAGAGGGTTTTCTGATTTTCGTTTTTAATGACTTACCAGTTCCCTCCGTTATATTTGCACAGACTCAGAAATGTGAAGAAAGGACTGATCAAATGATCTTTTTTTTTTACTTCCTTACAAACCAGATTGTAGCATTTCCTTCAAGCCCCACTTTAAGCAACTGCAGATCCTCCAGAAGAACATCTAGTTATGATTTCATGTATGAAGTATTAATTTCAGTATAGTGATACCTACACTGATCAGAGAATAAGAGATCAGTGAAGGTATCTACACTGGATATAAGATAGGCAATTCTAGGAATAAGATAAGCATTTCTTTTCTGGCTTTAAAGTAACCCTATTGAATTTCTTTCATACTAATTCAGGTTTACATTGACCTTTTATGTCATTTTGCATCAGAAAAATCCTTGTTTAGCCTTTTCCTGTTCTGGAACCGTGTTCCAAAAGCAGATTGTTAGTCACAGTTCCCAATGACTAGGATCTGTGTCAGAAAGCTGCTGCTAATCTATTAATGATCTTCACCGATAACTTCACTGCAAGGCTATTGCATAGAATAGTCACTGCTGTTCCCTGCCTGCAGGTTTGTCTGCCTGGCAGCTTGGAACAGTCATAAATATACCTTTGAATTTTTTCCCCATGAAAACACCTTTGAGCTTGATTCTGGGATCTCAAGGTCTTGATCAAAAGATCTTGGATCTGAAGACTTGGCTTGGCTGAGAACTCTCACCAGGACGGCTGAGGTGGGTGTTAGCTTAGCTCCTCTAATAAATGTGAGGGCAGCTTTAGG
Organism: Strigops habroptila; assembly: GCF_004027225.2. NCBI lineage: Eukaryota > Metazoa > Chordata > Aves > Psittaciformes > Psittacidae > Strigops > Strigops habroptila. The sequence continues at coordinate 1,519,357 of NC_044284.2, forward strand.
TATCCTTTAAAATAGATCTGCTTGCACTTCCAAACGTTCCCTTCTGTAGAACGTATCCAGGAGTTGTATTTGGTTGTCCATTTTTAAGATTTTCCGTTCTGTTTGTGCCCCTGAAGTCAGAAAAGAAACTAGAAATCTGTCCCAGTGTATTTTCTTACAGTCTCTGCTGTATATTGCATCAACTCCTTTGAGTAGCATCCAATTTAGTTGAGTTCGGAGGAAAACCGAATGTGCAAACATTGCTGCTTAGATGAGTGTCTGAATTAATAGAAACACTAACAAACTGGTCTAGATCACATTCCGATATCCCTGTGTGAGAGGCACTGCTGCCCTAAGGAGGTTTACAACTTAGCTCAAACTTGGAGATGGTCTTTGTCTTCTTATTCTCCTTTTCTCACTCTCCATTTGAGAAGGTCTTTGCTGGTCAAAACTTAGATGGTACTTGGCCCTTCATAGGAATTTAAGGTCATTGTCATATTCTGCTGCACAGGCTCTGGCCATCTATTCATGATATTGCTCATAATTGCTATTCTAATATTCAGCTTTGGTAATGGATTTGCTTTTAGATAAGAGGGTTTTTTGGTTCTCAGATGATGCACATAACAATGAATTGGTTGGAAATCTTTTGTCTTGAAATATTAATGAAGGATTTTCTGTAAACCATGAACTTCCCATTTCTGTGTTTCTGCTGTAAGATGTGATGAAAGCTGGTGTCAGTTCTGCCTAGTTACGGGTGTCAGGATCAAAGCTCCAAGAAATGAGTTGTTCCTTGCTATTCTATTTATCTTCTAATCCCTTCTAGGTTGTTTGTGTGGTAAATAACTTCAGAGGACGTCAGCCAGAACATGAACATTCTCATATGGATAATCTGGCCCAGATGCCCATGATCAGCATACCCCGAGTAGAAAGCCCTTTAGAAAAGGTAATGTCTGACTTATTTAAAAACAGTGAAATAAAATGTAGCTTTCCTGGAAGGATGACCCCAAACTATCTTGGCAAGAGAGTTAATCAGAGTTCAAGTAAGGAGCCATGGCAGTGAGGGAGAAAGAAGGGAAAAATTAATTCAAAGGCACATCTTGGGGGACTTTTCATGTCACCTCCAAGAACAATCACTACATATCAGTCCAGTTTGCTGCTGTAGCCACTGCTAAGTCTGTGGAGTCAGGCTTAGTAGATCTGAGGCCCTATTTCCTTGTGTTCCTCAAGTAAGTTTGATTAACGCTTTGTCTGAGGGTCCACAGAGCTTGAAAGGCTTGGAAGGAAAATTGAAGCCCTGAGCCCAAGGGGTTGTGCAATTCAAGTATGAGTGGTGTTTATCCTATTTCTTCAGGATATGTCCTCAGGCTGGTGTAGAGCATGTGGTGCACTCCCTTCTGGATCAGCTGTGAGGCTTTTCTCATCAGTCACATGCTGGCCCCAGGACAGGGTACCCACTTTGCGATGTGGGGATCTGACATCTGCTCTAGCAGGGCAAATGATGTAGTGAATAATAATAGAGTGTGATAATAATAGAGAGTAACATGGGGCATACAGTGATGGCACAGAAGCCATGGTCTCCTGCCAAGGCAAATGGGATTTTGGGCTAGGATGTATTAGGGTAGCCTCCTGGGTATGCCAAGACTTTTTGCATGAGTAAGTATTGCGATGTGTTAAAAATCTGGTTTCCTGTAATAAAAGTGTATGTTTTTTGAAGATGATAGTGATAGGACAAGGGGTGATGGGTTCAAACTGAAACAGGGTAAGGTCAGGTTAGATATAAGGAAGAAGCTCTTCCCTGTGAGGGTGGTGAGGCGCTGGCACAGGGTGCCCAAGTAAGTGGTAAATGCTCCATCCCTGGCAGTGTTCAAGGCCAGGCTGACAGAGCCTTGGGTGACATGGTCTAGTGTGAGGTGTCCCTGCCCATGGCAGGGGGTGGAACTGGATGATTTTAAGGTCCTTTCCAACCCAAACCATTCTATGATTCTATGATGTTGTACTATGCAAGTGCTAGGTAAAATTGTCTGAACAATTTCATGAACCAACATGAAATAGCACAACCAAATAAAACATTGTAGGCATTTTTACTAGAGGAATGTTTGAGCTACTAATGCAAAGTTTGAAAGCAATTCTCCTTTTTCTAATGATTTAATCTGTCGTTATTTTTTATAATCTCTTCTGTTATGCCCATGTTTGAAGATAATAAACAATTCTACACTGGGTTGGGCACCAAAAGTATGTTTCTCTATGGCATTCTTTTCAATCCAGATTACTCCTAATATTTTATTCATATTAAACATAATAAGAAATGCTTTTAACCATTTCCATTCTGTCTTAGTCACTTGGAAGTGGTGGAAGTTGTCCTTTAGTAAGCAGTGCTGCCAGCTCTGGGTTTCTTTTTCCTTTCCTTGAGGGAAAGAAGGTTTCTTTTCAGAATGATCTAACGTGCTTTTTGAACCAGATGTGTCTAAGCTCCTTCTGCTGATATCTTGTCATAAGGAGGTCAGAGTCTCGTTTGCTTGAACAAGCATTTAGAAGATGAATGTGTATCTTCAAAATCACCCATTCAGTAAGCTTTCTGTAAAATGTCAAAACAAAACAAGCTGTAAGTTGGCCTAGGACATACTGCATTAAGAAGAGCATGTCTTATTTACGTGCTAGGCTCTCCTGCAATAGCAGCCGTTTCTGAGGCTCAAAAGCCAGCACAGGTAATAGATGTACATTCTCTTGTTGTTTAATTGTATTTTGGGGGGGGTTGGGATACAGACCTCACGTTAACTTAGTATTTCTACCTAATTTGATGCGCTTTCGCTCATGATGAGCAAGATCTTTTCCTGAGCCTTGGCCTAGGCAAGATTGAGGTGTTGTGAGAAAAGCTATGCAAGAGTGTGGGAAGGTGGTGGCAGGAATAATGCTTGCTCTGTTTGAGGGTGATGTCTGTTCAGCCTGGAGAAGAGAAGCTGCGTGGAGACCTCAGAGCAGCTTCCAGTGCCTGAAGGGGGCTACAAGGATGCTGGACAGGGGCTCTTCATCAGGGACTGGAGCGACAGGACAAGGGGTGATGGGTTCAAACTGAACCAGGGGCAGTTCAGGTTAGATCTTAGGCAGAAGCTCTTCCCTGTGAGGCTGCTGAGGCGCTGGCACAGGGTGCCCAGAGAAGCTGTGGCTGCCCCATCCCTGGCAGTGTTCAAGGCCAGGTTGGACACAGGGGCTTGGAGCAACCTGCTCTAGTGGAAGGTGTCCCTGCCCGTGGCAGGGGGTTCAACTGGATGACCTTTAAGGTCCTTTCCAACCCAACCCATTCTATGATTCTATGATTTGTGAACTGCCCAGGGACTCCATTATGTGAATGAGTTTCTTTACTTCCAAACCCCTCTTCCTATGGCAGTAGAGGGTAGCTGTTCGCTGCTGTGGAACTTTTGTCTACAGAATTAAACTGGGGGCTGTCCTCAGGGTGTTATGCTTGGTGAGATCTCAGTGTAGGGGTTCATCTTTTTTCCATGTTGCAAAGCCTTTCTCCTTTCCAGATAGAGAGGGTGAGATGGGAGGTTGATAACGTGGAGACTTTGCTGGTTGTTGGAAAATGCTTCCTACTGTTTCCACTCAGAAATCAGCAAATAAGTGATGAAAAGGTTACTTGATGTGAGTGCTTTGGATGTTGAGGCTTTGTGGATTTTTTCCTTTTCCCCCAATGCTGCTTCTAAAGTTTTAGGTGGAAGCCAGGCTCTGTTAAATAAAAGGGACTAAGAATAATACTTATGTAGAACTAAGGCCTAAATGGAGACATCTCCATTAACTACCATCACTACAAGAGTTATTAACTTAGACTTTGCTTTTTTAGCTTCCTTCTTTTTTTACATCCTTTTTTCTCCTCTGGAAAGAGAAGGGTGCTAAATAATTCATATGCTACTTGCCTTTGCCTACTTTAGCCATGTGCAAGTTACTTTTCACTACATTTCAGTTAGAGCTGTTCCAGTTCCGTATTCTGAGTGCACATACATTTACATTTGGCTTGTTGAAACTCTGTTTTTCCTTATTCTCAGCCTGCAAGTTCCTGTGCCCGTATCAAAGACAGCTTTCTGTCAGAAATTAGCTACTAAGAGTAGCACAGATCCTGACTGACAGAAGTTATCATGTGCAAAGGCAGTGCTAGCATGAGGCAATGCAACCCTTAGTGGTATTTAATAACCATATGGGCATCTGGGAGCAAGCAAGTCAAGGATGCTGTCTTAAAGAATAACTTCATTAGATGTTCCTACCAGATGGGACCTCACTCATTGCCATTGCATTATAAATTCACCTGTAAATGAATATAAGCACATGGTGCATCACACAGACCTGGAAGCACCTTATTGTTATGTTGCCAGATCTGATACTTGCTATTCCAGTGGTTTTTCCTGCTGGAGAATGAATGTTCTTGGCATGCATGTCATGCTGACCGTGCTGCCACTGTCTGAGTTCTGCTGGAGGTCAAGAACTACATTTGAAGTGCACTGAAATAGGAATAAGTGTACTTGTAATATTCTGAATTGAGCTGCTGGTGGTTAATGACATGGGTAGATCACTGTTTGCAAGACACTTGTGTTTAATTGTGGTGCACGCAGATGATGAAGCTGTTCTGCACGGGTACCCGCTTCTCATGCACTCAAGCCATAGTTGCAGAATGTCTCCTTGAAGAATCCTTGCCAGAGCTGGCTCAGCATTGCAGACTTATTCAGAATTAATGAAAAGAATGAAAGCCAAGAAGCCTCATCACTCACCCATCTGCTCCTTTTTCTCCTCTGTCTCTGACCTTCTTAATCTCTTACAAGTCAACTTGTGTTTCAGTTAGCTGGCACTGTCCTAAGGAACGGAGGAGCTCTTGCTACCTCAGTCAAGGTTAGAGACTCCTGTTCTTTTGCAAGAGTTACTGGGAAATAGGGATATTCTGAGTGATACCTCAGCTTCATCCAGTGCAGTCATAACCTATTTTTTCTGGGTTTTATTTCAGGGCAGACTGACATTATTTCATGCTAAAGTCACTTGAAATTGGCCAGGGCTTACAGAGGGCTCACCCACATCTTCTTGTAGCTGCTGACTCTTGTCTTCGGGGTTTTTTGTTTTTAAATACTCTAGCTTTGAAAAAATCAGATACAAAGGAAACATGGAGCGTTTTAGGACCAATTGGGGCAGTAGATAAAATACTGAGGTGAGAGCTTTTAGAAAGAAGTGTTGGGTTAGGAGAGGCACTGTGGTTCATCTGCTTCAGGGTGGTGAGACATTACTGTGTCTGACCATCAGTGCTTTCTGTAGCTGCTCAATATTACTTATTTGCACAGTAGGTTCTTTGCAGTGCTCTGTTTGACAGCTAAGCTGCATTTATCCCCAAAGTCTCTGCTTGGCATTCCTTCTAAGTGCTACTTCTGCCAGCAATGCCTAAACCACATTCCCAAACCCAGTCACTGTTCCTTGTTACAATGAGGTGTCTTAAACTGCACCTGTAGCACTGACTCCAGCATCACTATGAACTAGAAGCAGAAGACAGTTGAGGTGCTCTCTCTGTGTCTCCCTCCCTGTCTCTCTCAACCATTTCTAAGTTATAATGGTGATAAGCATTTGGAATTCCTCACACAATATGTGACATTCTTACTGCCTATCATAGCAATTGCTAGTGACTCTCAGGGTTGTCTCCAAAGTCTTGCTGAGTGTGACACTATAATTCTTGTTTTATTGTGCATGTGCCAAAGACAATGGTGGTGCTAAAACATTTGAAGAATAGGAAGTATAGATATTGCCATGGATTCTGGTAACATTCTATGACTGGTGAAGCTTTACCCTTCTGTTTTTGAGGTATAATGTTTTTTCTAGTTACTCCATCTTGATTATTCACAAAACATAGAACAATTTCATCACAGTGTCAGAAAAGGGTATTTTTAACTTTAGTTCTCAGTGTTGCCTGCATTTTCCTTGGTCTTGAGCAGTTTGGTACTAAGTCTTTCATTGGTATGTGCACGTGTGTACACACAGTGTGACCTCTTTAGTCCGGTCTGGTCCCTGGGGCTCTCACTGAGCTCACAGCCTAAAAGCAAAACACAAAGATGTTTTAGCTCATCATGCTGTAGGCAAATGGGGGGAGGAAGGGTTGTGCCTATTTCTGTTGCTTCAAAATAGTTGAGAAGCATCTAAATACTGTGGTGCTTGATCGCCAGAAGTGTACATAGGTATCCATGCAGTGGTATAGTACATGTATGTGTATCCTCAGGTAGGCTTGACTAGAGTCCATGTGCTTACATTAGCTTATAGGCAGGTTTTCTGTTGTCATAATGGTTCTCTCTTGAGAATAAGTCTGTTAAAGGAGATACAATATGGCATTGTTTCGCACACAGAAACACATACCCAGGAGAGGCAGCTCAGAAAAGACCATAAGCAATTTTGTTTTGATGTCAAGCATTTGAATTCGCGTTCATGTCCTACCCTTCTGCTTAAATCTGCTTCTGTGGGATTGTACAAGAGTTACTTCTGTTTTAATGCAAACATTAGATGTGCTCACTACATCTAATGTTCAAATTAAATGATACTTAAACATAGAAAATGGAACAATATATTCTGTGTGACATCCTCAAATATACATGTTGTAGGTGTTACAGAATCAAGGCATTAGTAACAGTCAAGAAGATCCTTTGCAACGAAATTCCCTCAAAGCACGCATCCTTAGGTTCTTCTCCTGGATATCAGGAATGGACCATTTTGAACATCTTCATATAAGGCAATAAACGTATGAGTGTGTGTGTGGAATGGAAGCAGAGGCAGATGCAGTGTTGGGCAGCATTCTGTGCAGGTCTGCCATATTTTAAATGGGGAATTTCACTTGAACTCATTTTTTTCTCTAAAAATGTGATTTGTCCACTAAAAGCATAAAATAGACTTTACCAACACAGAGAATTGTATAACATGATTATTGTCCTATGATAAATTAGCATTTAAAATCTTACCAGAAGATATACAGGTCTGGTTCATTACCCCCCAGAAACCCGCACTGAAGGCTTAGCCTTTAGCTTTCATTTTTAATGGTGGTGGTGTGAGAGCATGGCTGTGAAGCATGTTTTGTTCACATGGTGCTGACTCCAAACTGATCCTGTCCATTTGTTATATTATTTCTTATAGTATTCATTATAAAAGCTGGCGTGCCTGGAAACTGCTGCCATTGAGCAGATCCTCAGCACATCCCAAGTCTTTTGAATACTGTAGGAAGAATCATTTTCCATGGAGTTGGAGCAGCTGAGGTCTTGTGCATGGGGTTTGTTGCTTGTCTCCTGCATCTGTGTGAATCTGTTTGCTGACGCTGGTTACTGTCTCACACTGAACTTTGCCACAGTAAATCTAAGCAGAAGTAAAAGAGCATAGTAAGAGAGGTGAAATGCAGTTGTTATGCAAGGGGGATGCTGTTTGTTCCGGGTTTTGCCTGTAAAGAGTCTCAGCAAAGCTTAGTTGTAGTTTTGCTGGAGATAACATCTGCAAAAAAGCTTCATTTTCAGACAGTTGCATGACTCTGTAACAGTGATTCTTGCCATTAGCAAGTGATTCATTTTGACCTACTTATGCATCACCCTGCTGAGTCCATTGGAAATGAATTGACAAGTCTTCACGAGGGTCCAAATTAATAGCTCTATGAGCGGCAGTTTAAGCAGTTCTTCCTGAGGGTTTATTAAGGTTTATTGTGGTGTTATAGCCCATGCTCTGCATGTCCTTCCAAGAATGGTGTCCTGCTTATTTTGGAAGTATAGCTGGCAGGAGTATGAACCACATTCTCCTTTGCCAAGTAATAGTTATCCAGTCCTGCATTAATGCCACATGAAGGAGCATTTGGTTCTCTGGATCACAGGCAAATGTGTGTTGCTTAAAGAACATGCAGCAGGACATGCAAGAATTGATTAGAATAAATAAGGAGGACTTTTTATTCCTCCAATTCCTCATTTTTAAACCATTTTACTTATCAGCACAGTGAGTTTTAGCTCATCTGTTTTAGACTGATGCTAGTTTAAGCTGACAGGATAATTTTCGGCTCTAAATAAGGAGAAAAATAAAGTAAATACTGTGAAGAAAATGTCCTTATAGCCTCAGAGGATCTCCAGAGTCACTGAGGTTGACCCAGTGTGTCGTCGTTCCTGTACTGAAAGCAGGAGATGGCCAGCCAACTAAAATGCTTTGAAATGTGAATGGTTTGTTTTCTAATTAGGAGTTCTAATTTTGCTTTCTGCAGAATCAAAACCTGGAAACAATGACATTTGTTACCACTGCAACCATTTGAACAGAAAGTCTTTTTTCTGATGCTTTTTGACAAGTCTGCTAGCTGTGGTTTAATTATTAGGATTCATTTAACATAGATTAATTATCTCTTGGAGAAGAATGTACATAGATGTTTGCTATTTAGTGGTGTTCTCTTAGGAGATGACATAAAATACCCAGACAGTTTAAAGAAGAACTGAGAAATAGAAACCTGTGTGGTGGCTGCTGTTTCTCTCCAACATTTTCTGTGGGGTGTGATAAGGGATTTTCTGAAGGACTTTGAACAACTGCCCTTAAGCAAAAAAAGGGAGATCTTTCCCACTCCCTCTGGGTTATCTACATCCCCCCTCCTCTTCAGCTTACACCTTCTCTTTTCTGACTTTGGACTGCTCCAGGAGCGGAGGTGATGACAGAAATCAGTGCTTTGCATGGTATTATTTCCCTCTGTGCGTTTTTATGCTGGGAAACAAACACATGGCTTAACATCAAGATTCCCTTTATCAATTTCACACATTGCATGTTTTATCAAAGATGGTGGCAGTCAAGGTCACCGTACGCCTAAAGGGAATGTCCAGTTCCTTTGGATCCTGCGTGTCACTGGACAGTTGAGTCTTCACCTACCAAATGTTTGCAGAGGCACTTGCTTAGGTTAGAGCATGGCAAATAGCACAGGCTGCTGCAGCTTTACTGTGTAGGCACACGTAGTGTATTACACATTCTGATACACATCTTTGTGTTCATAAGAATTGTCCAGTTGAAGGAAAGAGGAGAGAATAACATTGCGAAGGAAGAGGACACTGGAGTGATTCTGAAAAAGAATGAGAGTCCTCAATGGCTGAATGCAACAGGACAAGGGGTGATGGATTCCCGCTGAAACAAGGGAAGTTCAGGTTAGATCTAAGGCAGAAGTTGTTCCCTGTGAGGGTGCTGAGGCGCTGGCACAGGGTGCCCAGAGAAGCTGTGGCTGCCCCATCCCTGGCAGTGTTCAAGGCCAGGTTGGACACAGGGGCTTGGAGCAACCTGCTGTAGTGTGAGGTGTCCCTGCCTGTGGCAGGGGGTTGGAGCTGGATGAGCTTTAAGGTCTTTTCCAACTCAATCCAGTGTGGGATGCCATGATTTTATTAATACTGGAATAGAATACTATAATCTGTCAGAACCTGTCATTTTAATTTCTAGGGATTTTGCTGTAAATGATGACTAAGGTAGCGGTAGAAGTCCTGCCAACTCTGTTACTCATATCGTTACTTACTTTAAAAAGAAAGCCATCTAAAACTAAAATCCTGTAGAACCATTGCACCTGATGACTTTGTTGAGCACGCTTCCCTAGCCAGCCTTTCAGCAGTTAACAAAGAACTGCTGTGGGAGTGAGTGAGAGCATGTAGTGAGAACCAGTTTGATTTCCACCCTCCTTCAATAGTTTCGAAGCATCAAGCTGTCCTTAAAGAGGCGAAAAGATTGTTACAGTGGCAACTGCTGCCTGCCTGTGGGGTTTCTGGGGTTTATCTCTTTGTTTCTTCTTTAACTCGTAGAACCACATCACGGCCTTTGCAGAAGTTACATGATGTTGACGCTGAGGTCTATTCCCTCCATTGGACTTCATCTCTTTTCACAGCCCACCCACGATAATTGCGGTGTTACCCAAAACCAGAAGTTTTTAGAAGTCCTGTCTCTGACTTGATTTCTCCATCATTCAAACGATACCGGCATCTTGAAGAGGTCTGAAATCTCAGAGCGTCACTTTACTTCCTAGCAAAAAGATGAACTGTTTACTTTGGGATGGGACAACCTGAGCACTAATTCTCTTTTGGCTTCTCATTGTTTTTAATGTACCTATTCCAGCAGCACTTCATGTTTTGGTTTGACTTTGGTTTTTCAACTCTACATTTTTAATTCAGCATGAACTTGTTTCCATTTGAGGCGATTTCAGTGTATAAACTAGACAGATACTACGTTCTGTATGAAAATGCTGTTTGCACATTGTATTCCGCTGTATTCCATGTAAGATATCATTCCAACAGTATGTTATATGTAAGACTGGTGCTTCTGCTTTTGAAGAGAAAAAGAAAAATTGCCAATTTTTACTGTAGTAAGTATTGTATCATAATTAAAAGTTTATTTATTTGGATATTTTCCTGACATAATTGTAGTTGAATTGTTGTTTTGTAGTTCTTGAATGTCTTGGGTGGTATATATGTATCTAGGTTAAAAGAAATGAAAATAATATAGAAAGTTTGATCATTGATATCTATTTTATTACTAATGCTAGCCCATGAAAGGTTAAGGGCTCCATTCTTAGCTCAGCATAGCTGATGGGAGAAATAATTTCAACAGATGATTCAAGGAAGGCTGCATCTTCTTCTATTTGTTGTACACCCTGATATTATGCTGGGAGAATGGGTTTTAGGATGAGTGTCACTGGCTTAGTGAGAAACATGCAGACGAGTTCCTGTGCTCCGTTTTCCCGTTGGAGCAGTCATGGAAAAACCAAACTGGTTTCATTCATTTTCTTCAGCCTAAGTGCCCAGAACAGGCAGATTTTCTCTCTACAAATCTTTCTATCTCTGTTTGTGTTTCAAGGCCAGATTCTTGCAAAACCATCCTGTCAGTCTGTGCCATTGGTTTTTCTTCAAATTCAGGCAATGCTGTTAGGTCTCTGTTCTGGTTGTGAACAAGCAAATTGAGCCTACCCTCCAAAAGACAGCCCTGCTTGACTATTCATAGTGAAGTTGTCCTAGAAAACTGGAGCAGCAGACGGGTGGGAATATTGTAGATGCTGAAGATGCTCTCAACATCTTCCAGAAAGTTTTCCAACAGCTGGTACGATGCTGGCACTGGAGACACATTGAGAACAGGAATGTTCAGTGCAGGCTCTTGAACATTCTAGGCCTTAAATTTTCCATAAGCCAGTGGATTTCCTGGGCATTCCTTATTGTTGGAAGATGTTTGAAACATAAGGCTGTAGAATCAGGTACAGATTTTTTTTATGATGGATTTTAATGCATTCCCACGTAGTCATCCAGGTAAGACTTGATGTTTGAATTCTTATTTGAACCTGTGCTTTCACTAAAATACGACTACCTAAATAGTGCTTGGCAAACAGAGCAAGGCCAAGTCGCTTTTGAGTGCAATAGAGCATATCTCACAAAGTCATTCTGCTGAGCTGAGAATTAGAGAAGAAATACATCAGTGGTGAGAAAAGTCCTAGAATAGAGCCCTTAGCTACAACAATGTTATTTAGGTGATTGAAAACCCACCTTTATTAGACTATCAACTGTGTTTACACAATTGTAGTAGGTCCAAAGTTTGTAGCACCACGTTAGGCACACTTACCCTCCTCTTAGTCTAGCTATTTAGGGTCCAAGGTACTAATGATTTCTCCGTGTGCAGATTTAAATGAAATCTTCACTCATTTTTGCATGGTAGTAAACCTGCATTTTTTTAGATCTGATTTATAAGATTACCAAGAGATTCTTTTATGTTAAAAGAGATGACTCTTTTTTCAGTGTACTGTATATCATCAGCTTGTAACTGGTCTCTTTCTCAGGATCTTTCCCAGTCAAATATTTGGGTTCAATTTATCATATAATCTCTGTGAACCAGCAGTGAGAAAACAAAACAAGAGACACTCTGCTGTATAATGTATTTTTAAATAAAATAATTTTTCATTCCTATGTAGTGGGTGGGGGTTTTTTTTAGATCTCTGCTCTAGAATCGTTTTGGTTGTAGTGTACATGAAATGGTTCTTGTCAACTGCTTTTGGTGATCTGTTTTCACAATTAACCAGGAATCCCCACAGTTCACTCCCTTCCCTTAGAGGTGGTTCTGCTGAAAAGCAGGAGAGGAAGAGCTGTACTGCAGAAACATCCACAGCCTGTTGGTGAAGGACTTTCCCCAATGTGGATGTGGACCAGCCAAGCTCCAGACCCTACTTTGGTTGATGTTTAGAAGCGGCAAGAATTTACCTCTCCACTGCCCCGGAGCTGGGGCCTTCACTCTTCTATTCTGGAGCTGAGAAAGGTTTTGGTAGGAGCAGTTTGCCAAAACAAAGGTAAGTTGGCATTTTCTGACTACAATGGCTTTTTGGTGGTTGCATGTAAAAAGCGAAACGGTGAGGAGCCTGTGACAAACAAGCATCATCCCTCCTTCAGGGAATATTCTGGTGCAGAGTGGTTCCTGATTGAAACACTGCAGTGGAACCATGTCAGTGGGTTTGGATGCAGCTGGTTTTGTGCTGCTTATGGACCTTTTCTGTGCGTACTTCAGTGAAACAGCTCCGCTCTATAAATGAGATGGTTAAGAAGTATCTCTAATGCTATATGCTGCTGTGTCCCTAAAAATGGAATTCATAAGGCATATGGGGACACCAGCTGGGCTCGTATCCCTACCATTTTAGATTCCCTTATATGTATGCTGCTGTTTGTTCGTAATCAGGAATTGCATAAGACATACGGCGCTAGCATCTGGGCTCACATCTCTTCAGCTTTGAAAACGTTCATTTTAACAATATGTATTAAAAGAGGATAATGTGGGTATTTTTCAGCTGCAATTTTCTTTGCTGCTGCCTTCTAAATTCTGTTGCTGTCCAAGATCACAGTGAGTGCAACAGTCCTTTTGCACATTCTGTTAGCAAGCAGCTTTTTATACTCTTCTGAAGTCTAATTTGGGTATTTTTGAGGCTTGCCATGCAGGAAATGGTGCACTACATTTTAGAAACAGATCGTAGTGGGTTTTGATTGTCTACATCCCTGGCCATCTGTATAGCCTCGGCCTTGGGGACACTTGGGAGCATGTGCAGGCAGAAGGGCTGAGCAGACCTCTAGACCTCTTGGTTCTGCAGCACCTCCCTCCAGGCACACCAAGAGCATTGTCACCAAGAGCTGCCTCCGAAGGCTGACTCGACCCCAACACACCAGACTTTCCTGCTGTACACCAGCACTTTTCACTTGGATAAGTGGAAAGCCAAATGGATGGGGACCTGTCGTGGCTTCAGCTTTTCACCTTCTCCTCTTTCTAGGCCTTTTGGTTTTCAGCGACTTCCACAAAGGAAAGGAAATCTTCACAGTCTTTCTGCCCACTTGAACCTCTGCTGCGTGCTTAGGGTTGCGCAAGCTTTACTCTTGCTATTAACTTTCCTCTAAAACAGGGTGTTGCCTTTTCGTCATCCTCTCCTATGTGAGGATGGCTGAAAATAGGATTTCCAGGCTTGACCTGATGTTTTGGGAAGAGGACACTGTGAACACCCCAGAAATAATCCTGTTGGAGTGAGAAGTGGAGGCCTTGGTGTGACTGTGTGATAAGCCATATTGTTTCCTCAGCACTCGCTGAGTTGCCATGTCAGGGTACAACTCTTAGTAGGTTTACTTTTGATACTAAACTGCCTATATTTGCTTTATCATGAAGCCTCAGTCCGCTTTAACGCAGAGGATTAGGTACTTGGTTCCCTGATCAATACTGGAGCTTGTTCTTTCTCTGTAGAGATTCCTAGGAAGTGCCCCATGTCCTGTATGGAACCTGTCCCATGTCTGATGAACACCATCCCAGACAAGTTGGTGGTAAGATAGCTGTTGTTAAGGCTAGCTTCAAAGGTGCTTAGCTCCCACTTGCCTAAGGATCTCATGATCCAAGCATGGTTGATGATCTGGAAGCTGGTGCCCAGGCTCCAACAGGTTTTTTTCTGAACATGATGGTGACGTCCAATTCTCCACCTATCATGTCCTTAAACTAAGTTTCTTCCATTCCACTTCTCAGCTCTTGATACTACATTCCGTTGTAAGATGTGATATTCATGAAGCATAAGGAGAGAGCAGCTGTGTTCATCAGCAGACCATTTTAGATACCTTTACATGTTTTCAGCTCTTGGTCTGTTAGCACTAGCTGCATGAAACACTTGGAAGTAAGTTATTGTAAATTGAATTAGGACAATTCAATTCCGAATCCAAGTATACACCCAAGAGGTTTTATATGATTCTAACTAATCCACAGCAAATCTCTAGCTAATTCAGATAAACTGTCCTGAATTGTCCCCTGTGTGGACAAGTCCTATGCCTTTTCCCGGAAGAGCTCTACTGTTGTAGTATCTTCCCCTAGTGACCACAGCCAGAACAGCATGCAGCAGACAGCTGCCTGGAGTGAGAACATCAGCAGAATCATCATCTCGACATTATCTCCCTACTAGCGGCTTCATTAGTGGGCTGGGTGCAGAGGACTCCTCCTGTGCTCTCTAAGTGATTAAGAATGGGCACAATGCTAATCTCCAACTGGAACATTACTGAATCCATCCTCTAAGGTGGGGGCTTCATTAGAAGCCCCAGTAAAGAGCTTTAGCCCCCAAACTCCATTTCTTTGCACCAGTGCTCTCATCTGACAACGTTCAGATCTAAATCAATAAATACAAATAAGAAACCAAACCTTTTTTCCTGACAAGTCTCTCCCTATATACCAATGTTCTACCGAAATACATACTCTGCAGCTACAGGGAGCTTGTAGCCTTGCTGCCAATCTTTAATGTGGTTCTGGATGTGAGATCCTTGAGTTGTGAACTCCTGAGATTGCTCTGAAGCAGGCAAATAACCCTGCAAAGAGAGAGCAAAGATGTCGCCCACTGTAAAAGAAAAACTAGAGATGCATATGGAGAAGAGGCTGAATTTCAGAAGCAGGGGAAATGCCTTCTTACGCTTGGCAGCAAACGTGCCAGTTTGAGGTAGATTTGCTCTGTTGTTCTAACGTGAAATATCAATACTTTAGGGAATGGCATTTCTGCATCTTTGGAATACTGCAGAAGAGAACTGATGTTTCTGGTAAGAAATCATCTGCTGTTTCATCCTCTTTACCTACTGTTGCTTAAGGAAGCAGCTACTGTTCCTTCCTTAGCAACCTCTATTTATACAGTAGCAACTGACAGCTTAAAGATACGCTATTCAAATAGTCTAAAAATAAGTCTGATGTGACGAAGATGAAGTGCTTATTATTTAGGAAAACAAAAGAAGAGCCCCTTTCGCGCTCACTGAAGATGGGGGACTTGAAGCTAATCCTAGTAGGAAACACCAAGAGTGAAAAACAAGACCTTTGCCTTTTGGCAAGACTTGCGTTATTGTCGAGGCAAGGGGGATAGATCTTTTTGGAGATTAATACCTTTTTCCTTTCTTCTGAGCAATTAGAGAAAACATTACAAGGATGCAGCTTGGAGCATTTAGTCTTCCAGAGAGAAACAGAGAATGCCCTTGGTTTTGTATTCTATTGATTCTGTGGAGTCACACTCAAAGACAGTGAACACCAGTGCAGAAGAGGGAGAACAGAAAGACTAAACAAACTGTATCTTGTCAATGGAGTTTGTGAGGGACTTGATGTCAGCTGAGTGTGTGACAGAATTCCATCATCCTGGGTGTCCAAGGGGAATGTTGCCTGCTTATAATGTATCTAATTTCAGTCAATTGCCATTTTGCTTAGAAGAGCAGATAATCATGAGATATTTGATCTTTAGTTCTTTGTCAGATTAAGACAAGTCGATACTCCCATGGCTCTGGACATGATGCTTCTGTTTTTGATTTGCTGCCTGATGACCTGCCGTCCCTGCACATTTAAGGTAAAAGGCTGTATTCTGCATTTTTGAATTAAGAAACCAGATTTTTTTCTTTGGGAATCTGGTGATCTGCATGGAGAGGTTAAAGAAATCTCCCTCACAGATGGAACTTCTTTTGGAAATTGGGATTGTAACCTCCCTTGTACCTTTATACCACTATAAACCTGAAACCAGAAGCTTCTAAACCTGAAAGTTTTAAAGCAACTAGATGCTATGGGGAAGAGTCACTTCTACAGACTCAATGGAAGACCCAGCTCCTGCATGTCTTGAACACTGTGGTGGGAGATACCATATGGGTTTGGTCTCTCCTACAAGGTTCTTTATGACCTGCTTGATCTCAAGTGTGCAGTTTGGTTTTCAAATGTACTGCTCGCTTCACTGTGGTTGCGGTTTCACCTGGGAGGAAGATTGGTGAGAAACATGTGTTAACAAAACAGAGAGCAGTACCAAAGCTTCCCTCTTCGTCCTCACTGACCTTTAGCATATATAGATAGCCTTTTGTTACATGGGTCTGTGCTCTGTTCTCCCTTTTCCACTCTGCTTCTGGCATTTGTCTTTCTCATTAGATGTTACATATTGCTGCGTCACACTGTGTAATAACCAGCAAATGTAGTTGGACTTAGGCCTTTGCCAACATAAAATGGATTTTTCAGGTGCAGAAAGTAGAAAAAATGTGGGGAGCTACCAATTATTTTAATGGGAGAAGAACAACAGCAGAATATGAGATTGTTTCAGGAAAAACAGTGTGCAATAGAGCAGCAAATCACATTGGTCAAGAAAGGACTACATACTGCTCTTTTCTCTTCTGGTTTGTGTAACTACGGGTGTGAGTCAGGGGACTTGTTCCAGATTTAAACAGGAGACATAGTGGAGGGTGGGAAGGGTGGTTTTCTATCTTGTTATCATCTACAAATCAGACCATACGTTTGCTAATTCTCTCAAATAGAATCATAGAATCAACTAGGTTGGAAAAGACCTTTAAGATTATCAGGTCATACATGTGGTAGTTGGGAGCAGCACTCTAAATAGGAAAAAATGGCCCTTTCCAAAGCATGCTTCTTGTGTGGAGCTACTCAAAGAAAATCACCAATAAAGATATATGGGAGACAACAGGAAAATCCCAGTCATCATCACTCCCCTTTAGCCACCTTATGTCCTCCTGCTTTGAGCGCTCCCCTGTCTGAAACTCACACCCACCCCTGATCAGGCTTTGAATAAGACTTCAAATGTAGGCCACGCGGTGCGCATCAGTACCTCTCCTGTGCATCTCTCCTCTGCTCTCACCCTCAGTCCAGCCTGCATCACAGACCATTAGCAAGCCTTCAAACACAGCTTTTGCATTAGCTGTATGGAGAGCTGCAGCTTCCCCTGATATTACTGTTGCATAGCTAGAGCTGAGATACACAGCCATGCCCCCTCCTATTAGGGTAAAAGGGTACCAGATGTCTTCAGCAGGAAACAGGGGAAGTTCAGGTTAGATCTAAGGCAGAAGTTCTTCCCTGTGAGGGTGCTGAGGTGCTGGCACAGGGTGCCCAGAGAAGCTGTGGCTGCCCCATCCCTGGCAGTGTTCAAGGCCAGGTTGGACACAGGGGCTTGGAGCAACCTGCTCTAGTGGAAGGTGTCCCTGCCCGTGGCAGGGGGTTGGAACCGGGTGAGCTTTAAGGTCCTTTCCAACCCAAACCATTCTGTGACAGCATGCTGTGGGGAGAAGGGCCATGGTCTTAGTTGCTGATGAGTATTTGCACATTTGTATTGTTACATTGGTATTGTTCATCCTGACACAGTTGTGACAGGAGGCTGCAAGCTCGCCTAAGGCAGCGGTTAGCCCTGGAACAGGGAAGGGTTCTTTCACCTGCCAGATGGAGACTGGAATTACCATGTGAATTTATCAGCTGTGTCTCCCAGAAGCTTTAAGACATCCTGGCATAGCCCTTTTCCAGGACAGTATGTTATTTCAGTTTGTCATTTCTTACTCCTTTAGTCTAAGATAGATGTGATTTCTGTTCATCCTCTGTAACAGATGCCTTCTTTTTTTCACATGCCAGTTTCTTGATTACTTTTTTGACTTATTCAGTCTTCCATCTTGGTCTTTTATTGCTCTTATTACCAGATGGCTTAAAGAGCTTTGCAGCATACATTAATCTAGCTTAAACAGCGTTTCATTTCCCTTCAGTGCTGTACCTCTCTGCTGAGTTTTACACTTAGGCAGTGTGTGTGTGTGTTGTCTTCTTCATCGTTTGATGTTGGTTTGCAGCTTTTGGCTAGAATATGTGATAGACAAATAGATAGTTTTGCCTTGCGCTTTTCAATACCAAAGCTCCTGTCTCCCTGCAGCAGTGGTGGGACAATGATGTTCTGCCAGTTTGTGCATTAGTGGACGTGGTTCCAGTGGTACAGGCAAGGAGAAGTGTGAGACTTACCAGAAGCAAGGAGAGATCTCCCAGTCCGGGCACAGCCACTCGTGAGACAGGACCTGTCGCAGGCAGTCATGGTCCTTTTGGAGTCCTGCTCTTGTGTTCAGTGCTGCTGTTACAAGAACAACTGTATTCTGCTGACTTGCCCACATACTTCTGTTTCTGTATCAGCAGGGTCAAAGCAGATTAAGTGATGCCAGAAATGCACAGGCTCCCTGACACTTTCTCACTTTCTGTTGTCTGCCTCTTCATGCCAATATGCAACATGCTGATACGTCAGTGCAAGTAGCACCTTGTCTGTTTTCACACCCATCCTTCAGATACCACTGACCATGTTTTTACCAAGGTAGCAACACAATACTGACTCTCTTCCCTCGTCTTACTCCCTTCTTCTAGTGACTCGCCCACTTCTGTTAGTCCCTTCGACTTTGGTTTTATTTTAGCAAACACCAATACACACGGTAGCAGCACTGTTTATAACTCTATTTGCCTCTTACCATGTAATCTGTGGTGCAACATATCCTGGGCTGCATCAAAAGGAGTGTGAGCAGCGGGTCAAAGGAGGTGATCCTGCCCCTCTATTCTGCTCTTGTGAGACCCCACTTGCAGCACTGTGTGCAGTGCTGGTGTCCTCAACGTAAGAAGGACATGGAGCTATTGGAGCGAGTCCAGAGGAGGCCACAAGGATGACAAGGATGATCAGGGGCTGGAGCACCTCCTGTATGGAGACAGGCTGAGAACATGGGGGCTGTTCAGCCTGGAGAAGAGAAGCTGCGTGGAGACCTCAGAGCAGCTTCCAGTGTGCGAAGGGGGCTACAAGGATGCTGGGGAGGGACTCTTCATCAGGGACTGTAGTGATAGGACAAGGGGTGATGGGTTCAAACTGAACCAGGGGAAGTTCAGGTTAGATCTAAGGCTCTTCCCTGTGAGGGTGCTGAGGCGCTGGCACAGGGTGCCCAGAGAAGCTGTGGCTGCCCCATCCCTGGCAGTGTTCAAGGCCAGGTTGGACACAGGGGCTTGGAGCAACCTGCTCTAGTGGAAGGTGTCCCTGCCTGTGGCAGGGGGTTGGAGCTGGATGATCTTAAGGTCCTTTCCAGCCCAAACCAGGCTGGAATTTCATGATCTGGCTATATGTGTGGTGTGATTGATCTCTATTATACTGCAGATTGTTCGAACTATGAATTATCTGTATTTGGGCCTGCCAGGCACCTCATCAAATGTAGCTTTCATACCAAGTGGGACCATTAAATGTCATCTGTAATATTCCATAGACACTTTTATCTGTCCAGGAGACATTTGGGATCCCACTGCTGAGCACAGTATCTGGAGATCTGCAGCTGTGGACTCCAGGTGCTGAGGTGCTCCAAGCAGCCAGTGACCATGAAAGAACAGGCCAGATATAAGTTTACTATATTTACAGATGGTATTTACGCAACAGGGATTTGTTTCCTGGCCTGCTGTTCCCTGAATGGAGCTCCTCATGATCACTATATTCAATCCAGTGGAGCTTTGCTGAATATGTGCACAAGTGCAGCCAGGACTTGTGCTATCAGCTAGTTAACAGCAGCTTAGGAGCTGGAGCTGATGGCTACTGAATCCATTATTCACTGATTCCCTTATCACACATCCATGCTCCTACAAAGAGAGATTATAACCAAATCACTCCATTTACAACCTTAGCAATAGGAACTGCGACTGTTGATAACAGCATGGCAGTTTCTAATTCCAGCATTTGAGAGGGTTCAAGGCAAATGAATAGGCAGTTTAGATGCAGTTTGACTCTAGGTATCAGAGTCCTGATGTTTGTCACTGCTCATTTACTTCTGGAGAGGCATAGGAGAAGGATTTGTCAGGCAGAGGCTGGAGGGACATGAGGAAAGCAGTGCGAGTGCTAACTCAGCATTTTGAGTAATGATGTAGGGCACCATTGATCAGATAGGGGACTCGGCCTTGCAGGACTCGCTAGCTAGGAGGAGGTGCTTTAGGATGGATTCACTCATCAGCTATTAAAGCAATTGGTCACTGAGGTAACTAAAAGCAAAATTATAGTAAAAGACCCTTTTTTTCCATGCTGGTATAGTCACAGAATCACAGAATGGTGTGGGTTGGAAAGGACCTTCAGAGCTCATCTAGTCCAACCCCTGCAATGAGCAGGGACATCTTCAACTAGATCAGGTTGCCCAGAACCACATCCTGCCTGGCCTGGGACGTCTCCAGGGATGGGGCATCCACCACTTCTGTGCAACCTGTGCCAGTGTTTTACCACCATCATTGTAAAGAATTTCTTCCTCACATCCAGCCTGAATCTCCCTCTGTCAGTTTAAACCCATCACCCCTCGTCCTGTCACAACAGACCCTGCTCAAAAGTCTCTCCCCATCTTTCTTACAGGCCCCTTTTAAGAGCTGAGAGGCTGCAATAAGGTCTCCCCAGAGCCTTCTCTTCTCCAGGCTGAACAACCTGTTCTCCTGTGGGAAAGACTAAGCCCAGAGGAAACACTTAAAGCCAGATTTCCTCGAAACAAAAATCCTATTTTATAGTTGGGGTTTTTTTTCCTGTGTTCTTATTTCTTTCATGTTACACAAACCTAAAACCTCAAATATATTCTTGCTTGTATGATGTAAACCAGATGTATAAAAATGGCAGGTGATTTGAGCTTTCTGAATGTTGACCAATGCAGTCACCCAAGGAATTAGAACATGTTGCAGTTTGACCAGATTTTCAGCCAAAACAGCCAATTTGATGCTAATGCATTAGTTTTGATAGCAAAGAGCCTGATCCCTTGGCTGGTCTTAACCTAATTCTAATTAAAAACTGCTTATTGCCCTGGGGAATCCACTCCTCAGGAAACTTGCTCTTTCCGGCAGCAAAGCCACAGCTCTTAGAAGTGAGCATTGCTCCTGTTTCCGTTTCTCTGGTCTCCTGGTCTTCATGTCTCAGCTCATATCAAAGAAGCAGGACAGACCAGACAACAGCAAAAATGAGGTCTGAGCCCATCTTTCTCTTCCTCTATTCTTCAAAAATGGTATTGTAGAGGTCACCTGTGGTGCAGACAATAAGCTTGTAGCTATGTCTTGTTTCCTTTCCTAAATGGAATTGAGTCTTAGTTGTAGTCCAAGATCTTAGCCATTTTGATGGGAATATCTATAGCACGTTCTGTATTCCGACTGCCCTCCAAGGATATTCTGGCTTAATTTACACAGTGCCACCAACAGGCTGATAACAGTTTTCACTCCCTGTTCTTCAATTTGGCTCAGTGTTGCTGTGCACCACTAAAACAGCCAATCCATGGCAGTGACTGGGCCAAACTGGTAGTGACCGAAGAGGCTGGCTGTCCTGAGGCCAGTGATGCAGTGCTGGGTGGTGGTCTGGGCTTGCTAGTTTAGGGGATATTGTTACCAGGGTCCTTAGAAAACTCTCACCAGAAGGACAGATGCATAAACTGTGTCCAGGCTGTTTGGAAACACTTTGATGAACCATGAAGGAGAACCATGAGGAGGAATATTACAAGGAAGGCTCCATCTGTGGGCGAAGAGAGCCATAAATTCATTTTGGAAGGCAGCTGGTAGTTTACTAGGCTTTGTATTTGCATTTTCTGTAGCCTGCCTAGCAGTGCCTTTCAGGGTTCAGTTGAAGTCTGGGGCAGAGATTGGTGGCTAAGATTTCGCACATCTTACTATAGAAAACAGAATTAACTAACTGAAGGATGGTGAAATAAATACATGAATCATTATTGTAAGGTGTGAAAGCACAAGGGGAGAGATGGGGAGTTGGGAATATGTTGGGAATATGGGAAGTGTGTTTTAAGCAGAGCATTCAGTCTAGAAAGCACCAAATATAAGCGTTAGTAGCCTGTGCTTTGGAAGTCATTCTTCATAGAAAACTCATATTCTAATTTGTACTTCGCATGGAATTGTTCTTTATTATTCTGTAAACTTAAAGAAGTTCTCTAAATACTTGGCAGAAGCCAAGATGTTACTTCTGAAAGTGTATAATTTTACTTGATAGCTATTTTTATACGATGGATCTCTTTCTGATTAATGTAAGCTTGGATTTAGGCCTGAACAGATGCTAGTAGAGCTATCTTAGTAGAGCTATCTTAGTAGAGCTATCTTAGTAAAGCTATCTTAGTAGAGCTATCTTAGTAGAGCTATCTTAGAGCTAGCTTAAAGCTACAGCTGACTTCAGCTTTTTCAAACTGTTTGTAGCAATTTTACTTTTCTGTATCCTTGGGCCAAAGTTTTCAAATGCATTTTAACATTCAAATGTTAGTATTTTTTCAAAGGCATTAACAACCCATGTCTACCTGAAATGTGCCTATTTCTGGATGAAACAGTCTAATATTAGGCTGAACACTTGAATTCGGGCTTAATATGCTGGCAGTGCTGAGCCGATGCTGGAAGGAGTCTACAAGAGTCAGCTTGCAAGTCTTAGTTTGCTGGCTCCATGCAGAGAAATGTGATTGCATAGGATGCTGAGCAGCAGAAACACATTACTGTGGGATAGACACAGCAGAGGGCTTCCAGACATTCTGAGGAGCTCAACTTGAGATCTTGGATTTGCCTCAAGCTCTTGATGGGCTCATTGGACACAGCCAGCAGGGACTGAAAGCAATGAGTGCCTCATCACTGATTTAGCAGGGGCAGAGGCGGCCCACACAGTCCATGCAGAACAGATTACCCTGGAAGGAATCCCAGGAATGAAAAGTACAAAAGCAGAGATTAGAACTCATTCCAGCAGGGTGGTGGAAAAGGCAGGCCACAGGTTCACCCTGAGCAGGGACATGGCAAGAAGTGCTCACCCTATGAAGTGGCCTTGCTTCTTCCCGCTGGGGCATTTGTGCTGGCTGTGGGGCCATGAAACAGTCTCTGCAGGAGGCCATTTCTTTTTGGCCAAGAGAAGGTGCTTATATACCATAGCTGAGGGATTTGCTAAAGAGAGAAATCGAATGTCAACTGCTTTAGCTTGCAGTGGGAGTTCCGTGGATTAGCTTTTGGGTGCCTTCGAAAAGCACAGCCCATGCTATTCATTTGAGAATTTCAGGTGACGGGTTCAGAGATTCTGAAGAGCCCTTTCTTGGAATCATAGTTTCTGGCTTTTTTAAATCTATTAAGCCCCATATTGGAATTTTGCTTCTGAAGCAAAGAAATCTCCACTTTGCCTCTGCTGTGTATTAAGAGATTTCCCGTGCTTACAAGGCAGCAGGAAAGAGTTATGCAAAGTTCAAGCTGGGAAGCCTAGTTGTGCAGCATGCAGCACATGTGATGTAGTAATATTTCTGTCCCTGCTTGTCTTAGAGTAAACCAGAAAGAAAAGGAGCACAAAGCTTAATTTGCCAATACCTCTGAGTCGATGCAAAGCTTCCAGTTTAGCTTAACATCTTTTGGAAGGAGGAGAGTGGAGAGAAGAAAAGGTTTAGGGAGCTGAATTGCTCTTTGGCTTGTAGGCAGAGGGCTGGAGGTTTTGGTTTGTTTTAATGTAGGTTATACAAAGACAGGCTAAGAACATTGGGGCTGTTCAGCCTGGAGAAGAGAAGCTGCGTGGAGACCTCAGAGCAGCTTCCAGTGTCTGAAGGGGGCTACAAGGATGCTGGAGAGGGACTCTGCATCAGGGACTGCAGTGATAGGACAAGGGTTGATGGGTTCAAACTGAACCAGGGGAAGTTCAGGTTAGATCTAAGGCAGAAGCTCTTCCCTGTGAGGGTGCTGAGGCGCTGGCACAGGGTGCCCAGAGAAGCTGTGGCTGCCCCATCCCTGGCAGTGTTCAAGGCCAGGTTGGACACAGGGGCTTGGAGCAACCTGCTGTAGTGTGAGGTGTCCCTGCCCATGGCAGGGGGTTGGAACTGGATGAGCCTTAAGGTCCTTTCCAACCCAAACCAGTCTGGAATTCTATGATTCTAAAATATAAAAAAAACAATCATGTGAAAGCATCTTCTGTAATGCAGTTAATACAGTGAAATCCCTTCTGAGATCAAGGGTGTGTATATATATATATAAAAAAAATATATAATTTTTGTCATTTTTTCAGGTAACAAGTTACACTCTATAAACTTATTAAAATGGTTTAACTACAGGGTTATCCTGGTTATCCTTTCCTGGTTTCTATGCAGTGTACCTGCTGTGCTGTAACATAATAGTGGGAATCCATGATTATTTTATTTGGTAATGTGTGTACTTTTAAGATGGTGGAAGAACAATTCTCCAGCAGTCACTGATTCAGTCCAAAGTGTACCTGCAACCTGGTTCTCTTAATATCATCTGCAGCTGGTATAATGGTGCCGTGTAGATTTGGATGCTGACATCAGTTGGAAATAAAAACAAGATTTAAAATACTCCTAAGTAGTAAATAAGCAAAGCATGATGTTTTCCACGCTCTTTACTGCAGGTGCTTTTGCCTTTTACAGGTTATTTCAGAACACCTCAGGGCCTACATAGTAGATTATAGATAATAATAACCAATGAAACTATAGAGTTTTCCTCCACACATCACCTCCCGGCAACAGAGGAACCAAATGGAGGATGTGGAGGTTTTGTTTTTCTTGATTCAGTGTCAACAAATTCTCTTGAGTATCAATTGAGTATTTTTATTTCTTCTTTCCTTTTCCCCTTGAGGAGTTGGAAAACAAAATTCACTCTTTCAGGGAGCTGGGAGTACAAAGCACCTTATGTGCAAGAAATGAGATGGGGAAATGATCCTTACTCATGCACCTTGCGCACTTCTTACAGCTCTTTCCAACCTATTACTGAGTCGTTATTTCAATGGTTATAGCTGACACTTGTGAGTACCATAAACTGTTCCTAACCACTCCTGTCTGCAGTGCACCCTCTGTGCTCATGGCTCTTACCACAGACTTACCTCTTCTGCAAAGGTTGTTTTGGGGTTCTGAGCTCATTTTTCCACCTTGGTGATTTCGTCCCCTCACCTCCTGCTATGTGTGGAAGCTGCTGTGTGCCCTGCCTGTCGCCGTCATAGTGCATGGACACCCCCCAAAGGACACCCTCCAACCGCTCCTCAGGGCTTGGAGCATCCTGACACGGGCACTGCTGAGGGAGGAGTTCTCATTTCAGCAGGAATTGTGGGTCCCACTGTATCTATTAGACATTGTATTGGGAAGCTCTGAAATAACTGCATTGCAGAAGTCCCATTCTTTAGGAAGAAGGATGGTTCAGAACAGTTTCTGATGGAATTGCAAGCTGAGGTTCACCCTTTTCCTTTTTGAACTCGGAACTGGGCCCTGCACTCGCCTTTGAGTGCATTTCAGGACAAACGTCTTTGCTTTCTGAGGCTTTTCTCACTCGGGACTTGTTTTAATGTTCAGCACCGCTGCAAGGGGCTTGGCACTTTGCATACTTCCTCATAACTGCATCTCCTTTGCATGAGACAGCACTGTTGAAATAGATTTTTTTTCCTCAGAGCAGCAGCATGTTCTACATCCCTGATTTCTCATAGCGGAGGAGTGAGGCACATCAGACCTTTTATCCTGTGGCTTTGCGCAGTGCACTGATTGACGCTGGAACTTGGCCTAAGAGAAAGCAAGGCAGGGCTGTGGTGAAGCAGGTTTCCAGGCACTGGTAAACCCCAGCGTTAAAGCCAGGCTTTTTGCAGCACCATGCTGTGCTCAGTTTCACAGTCGTAATGTGACTGTGGTGTTACCTGTCTTCTGATGTGCATCCCTTGCTCCACAAATGAGGCTATAGAAAAGTCACCCTCATTAAGGGGTTTGGGGTTTACTTCAAGGAAACAGCAGGAAAATGTTTCATTGAGAAAACTGAGTATATCTGTATCAGAGAAAAGGAAACATATTGAGAGAAACAAATAGTATGTGTTGAGTAGTAAGAATTTTGCAAAATAGATGTTTTCTTCTAAGGAAGCCTGAACCCCGTTCTGTGTGGCAACAAGTAAAAGAGGCCATGGTGAAAGCAAGCGAGGGAAGGAAAGATCCAGCTCCTCAGGAGCTGTTACCATGTGTACAAAGGTGTTTTTTCCTAGGAGACAAGCTTAAAACTTCAACTAGGACATCTGTTACCATAGGGTTGTGCTGAAGTGAATTGCTTAGGAAGAGTCAGGAAATGAATTAGATGAATAGATGATGGAAATGTTCATGATTATTATATGTAAGATTACAGGCTATTTACAATAGAATTAAACCAATAGGCTAAGGAAGCAATCTTAGTCCTGAAGAGAGGACTTCTCATACAGGATTTTTTACTTCATATTTGCTCTTACCCAACCTCTTGTGAGAAAATCCCATGTGATACCCACCAGAGAGTGCATACTGGACTAAATGGATCTCAGTTGGGTCTATGCTTACAAATCCTCTCTCAGATATTTTATATCTGTGAATTGGCTACAAATAACTTAATCAACATGTTTCGCATTTACAGTTTGAGCTGTTCGGATCAGAAATGAGCAAATCAGCGGTGTGGCATTGTTCCTGCTTTCTGCCTGGCTAATTAAACAAAGGCTTCATAAAGGCAGACCCTTGGTTTGGGTTGTTTTGTCAAAGTGGTTTTGGTTAGTAATGAAACACAAGGTGAAGTCTCATTGTAATGGGGCAATAATGTTGCAAATTTGGCAAACATGATTTGTGTAGCTAGCAAACAGTGTGTAGATCATAAACAGCTAAGGGAATAGCATAAATCATAGCTGGGCGTAATGTACAGAGTGGATGTTGGTGTCATTCTCATGGTGTTTCAGTACCCTTCCCCTCGACTTTTGTGGCCATTTAAGTAGACAAGATACAGTTGCTGTACATGTAGGAACAAGACATGCAAATCCTCTCTTGATTTCTATTGAAGAAATAGTTCAAGTATGCATTTAATAACAAATAATAAGAAAGACAGAATTTAAATGTGACAGGTCAGGAAAGAGCCTGTAAAGAAGTCAGATGTGGTCATCATTGACAGTATCTCATTCAACATTAGTTTGATGTATTAGTCCTTTGCATACATTGCAAAACGTATCTTTTATCTTTGTGCCATGAGATAAGCAAGTGCAAGAGTGGGCTGCAGGCTTGACACAGGCTTCTTTGAGTTATTTTGAAGGTTTTGGTGTTTAGCATTGCTACATCTTAAGATTTGTTTTCTTTGCAGACAGGATTCCTGAACACACTACGTGTGAACTTAGCAGAGCTGACTCTGGAACATTTTAGGCTTATTGCATGACAAATAGTTTGCCACAAGACCCAAGAGGGTGATGTTTTGGGGAAAACTCTTGAATTCCCGTGGGTTGTCGTTTTGATGTGATTAACTACACACACAGTTGTAAGCTTAAGGAATTCTGTTCCTTTTGGCAAAGATTCATCAGTGCATGAAATGGTACAAAATGCCCTAGATTTTCATACATGAGATTTCCTGAGTTCCTGCATTTCAAAAAGCTTTTCTCACTTGTATTTCCCTTTGTAATTGTTGTTGCTATAGGAAAAGTAGGTTGTTCAAAGGCAATCATTTAACTTCGGTAACATCAGAGCTGTGAGAGTTTTGTTTCCTCGCGATCGCATCTGTCTGCTTCTCTTAGGTTTATGACAAAGCACATTCCCATCACAAACGCCACAGGCTGCAGAATCCCTGATGTTACGATGATGTTGCTCTGATTAAGATACAGACAGCCAGCAAATTAGAAATGCTGATCCTCAGCTGCTGAGCTGGAACTTTGATTAATCATTAGCAGTAAATAGAAAAGTCCTATCAAAATACCTTCCTCGCTCATAGATAAACAGTATGTGTCATGCCTGTCTCTTTCGCATGGATCCCTCCTGTTCTCTGCAACAGTGACCAACAGCCCAATGTGGCACAGTGGCAGCAAGCAGTAGGGTGGTCCATGAAATATGGCAGTCATGTAAGGATGGAGGACATAACAGAGCTGTCGAGCACCTTGAACAGCTTAATCTGTGTAATATGAATTGTTCTCACAGTACATACTGTTTAAGAATGGCTGATCAGAGCCTTGTAGGGTCAATCACACAGGGGAGGAGATCACTAGGGTATGAGGGCCATAAGGGATAGGCTAAGATGTCTGTTTAAATGGACTATTGCCCTCTTCTGAGTTGGAGTACTGTGGCATGGAGAACCGTAACCTGGAGTACTGTGGCAATGTGCTGGCAAGGAGGGATGATAGGCTGCATAAACTTTGATGCTATAATAATCCCTATAAATAAGCTGTTCATCATACAATTATCTAAACATTGCTTAATTTTTTTCATAGTGGTTTTCAGCTGCTTTTCCCATTGTATAACTGGGGTTTAACAGTGATAACAATGTGAAAAAATCAATAGTGTTCTGAACGAAATCTGATTTCATAAGAGATCTATTTCACAGTTGAATTTTAACCCTCAGCTGCTTGATCTACTTTCTAGTTAGTAGGAAATCCATCATGTACTCATAGAGCAAGTATAAATCTCAAGACAAGAGGGAAAACAGAAAGGAAACCACATCATCCACATAAATAATGAAGTTGACCCCTGATTTAAATTCAAAGCTCAATTCAGCCTGAACTATAGAGCTGCAGCTGGCACCTCATAATGTAAACCCTTCAGTGCCCTGTTGACTTTATCCTCAGTGTCCACAAATGAAGTTATGAACTTTCTTTAGAGCTTCCCTTCTGCTTCAATGCCAGAGGACCATGGTTTTAGGTCCTCTGCAGACTTCACAATAGCCCTGTGTTTCCCTGGCTGCGCGGGAAGTTCCATAGGAAACCTGCAAACATCCCATGGATTGAGCTCTCTGCAGCTGTGCAAACAGCACAAGGCATGTTCAATACTTTGCTTTAAACATGCCCATGGATAATTGAACTTCAAAGCAACATCTCTACGAATTCTTTTATGAGAATGCAAATTACTGGTGTGACTTCTCACCAGATTGGGAGCTTAATGGAACAATCAGTGGGATCTAAACCCACCCCGAGGCCTGAGCACAGTTGGGGGTATTTCTGCAAGTCTAATCCATACTTTTCTCACAGGCAGGCTACAAAACTAACAGCAGCCTGGAGTTAGTCAAGTTTTCACATTCAAATCCTAATACTCGAGTTACCTCCCCTTATAACCTACAGCATTTCAGGAACAAGTGCCTGATTCTGGTATTATTTGCAGGGATCAAGCATGAGAAGAGGGACTCTTCATCAGGGACTGTAGCAATAGGACAAGGGGTGATGGGTTCAAACTGAACCAGGGGAAGTTCAGGTTAGATCTAAGGCAGAAGCTCTTCCCTGTGAGGGTGCTGAGGCGCTGGCACAGGGTGCCCAGAGAAGCTGTGGCTGCCCCATCCCTGGCAGTGTTCAAGGCCAGGTTGGACACAGGGGCTTGGAGCAACCTGCTCTAGTGGAAGGTGTCCCTGCCCATGGCAGGGGTTGGAGCTGGATGATCTTAAGGTTCTTTCCAACCCAAACCAGCCTGAGATTCTGTGAAGATAAAAGTTTAACCAGGGGAAACAGTTCAATGTCTTCTCAAAGATTTAGTATGCAAAGATGGAGTGTTTGTTAAATTCAGTGTCTTTCAGCAAAATCATGCTCAACTGTTGTTAAAATATGTGGCAGATTGTCTTAAGTGTATGTATTTCCTGGTATATTTTTGTAAATGAGCCTTAACTTGCTAAATGCTTGGCACCTTCTCCTTTGACCATTCCCATTGTACAGCCAGCTTTTATGTGAAAGGCTGAAAAATACATTAGGTGCCTCAAAGGCAGCCAAAACAATTTGCCATCTTGCTTTCCAATCGCAGAAACGGATATGAAAGTTTAACTTCCAGCTATTGGGGTGTCCAACTCTAATTAATTCAATATAGAAAATTAAGGCCCAAGAGGAATAAATGGCTCTGAGCAAAGCTTACACAGAATCAAAGCTGTTTCTGCCTCTCACCCCACCAGCGAGCAGGCTGGGGGTGCACAAGGAGCTGGGAGGGGACACAGCTGATCCCAACGGACCAAAGGGATACTCCAGACCGTACGGAGTCATGCTCGGCATATAAAGCTGGGGGAAGGAGGAGGAAGTGGGGACGTTCAGAGTTACAGCATTTGTCTTCCCAAGTAACGTGTGATGGAGCCCTGCTGTCCTGGAGATGGCTGAAGCCTGACCATGGGAAGTGGTGAATGAATCCCTTGTTCTGCTCTGCTTGTGTGTGTGGCTTTTGCTTTCCCTGTTCAACTGCTTTGTCTTAACCCATGAGTTGTTTCCTCACTGTTACCCTTCCCATTCTCTCCCCCATCCCACTGGGGAGGAGTGAGCAAGTGGATGCGTGGGGCTTAGTTGCTGGCTGGGGTTAAACCATGACATCCAGTGTGGGGCTTGAAGTATTGGGGATAGTGACATAGTTTGATTGGAGTGTGCTGTTGCTAGATGGAATATATAGCTGTTATTGCTATTTAGTTATTTAGTTCTTGCCTTACTGTATCTTGAGTATAGTGCTTGTTAGTGGGTGCTTTTTGCTTTCACTGCTTGCTGTACCACTTATCATCTTACACTGCTGTGCCTGGAAACACTCTGATAACAGCAATATGGTGCTGTACCTGGGCAGGACATTAATGCTGTTTCTGTGCTGGACAGGCTGGAACTCCAGTGTCAACTTGATTTGAAGGGGCTGTGACCTATGCATGGGTCTACATGGGAGGAGGTATATCCTGGCCATGGTTATGTCTGTGCCACAGCAGGTTTACCTCTGAAGCAATTGTGGCCCAAGGGTAAGTTCTTGATGGAGAAGGCACACCTCGAAGCGTCTGTGGCTGTGGAGAAGTCCACACTGCAGCAGGTACCCCTTGAAGCATCCGTGGCTGTGCATGAGGTCATGTTGGAGCATCTCAAAGCATGGATAAGCCCATTATAGAGTAGGTACACCCCTGGAGGGACTGCACCCAGGGGTAAGGCCATGCTGGAGCAGGTTTACTCCTGAAAAGACTGTGGCTGTGGGTACGGCAACACTGGAGCAGGTACATCTCTGAAGGCATTGCGGCCCTTGGATAAGACCATGCTCGAAGTGACTGTAGCTGTGGGTTAGTCTGTGCAGCAGCAGGTATACCCATGAACAGACTCGTAGATCAGGCTTCTCTTGGGGCAGGTACAACCCTAAGGGACCGCAGGCTGTGAGTGAGTCTAAGCTGGAGCAGGGGCAAGGGGAGGAATTCATCACAATGTTAAACCCTATGGTCTGTCCAAAGGAACCAGGGGTGGAGATGGTAATGGAAATAATACCTTTAAATTGTTGTACCTGGGGTTTGAGGTGCATGTTATAGAAGGAACCACCCGAACCCATGGAGAACAAGCCTTACAAGAAGCAGTGCAAATGCTTAGTTGCCAGCTGGGATTAAACCACAACAGTGGCAAAGGGTGAAGCACGGAGGTGGACACAGCAACAGAGGTTCTCCTTGCAGCTCATTAGTTCATACCTTACTTGTAGTAATACTGGGGCACTAACAGGTTGTCCAGCCTAAAAGACCGTTGTCCCCCTTGAAAGCCAGTCAGATCATACCAGGGAGAAGAAACTTCTCCTCCCTACGCAGGGCCAGTTCTGTGCCACAGTGCCACTGGAGCAAGCAGGGGTTGGACATGGAGTGTGTAGCATTTATTTATTCATGATACCTTTTTTCTTTTCTCCTCTCTATCCTTTGATCAGAGACTCCCCACATTTTGTATTCTACCTCCTGGTGCTGTTTCCCAATCTAGTTTTTCTCTACTGAGTTATTTCCTCTGGGTCTTTTTTTTTTTTCCCTCTTCATTTTTTCACAGCATTTTTGAAGCAGAAAATGCATCAAAGATGCTTTAAGATTGAGCTGAGCTTTAACCCCCACAGTCCTTGAGGGACTCGAGGGCTGAGGTGGATTCACGTCCCTCCTTGGTGAGAAGGATGGGCTGGGCTTGGTGTGTCCCCTGGGCAGGCAGGGCAGGAGCTGTCCCCAGTGAGGACCAGAGCTGAATGGGAGCAGTCTGGGGGGAGCCACTCACCACAAGCTGCCCCTGACCACGGCCTCACTGATGGGAACAGGGGCAGGAGCAGCGTGAGTGTCCCGCTGCAAACGCACTTCCAGGAGTTTACTACATCCCCAAATTATCCTCTTAATAGAAAGGAAACCCTAAAAGCCAGGGCAGCCACATGCCAGCAGCCCTGCAAGACACAGCCTGATGGCGCTGCTTTAAATCTGGCATTTAAAATTGCTCAGACAGATGGAACAAAAGGAGGTAATAAAATGTGACATTTCATTTTATCATCTCTGTTTGTTGGGTGAATTCTGCTGCTCATTCCCACTGCTGATAGCACTGAATGCAGATCAGATCCTGACAGTTTGCAGTTTATAAAACCCAACTCCAGGGGTCAAACAGGAAAGCAATCAGTAATAATGAGTTACAGGATACATGTTCATCTATGGAACTGGCTCCAGTGGGTGGCAGCTCGGTTCAGTCAGAGAATCCCAGACTGGTTTGGGTTGAAGGGACCTTAAAGCTCATCCAGTTCCAAGCCCCTGCCACGGGCAGGGACACCTTCCACTAGAGCAGGTTGCTCCAAGCCCCTGTGTCCAACCTGGCCTTGAACACTGCCAGGGATGGGGCAGCCTGACAATTCCAAAAAGTCACAGCTTCTACAGTCAATCATTTACAGACCACTTCTCAGTACCACTTGTCTATTAAGTCATCATCCTTATGTGTATTTCTATGTCTCAAGGTTTTATTAGAAACTCAGAAAGTAAAACTGTATTCGTTTTCTTCACTGTCTTCCAAGTGAGCGCCACTGGTTTGCTTTGCTATGGAAGAAGGCGCCTTCTCTCTGTCCTTTTCCAGTTTGGTCAGCGACTTGAGCAGGAATTAGATCACCTCATGTTCATTTAGTGCTACATTGGGAATATTAAGCAGTAAATGATTGAACTTTTAATTAGCAATTACATTAAAAGCAGCCTCCTCGCTGTGAGAGGTGTCACCGAGGATTAACTTTACACTTGATGGTGTTTGCCAAACAGCTTTACTGCATCTTATAGGTGACACTTTCCTGGGGGCTAGTCCTGAGTTTGTGATGACTACTTGCTGCTGCCAGAAACATGGTTTGCATCCAGAGGACATACATACCAAAACCCACGTGCAGAGGTAAATATTAACTACATTGCAGCAGCAAGTCTCAACTTCAGAACAGCAAATGCTGGGTTAGGTGCTTTAGCAACAAAACTGAAACACCCCCTGGCCTTTAAGCTGCTCATCCAAGGAACTGCAGTATCTACATCTGTGCTTCCACAAATGCCTGGAAGATATAATAACTACTGCTAGAATGTGGTGTCACTATTTATTTGTGGCAACAGTTTTCTCACTGAAGAAGCCAAAATAGCCGAGAAAGTACTGGCAACTCTCTATATGGTGCAGAAACAAGCAGGAAGGTGGGGATACTCTGCACTGCTGAGACCCCACTTGGAGCACTGTGTGCAGTGCTGGTGTCCCCAGCATAAGGACATGGAGCTGTTGGAGCAAGGCCAGAGGAGGCCACGAGGATGATCAGGGACTGGAGCACCTCCTGTATGGAGCCAGGCTGAGAACATTGGGACTGTTCAGCCTGGAGAAGAGAAGCTGTGTGGAGACCTCAGAGCAGCTTCCAGTGTCTGAAGGGGGCTACAGGGATGCTGGAGAGGGACTCTGCATCAGGGACTGGAGTGACAGGACAAGGGGTGATGGGTTCAAACTGAAACAGGGGAAGTTCAGGTTAGATCTAAGGCAGCAGCTCTTCCCTGTGAGGGTGCTGAGGCGCTGGCACAGGGTGCCCAGAGAAGCTGTGGCTGCCCCATCCCTGGCAGTGTTCAAGGCCAGGTTGGACACAGGGGCTTGGAGCAACCTGCTCTAGTGGAAGGTGTCCCTGCCCGTGGCAGGGGGATGGACCTGGGTGATCTGAAGGTCCTTTCCAACCCAAACTGTTCTATGATTCTATGATACAGGAGATGGGTTTGTCCCAGGATCTTCCCTTGAGGATCTCATTACAAAGGGATTTATAGCCTGGGACACTCGCTTGGAAATGGCTGTTCCCCTGCTGAGGGCAGCCCCAGCTGCTTTAAGGCATGGAACAGGGCACAGGACCTGCTGATCCCACCAAGAGCTGTTTGAACTCCTGAAAGCCCAGCCTCTCACTGCCAAAAGTGTGGCCAGGTAAACACAGTACAGAATCATAGAGCACCTCCATGTCCTTATGTTGGGGGCACCAGCACTGCACAGAGTGCTGCAAGTGGGGTCTCATGAGAACAGAGGAGAGGGATCACCTCCTTCGACGTTATTTTCGGGAAGCCGGTTTGAAGTGGGGACATTTTCACTGGGTCAGAAGAGCTTCCACCAGGGGACAGTTGGATGCAAGTTGGGTTTTTGCCACCGGGATTTTTGGACAATACACAGGAATTGTTTGCAAAAATGATTCAACAACATATTTCAAATAATGAATATTTCAAGTGAATCATTCTGAGCCAGACTTGATCAGGAGAGGAGGTGAAAGAGTTGATAAATTATTCATGCAGCTTTAGCACAAATGTAATAAATATTACATGGTGTCAGGGGGGAAATGAAGGGTTTTGAAATGAAGAAAGAAATTAAGTATGAAGGAAAAGCACCTGAAAGCTGTGGAAGGTGAATACACAGATCCGAGATATCTGAATAATAATGAAGAGACTAGTAAGAGAAAATGCAGAGGATGGAACCCATGGACCATGCTGGTGATCCATTGGCAGCTCTTCCTCAATAGTTCCTTCTCTACAGACAATATACAAACTTTTCAAGCTTCCTTCAGTTCTGTTTAGAAACAAAACAAAGAAAACAAAAGAACTACCCCCTGAAGTTAGCAAGGTGGGAACATCCCTAGATCTGGCTAAAGGAATGACATGTTCAGGAGTAGTGATTTACAACAAGGCTGTAACTTTGAGAGAAAAATACCATTTTGAGTATCAAATAATGGCATGTTACTTGGATTTTGCAAAGTGACTTTTCTCAGGAGCTGAACACTGAATTAGGACAATAGGGCTGTATGTTTTTTAAGGACAGAATCCGCAGGACTTCTGCTGTGCTTGGGACAGGCACATCCAGCAGCAGTAGCTGCTGTGCCATTAGGCACGTCTGATCGGCTCTGGCACCGCATCAAGTAACACCACCATTACTCCTGGTTTGCTCAGGTGTGGTGTGTACAGATTCTCACTGGTCTTAGCAGTTGACTCTTCATGTCAACAGCGCTGAAAACTCAGTAATTTTAAATCTTGGTTTTGTGGGAGAGTGATTTAACTTTTTTTTCACTTCCAAATCCCTTCCTCCTCACCTTCCTTTTCCAGAAGGAAATGGGCGAGAAGAGAGGAAACAAGTGAAGGAACCCCAATGTATTCCAAACAGATATTGACAACATGTGATTTTTCTAAACCCAGAGACACATGACATGTTTTTGCCCTGTTGACAATGAAGTTGGGCTTCTTGTAACCTCAGGACTAACATTCAAATGCAATACTTAACATTCGTCATTTCTGTGAATGTCTCACTGACAAGATCTGTCATGGGCACGCCAGTCTCCTCCTCACTGGCCACTTCCCAGCTTTGGCATATCAATCCATCCCTTGCACATCTGCTCAGAAAATGTAATTAGTTATGCCCATATGCTGCAGAAGTACATGATAAAACTTAAGGAACAGAAAAGGCCAAGAGACGTGACAGCCCTTCTCCTTCTTGTTATGTGTTTTGTCAGTGATGTAGGCAAATGAGAAGCTTTTCTTGCCCTCTGCCACACGGTGGAGATATCGGTGTGTCCTAAGCACCATCAAGAGATGAGGCAAAAGCAATTTATCATTTATTCTGATACTTTTGGTTCTATTAATACAATCAACCAGGTTGAAGAAGACCTTTAAGATGATTAAGTTGAACCATTGGCCAGCACTGCCAAGGCCACCACTAACCCATGGCACTGAGGGCCTCGTTTACACGGTGTGTGAACACTTGCAGGGACGGTGACTCCAGCACTGCCCTGGGCAGCCTGTTCCAATGCCTGAGCACCCTCTGGGGAAGGAATTGTTCCTCAGCTCCATCTAAACCTCCCCTGGCGCAGCCTGAGGCTGTTTCCTCTTGTCCCCTCCCTTGTTCCTTGGGAGCAGAGACCAGCCCCATCCTGGCTCCATCTTC